>NC_135656.1:52906017-53246628 GCF_964188315.1 Podarcis muralis
CAAAGCTCAAAACCATAAGGTCATACCTTGGCTCCCGAACGCCTTGGGAGTCGAACATTCCGGCTCCTGAACGATCGAAACCCAGAAGTGATTGTTCCAGTTTTCGAACATTCTTTCGGAAGCCGAATGTCCGACAGGGCTTCTGCGGCTTCTGATTGGCTGCAGGAGCTTCCTGCAGCCAATCAGAAGCCGCACTTTGGAAGTCGAACGGACTTCCAGAATTGATTCTGTTTGACTCCCGAGGTATGACTGTATTAGTTTTAATGGAGTTACAGTTTATCAACTCTCATATTGAAAAAAAGATATTTTCTGTTCTGCCTTTGTATTTCCATAGATGTAGTGAACGTACACAGGTATCAACTCAATTTGGTCAGATGTCACAGTTGGTTGAGTCTGTGCCATCACTCCAACTAATAGAATTAATCTGAGCTGAAAAGCACAGAGAGGTGGAAGAGAGAAAGAGGGCGTACTCCCCTTCTCCTACTGTTTAAAGCAGCTAGAATGCTGGTTAAAAGAGACTTATAAGACCAGCAAAAGAAAGAAAAAACATGCCTTAATCATTAGTACCTGCAGGGCTTTGTTTGTACACCAGCAGTGTGCACCCATGGCTTTTTTAAAAAATCAATATATGAGTACTGACACCTCTTTTTTTTTTACCAAAAAAAGAGCACCAAGTACCAATATATCTGAGGTGAAAGTTAGGCTACCATGACTATAATTTCTTCAATTCTATTCTTAAAAGCAGCTGCATTGGCTTCCTTCTAATTTTCTGGCAAAGAGGCTGATAAATTCCACATCCAACAGATTGTTCAGTGGTAGAATGTGCTCCCTTCCAGGTTCACAAGCAGGCATGTGAGGGAAAATCAGTAATAAAAATCATGCTTCACTGCAGTCTTAAACTGAGATATGGAAATGGTTGAAGCCATTTCCAAGAGGAAAACAGCACCACTGTGGGCGATTTTAAAGTGGCCTGCTGTCTCACCGAATCCCTATTCACATATCCCCCCACCCAGAGCCTTTAAAATAGGTTAAATAACACTGTTCCCAAACAAATCCTTAGGGATGCCACTATGATTCACTTCCCCCCCCATTGTAAAAATTGCTCATGTATTCCGACAGTCTTTCTGTTTTGTTATCAGTTACCAGTCCATACAAAGCACATAATAAGAGCTTGGTGGATCACGCTAGTGGCCCATTTAGTCTGGCATCATTTTCTCACAGTGGCAAACCAGATGCCTATGGGAAGATCTATGCTCTTATACTATAGATGTTAAGCCTTTTTTAAAGGAGTCTGTGATGTGTTGCAAAGAGCTTTTGGGAATTCTAAGTATATAGAGTGTCTGCTGAATAGATTCAACTACCTATCTGTTCATCCTCTTAAATAACTTTAAAAATGTTGGTGAGACAAGCTTATCCCTCTAGAGAAGCCATGACTTCCCTTGACGAGGTTTATTCTTTTACATGTTTTTTTTAAATAAAAAAAAGTTTTTATTTATACTTTTCAGGTTTATACATTTCATTAGTTTTACAATCAATTTAACATTTCAAAGTTTGACTTCCTTCCCCTCTTTCGGCGGTTCCTTAAATTTATTTTTAAATTTCTTCTGCATAGCCAAATGTCATTTAATTTGCTCATTTAATTAATCTACTTTAAATATATACTCTTATGAAACTGCAGGTTATTACAATAACCCTGCCAATGTTTTTATCTCTTTGCATCTGTAAATATTCAATTAACCTTTTCCATAAAAAGTTTGTTATCTTGATTTCTTATTCTTCCGGTAACTTTCGCCATTTCTGCATCTTCCATAAGTTTTTGTATCCATTCTTCCTTTGCCGGAACTTCTGCTTCTTTCCATTTTGGGGCGAGTAGCATTCTTGCTGCTGTAGTAGCATACATAAATAAATTTCTATACAATTTAGGTAGTTCTGTCCCTATAATTCCCAAAAGAAAAGCTTCTGGGTTTTTTTTACAAAAGTTATTTTGAACATCCTTTTCAATTCATTATATATAATTTCCCAGTAAACTTTAACCTTTCTACAAGACTACCACATATGATAAAAAGAACCTTCTTTCTCTTTACATTTCCAACATTTGTTTGATTTAGATTTATACATTTTTGCCAGCTTACTTACTGTTAGATACCAACGGTATATTATTTTCATATAATTTTCTCTTAAACCATAACATGCTGTAAATTTTATATCCATATTCCACAATCTTTTACATGATTAACAATCTTAGCCAAAGTCATTAGGACCAGTTTATTTATTTATTGCAATGTAACAAGCTTTATTAATAGTCTTACAATACATTACATATATATAGTACATTTCGTAGAGTAAATTGAGATTTCAATCATATACATGCACAAACACACACAAAAATATACTTGTATTTTCTTACATAGTTATAAACCTTAAGCTTCAGCTGTGTTTATGCTACTTTTTATGTGGTTATTAACAAAGATTATTAACAAAAGTTATTAACAAAAAATATCATTAAAATTTTGGACTTCCTGTCAATTCCCATTTTATTCTAATAGTGAATGTACCTACCATTATTAATCTATTCTTTATATATTCTCTAATACATTCTTACAACAATTTGTACCGTTAATCTTATTTCTCCTAGATTTCATTATCCAAGGTCATTCAAATGCTGCCATAGATGAAAAACCATTGGTAAATATCTCTTGTATTTATCCCATTCTTGTGCAAATTCTTGTCTTGAACTGCCCCTTAGGCTGTTGGTCAATTGCGCCATTTCCACATATTCTTGTAACTTATTCTGCCAATCCATTATAGTCGGAACATTTTCCCCTTTCCAGTTCTTTGCTACTAGTGTTCGGGCCACCGCCGTAGCATAAAGAAATATTTCTCTTAAGTTTTTTGGGATATCTTTACCAACGATGCTTAACAAAAACGCTTCTGGCTTTTTAAAAAATGTTGTTCCAAATATTTTTTTCAGCTCATCATAGACGAGGCCCCAGAATTCTCTTATTTTCCCACATGTCCACCACATGTGGTACATGTCTCCGTTACTTTCCCCGCACCAACAGTTACGATATATTTATACTTCTTGGAAAGCCTTGACGGGGTAAGATAGCATCTATACTGCGTCTTTAGCATGTTCTCTTTAATATTGTAACACGCCGTAAAATTCATAGTTGTTTTCCAAAGGTTTTCCCATTCTGCCAACATTATGGGACCAGTTTATCTGAGATGGAATGCGTCTGTTGGAACTGGTAGGGAAGAAGGCAGAGAAACCAACAGACCATTTGCCCTAATAGACCAGGGCTATCGACTGGCTGCCTTGACTATAATTTCCTGAATCTCTTTCTTAAAAACAGTTACGTTGGCTGTGTTCTGATTTTCTGGCAAAGAGGCTGATAAACATTATCACTATTTAGTGGTCACTCTAGGATTCACAATCAAGAGTGAAAACTGTGTCCCTAGAAGGTGTGTCTAATTTGCTCGACTGCCTTGCTTAACAAAGTCAAAATCAATGTCTTCATTATGGCTCAACTTTAATTGGTTTCAAGTGTTTGTTTAATGATGATTAATTGAATTAGTTTCTTTAAATCATTTAGTTAAATGAAGTCTGTCTTTCTGTAAATCTTTGTGTAAACAGACAATTTAAACTGTGCAGGTTTGACAAAAGGAACCCAAAATAAATAAATTGCAAATTTCTGTGTTTATTTATGCCTTTGGTATTGGGAGCTGGGAAAACACCTGCCTACACCAAGCCACTGGTCGGGATGCAGATTGCTGCAGACTACCTTGTATATTGTAGAAAATTGTAGAAAATAGCTACACATGCACACAAACACACACTGTCATCTGGAGAAACAGGCCACTCTCTTTCTGTTCAAAACCACATGGTGGGGGGCAAGAGGAGCTGCAAACTGAGAAGGCAAATAGGTGAAATAGCTTTCCTCCCCATTCTGATAATGGGAGACTCCACAGAACCAATCAAAGACCCTTCAGTCAGCAGAGCGACAGCATTGGATCAGACTCAATATATTCAATTTTAGGACCAGCTTCAGGCGAATAAGGTAGCTATAAGAGGGAGTACTGAGAAGTTTTTCTTCTCAGTAGTCACTTTTAATATAGTCCCAGGGTTGCTGTAGATAAGGAGTTAAGCCTGTGAGCACATTTGGATGTTTGAGTGTAAAAGGTAAAGGACCCCTGGACGGTTAAGTCCAGTCAAAGTCAACTATGGGGTGTGGCTCTCATCTCGCTTTCAGGCCGATGTAGGCGCCGTATGTCCACAGACAGCTTTCCGGGTCATGTGGCCAGCATGACTAAACAGCATGACACCGTGACAAGTGCCAGACCGCACGGAAATGCTATTTACCTTCCTGCCACAGCGGTACCTATTTATCTACTTGCAGTGATGTGCTTTCGAACTGCTAGGTTGGCAGACGCTGGGACATAGCTCATCCCATCACACGGATCTGAACCGCCGACCTTCCAATTGGCAAGCCCAAGAGGCTCTATGGTTTAGACCACAGCGCCACCCGCATCCCTATGTTTGATTGACACCCCTGCTGGTAACTTCTTCATTCACTCCCCTAAATCATCTTTCCTCCACCACCCAGCCAAAAAAGAAAGCTGGGAGATCTGGGTAAAAATCAGATATAGTAGAATTAATCTGAGTGTTGAAAAGCACATAGAGGTGGAAGTGAGAAAGAGTGCCTCTCTTCCAACTTCCTCCTTCAGCTCTATGTTCTTTTCACAAGAGAGAAAGGTAAGCAGCATAACTGCTTCATGAATAGGGGTCAGTGAGAGAGGCTTTGTAGGTGTCAGGGAAAAACCTCTAGGTGCCATTGTGCTCACCACATTACCAACCCCTGCTCTAGATACTATTGAGATGCTTGCTTGCTTGTTACAGATACTGTAGCCATGATTTATACATGCGGTTCACCTTCGTGTGATGGTTTTATTTGAAATTAAAATATTTAAACAAAGCAAAAAAATCATGGGCAAACAAAATAAGTTTTCAAACAAAATAAGTTTTGTTTGAAATGAAACTGGTGGCCTCTATAATTTATGTCTTTGGGTGAAATTCATCTTTGAAATTCTAACCATGTTTTCTCAGATGTATGTCCAACTGAAGACACTGAAGGGCTTAAGCCCAGGTAGGTGGGGTTAAGATTGCAGTCTAAGAGATGAAAGAGAAAATGGGACTTACATTTTCTTTTGTTTCACTTATTCAGCAATTCCACCAGTGCTATTCCTGGCCTAATGCTTATTGATTTACTACCGAGTCCAAAATAAACCAACCTCTTCACAAAAGACACCCCAATTGCGCAGCCCACAAAGGCATGTCAGATTTGGTGTATTGGGCACTTCATTATGGCATTAAAAAAATCAGTTCATATAGTGTGACATGCTATGCTTACTTTAGCCTCCAGTTTTTGTAATGGCAAGTAGGTCGTCAAGCACAAAATATGCTTGCCATTACAAAAACTGTTTTCTCAGATGTTAACTTAAAAAATGTAATTTAATATTCCATTCTTCCCTCACCAATATTAGCATTTTTATTTTTTATTTTAAATGAAGCTACTTAAAGGATTAATGTTGCCCGGACAGGAGCTTATACCAACTCCTATGGCACATTAAAACTTTGTATCCATTATTTTCATTTCATTTCCTACTGATTGTTAGAAATTAGGAATTCCTCATGAATTGATAGGCCTTTCCAAACCAACTATGCCATCCACCTTAGATGACGCAGTATCCCTCAGCACTTGAGGTAAGTTTTAAACCATGAGGGAGGACAGTTTGAGGGGCAGCCATTCTGATATGCTCCCAGTGGGCCTTTGTGCATAGAATTACATGGGAAGCAGTGTGTGGTTGCTTCCTGCACCGTTTTTCAAAGCGATTGTATGATTTTTCCACACCCTTCTTTATTTTTAAATCAAAGTTGGAGCAGACAGGCCTTCAAGTAGAATACGGCCTCAATAAAATATGGCACACAGACACTGTACACTGCAGGCCTTCCTTTTAACCAGAGAATGCTGGCTGCTGAAGACATATAGGAAACTGCCTTGTACCAGGATGGGTTATTGTGTGTCTAGCCCCATATTGTCTACTAGGACCAGAACCAGATTTTCAGAATTCCAAGCAGGTATCTTTCCTATCATCTTCCACTTGATCTGTTTTTTGACTGGCGGTGCCATGGAACTTTCCATATGCAAAGCATGTCCTCTACCATGAGCCATGGTCTCTCCCCTCATCATCTCTTCCTTCCCCGACATGCAATTGCCAGCATTACTTAGAGAAAGGGACACTGGTACAAAACTTCCATGTCTGATGTAACATAGATTAGTTGCTCCAAAAGACAGAAAATGGAGCTCAAAGCCAAACCCGGAGCACAGTTTTGAACGTTTGCAGAATTGAAATCTGACATCTCGATGATGCAGCTTCCAGTAGTCTTTGCCCATGTAACGGGTGCTCATCCATCTTTATTCTCTTAATGATTTATTAATCCAGCTTCCCATAAAATGTAAGGGAAGCCATGAATAATTTAAGTCTGGTCAAGGCATAAGAAGAAAAACATATGAAACCCAGACAGGGCAAAGCGGAAAAGAGCAGGCAGTGGTTTGATCTAAGTCTCTGTTCTCTGTAAAAAGTTCCTCTTGAAGCAGAGCCCTGCTTTAGGGTTGCATATTTTGGGGTGGAGAGCTTTTCCGAATCAAGTGCAGATAAATAAAAAACAAGGCACAATATCTAGCTCGTTACTATATAGAATTGGTCTCGTATATGATATTGGAAGCATGAATAGTAATTGCATGTCAGTGGAAATCTTACACTGGATGCTTAGTTACGCTCACTGTGGAATAGAGCTATAATGGGGGTGGGGGTGGAATCACATATAATTTGAGATTTCGACAAGGACTAGAATCTCCAGGCACTTTTGATACGATTTGGCATTCCTTTATGACATGTACAGCAGAACCATCATTTTCAAGACAACCCTTGTCACAAGTCTGGCAAATCTGTAACTATACTGATGATCTGATAGCATTGATAATCTTTCCTTGGACTTTGTTATTTTAACTCACTCTGCATGCCTATTTTAAAGCTTTGTTTTTCAACTTTTAATATTTATTTGTTGCTGTAATTGCTCTTTCTGTTTTATATATATTATAAAATGAAATAATAAGAAACAACTTTACAGAAAGAGAGAGGGATTGCTTGTTACCATGACCTGCACAGTGCATTTTGTACTCACCTCCATCTGCCTAATGACAGGGCCGGCCATGCTTTATTAACTAAGAGTGAAATATGAACCTTGCCTTCTCCTTCAAGCACTTCAATGCAGTTATTAGTATTCTGCCTTGCAAACCTGCTGATGGTGGTCACATTTCCCAGGCTTTTTGTCTTGGGGCTTAAAACTACAGATTGCATGAGGATGCATTTTGATGTAATTGAGCAGAGAGGTATATTGCTGCCCTGACAGGTGCGGACACGTTTTTAATGGACATATGGTACCTAAACCAGACTGCTTATAGAGAGGAGGGCTTCTTTGTTTGTCAAAATCAATTGACTGTTATTGTAGCTTAGAATAGTTGTACTTGATTTTTTAAAATGTTTTTTCCTGATTTTATGGTTTTTCTGGCTCTGTTTTATTTATTAATTATCCCCCTCCCCACTGGCTTCTGTTTCATTGCTTTAATCATGATTGCTGCTACATTTCCTCATAGTTGTCATGTTTTAGTGTGGCTTTTTGTAGACTTCTAGTAGAAAAACAGAGTTAAATATTCAAAAGGGAATAAAGAATGAACAAAATGTGGCAACAACAAAACCATTACCATTCCCCCAAAGTAAACAGTTGCTATCATTGCAGCCTTATAAAAAAAGACAGTTGTTTCTGCTTGCTCCCATGCAACTAATATCACCTGTGGGAATGCAGGTCTGTTTCACTCTCTCAAGGTTGCAGAGAGCATGTTTGCTGTGTGCACCCTAAGAAGTGTTTCAACAATAGAGCTACAGTGGTTACAAGAGGGCAAACACCAGGTTCAGCCCATCTCTCAGAAAACACCCTTTTCTACTAACCTGGCCCAAAGAGTTGCATAGATAGTGGCTGGGTGTAGTTGCCTAATGTTACAGAGCAAGATCCATGTCACAGTGCCCGGAGGGGTGTCTCTGGGGGAACAAAGGATGTTATGAAGATGCAGTGTGTATTGTTTTTTAAAGGAACTCAGTAGAAACAGGAGCAAATGGGACTGGGGTTAAGGGAAGAAGCCCTTAAGAAGCTTAGAAGGGGAAGTCAACAGAATGACTATAGTTGAATTCAGGAGAGAGATTTGAATAGGATAAGAGAGCACACTGTGAGGCACATAGACCTGGTCAGTGGCGTAGCGTGGGTTGTCAGCACCCGGGGCAAGGCAAGTAATTTGCGCCCCCTAACCCGTGGATTTGCGCCCGCTAACCTGTGGATTTGCCCTAACCCCAGATGTTGCGCCCGGTGCGGCCGGCCCCCCCTGCACCCCCCACGCTACGCCACTGGATCTGGTTCACACATAATATGAAACTATTGTTTATAAACCATGGTTTCACACTCTCTGAATCCTGCTAAGAAGTTTAGCTATGGTTTGTTTTCTGCCAACAAACCACAGTGTGAATCCCATGATTTCTTGTTGGTTTAGGAACCTTGGCTTGCATTTACTGTGGCTTGGCATTATTAGTGAAGCCAGCACCCTTTCTTAACCATGGTTCATCCCGGGCATAAAACCAAGCTACAAAGGCACATGGCAAAAGTAGCTAGGAAACAAGGCAAGCTTTGAACTTGAGTCCTGAGAGCTAGACAGATCTGGAGAACCGCATTTGCCCCCTGGGCCCAAGGTTTCCCATTCCTGGAATAGAGTAAATGACTGAGCAGTCGATTTACAGGAATAAAATTAAAAGAAAAGTCATTGGCAAAAGGGCAAGAAAGGGAAAAGCCTAGAAGCTTACAGATGGGAGTTTCATGGACTAGCTCAGCCATTTGTACTTATCTTTTAACATTTGATACTGAAGATTGCAATGAACATTGCTTCAGGCACTTCCTTCTATAGTTCACTCTGCCTGAGCACCATGTTATCTTCAGTGCTTGTTGTGCTGTGGAACTAATGTTTGCCTCGGACCGCTGAGAGGGGGAATAAAAATAAATTTCCTCTGCCTGTTAGAATTGCACAGCTGCGTCTGAGCTGCTCCAGGAGGAGTCTGGGAATGCAAATGTGTCTTTTAATACATGCAATTCTAATTAAGTGTAGTCATAACCCCGTGCTGTGGTAAAATTCTCTGTACTCTGAAGCCGTGTATTAAACGCTTCTCCTAAGGAGCGTGGAGAATCCCCTCAGGAGGCTGATTCCTCAACACTAGAGTCAAATTCCTTGCCTGTCTTGTTTTGAATATGAGGGATGTTGCCAATTGAAGAATTATTATTATTATTATTATTATTATTATTATTATTATATTTTATAGAAAATATTTCAATTAAACAAAAAAAATTATTACTGGAGGGGGGAATCCTGCTGTCAGAAACATTGCCCAAATCAATTATTATTTTTAAAAGAACAGGCTTGCTACAAATTCCTATGACAGAAAGAGAAATATTTTGTCTGAGCTGGGCTAGAACTAGTCGACCAATCCACTCCCACTTTGTCAGTACTTTTCCGTCTTTTCAGACTTGGGACTGTGGGCTTCCATTGGGGGGGGGCAAGGGGGCTGTTGTCCATTACTCTGGTGAACCATAATATCCAGATTTCCAGCTTTTATTTTTTATTTTTTATTTTATTTTTTGGAAAAAAGCAAGGCTTCCACCTCCTTTCGTTGTTTTACTTTGCCTGCTTCACTGAAACATTCCTATAGATACCCCTATTTGGGACCCATATTTAACCTGATAATGGATTTATGGACCCACTTCATCATTTTTGCCATTATGCTGTCACAACCCGCCTCACGAGATGGGGGAACTCTGGAGCCGGCTGCTCACCGAGCGCTGGCTTCGCCCCCTTTTAAACCACCGGAGCGGACCAGAATGAAGCCTGCTCACTCGCGGTCCGCTCCTGTGGTCCAGTCCCAGTCGGCGTCGCGGATTGACACATTTAAACTGGGGGTTTTCCAGGAACCCCCTGAGCTCCACGGCGCCGGGAAAGCGGGCAAGCTTGGGCAACCTGGCGTGTCTCCACGAAGATCAGGGGCACCGCTTGCCGGCCCGCAAATGGCAGCCACCTCGGATGGGTGAGCGGTTATACTTCACCTACTGGTCAAATATAAGTGTTCAAAGATACACACTCATTGTCTCACACAATGAATTGAACTCTCAACCCTTTTTATTGTCCTTATCTTTTCCAGTACTCTACCCCCCATTCTCCCTCTTTGTGTTTCTTTGAAAGACATTTCAGGGGAAAGGTTTCAATAAATACAAGAACAAATAATAAAAAAGAAAAAATGTTGCAATAAAAAAATATTCATTTTCAAAATGGTCATATAGGATATCTCCTGTGACATTGCATATGGAGAGTTTGGGGGGTATAAGAGAGAGGGAGTTTTGCTTGCCAATAATGCAAGGCACTGGGACTCAAATCTGCCTGGGAATAATCACCATTTGATGTGTAAACTGGCTGTAATTGAAAGGCACACTGCACATGCTCAGAAGCATTCTCTCCAGTCTGCCTGCAAAAAAAAAGTCTCAACTAATACATAATTAGGGAAATATGAACCTTGATATGGAAATCGGCTATGGAGCTGAGCAAAGGTCAGTCTAGTAGAATTTAAGTGACACTGCCGGGGAAGGGAGGGCTTAGTTTGCTGCTCATGGAGATTTCCTAGCTTCTCAGTCAAGTGGTTTCCTGTCTCTGGAGCTTTACACATGACCAATTCCCTTGCTTATAGCTGTTCAGGCAAGTAGACTGCACAATTAAACTGAGGAAACACATTCATATGGGACTGAATTCCACCTTTTAAAAACAGAAAGATCAAAAATGCTGTTTCTATTTAAAATGACATAATAATTACGGTAATTCTAGTATCTCTAGATCAGGTGGAGCATACAGTTCTCAAGCACTGGAATTGGGCTCTTTCCTTCCCTTCCCTTCCCTTCTCTTCCCTTCCCTTCTGAAACATTCTTTTTAGCAGAGTGGAGAGATGGCACCCATCCCCAACCCTAATCCGCTCTCCAGGTAGGGTTGCCATATTCTAGTCTGCCAAATCCAGGTGGCACAATTTGCAAATTATTTGCTTATGGTGCAAATCACATAGGCTAGGAAAGGGTTAAGCAACCAACCTCCGACTCCGTATTATAGAATAGGTGGGGGACTTCTGGCTCTCCATCAGCCCCAGGCAGCATGGCCAATTGTCAGGGATTGTGGAAGCTGGAGTCCAGCAACATCTGGAGAGTTTCAGGTTCCCACCTGCCCACCCTGTTTTATAAGAATGAAAAATGTGGTTGGGTTTCCTTAGATACTTTTGCATGCAACATGAACACAGTGCGCAAGAGCCACAGTGCACTCTCATTTGCACAACACTAACTTTGTTGGAAAACTATGCCCTACATCAACTCTGGAAAGCCTATTCACCCATAGACTTTCCACACATAGGCTTTCTCCTGCAGCAGTCTACACTTAACGTTTGGGTATTGGAGGCAGAGAGAGGAAGCTGTATGGTCTTGGCATCTGCCCTGCTGCCCATTTAATTGCCCTGAGGCTTTACTTGGCTGTCCTGCCTAGTGCTAGGGGGCTACCAACCACCACACAGGAGCCCATAGCTCTCAAATGTGTACATGGGGGAGAAGGGAGGTTTGCACCTGTGTAGAGAAAGTCTGCTGGTCCTTGGGGTCAGCCTCTATACACAGCAGGCTCACAAGATGGAAAATACAGCAGTTCACGGAGAATTATTTTTGATAGTCACCTCTGAGCCTTCATGTTCTTTGTTGCATTTCAAGGGACTTCTGTAGTTGTACTCTTCTGCTCAGTGGAGCTTGTGTCAGTGGCATTGGTGTAGAATCTGGAAGGATTCTGTTTTTAGGATGATAATAATAGTAGTAATTATTTATTTATTTATTTATTTATACCCCACCCATCTGGCTGGATTTATTATTATTATTGTTATTGCTATTGCTATTACTATTATTAGTGAGGTGCTGGGACACCTGAGGTGACAGTGAAGGCAACATCTGCAAAGGAAAAAGTGGTGACCATAGCCTTGTTTAAGGCTTTGTTTGCAGCAAAAGCAGACCCTGAAATATTTTGTTGCAGATTTGCTCTCGTCGCCTTTGAGATGTCTTTTCCAAAAATTGCAGGATTCATATAAACTGTGATGAACATTTCGCTTCCAACTAACTTCTTTTTATCACCCTCTGTAAGACATAAAAAAATTATAGCCTTACTAGCTTGTCTCCCCCCCAAAAAAACGGTTTGGCGGAATGAAACATATAATTTGTACGCTGCAGAACAACAAGAGCAACATGGCACTTTTTGTTCGCTATTAATAACCTCCTAAGATGAAAATTAATTGTCCTGCTCTTTAGCTGCAGCGACATATTGCTTGTTGTCCCTTAGTGCCCACCAACTGCACTGCTGAGGGATGCCAGTGAAAGGAATGATGCTACAAATAACCAAACATTTAAGCTTTATTAAAAAGATGAACTAGAACAGCTACAAGTTTATACAGGAGTTGAGGACCACCAGATGTAATGTACCTGCAGTTGAAATCTGAAGGGGTAGAAGATAATGGAAATAAAACAGCCTTTCATGCAATGGTCTAAAGAAAATGCAATTTGGGATGAATGCCTGCTTGCTACTGTTTTGCTTCTGGTATTATTATTTTTAATTTTAAAAAAACCCACAAGAATACTCCTACACCCTTCTAGCAATTTCATATTGTTCAGTAAATGACCTTTCACTAGGCATTCCATAAACAGGACCAGCTCAGCACCTACTGCTTCGTCTGAGGTGGAACAACAACTGGTGTCCTGCCCACCCCGAAATGCCTCATAAGCACTACACTCTGGGAGTAAAAGTACAACGTTAATAAACTGAGCAGTTGCTGCCCCAAATCAGCTGCCTGGGGTGATCATGTAACTCTTATCTACTGGTAGGGCCAGCTCTAGTTATGACAAAGTACATCAAAAACCTGCTTATTGAAATTATATTCACAGGGGCATCAAGAATAAAGGTGCCCAATACTTTGTGGAAATCAACAGTGCCATTGGGTTTTGCTCAGTTATGCATTTTAAATTAAACACATATTCCTCTATTCCCAAGAAGACACTTGTTTCAGATCTAGTTGCATATGTGTATTTGTAAGAGGTGGGGGGGGGGGGAGTTGGCTAGGGAGGTTGCAATGCTTCTAATGAGTGTCAAGGACTTTCTATACTACCTAAATTTACAGGCATAGGCAAACTCTGGCCCTCTAGATGTTTGGGACTACAATTCCCATCATCCCTAGCTAACAGGACCAGTGGTCAGGGATTATGGGAATTGTAGTCCCAAAATATCTGGAGGGCCAGAGTTTGCCTATGCCTGGCCGAAAATGTCATCAAAATCTGATATCCACTTTCTTCCAACTCTCCATATATGCATGCACACACACACACAAAAGCTCCCATTGTTTCATCTCTTTGTCCACACAACCACTTTGACAAGTGCCACATAATGTCTGTCCCACACTTGTAAGGAGCCTATCTGTTAATGTGGCAGCATCTACACCCCGGAATTCCCTGGAATTAGGAAGGTGCCTTCACTGTATTCTTAAAACCTTTTCTGTTTACGAAAACCTACCCAGACACGTAAAGTTGATGTGATCCATAATTTTCACTTGGAATGTATACTTTAAGGTGTTTATTAATTTTCCTTTTCAGTAAACTTGTTTTTTTAATTTTGATTTTTATTGACAGTTTTAATGTATATTTCACGTTCTTTGCCAACTGCTTAGAGATTTTATTTACAGTTAAGCAGTATACAATTTGTTAAATAAATGCATCTTTTACTACATTTTTCAAAGGACTTGGCAATACTCCACAGGCACAATACAAACAGGGAACATTTGCAAAGGAGAAAGAACCACACATGCAACCATAGCTTCGTTTATGGCTTTGTTTGCAGCATCTGTAACAACTGAAGCTTCAACTGAACAATGAACAATTGAACAATGGAAGCTTCTCTGGAGTGAATGAGACGAATCTCTTGATACAATACAGAATCTTGAAATACCTGGTTCTGCAGTTTTTCAGAACAACTGGTTATGGATGGCAAAGTCTTCAGTTTACTTTATGGTTTTGCTTTTCAGCTTTTCCAAAACTATACTCAAAGCACCAAGCACCTAAATGTGTAAAATACCTTGCCTGTGTCTGGCATCTGTTTACTAAATTTCCCTAAAAAGACCGAACTGGCTTTGAGGTCATGATAAGCCATGGGTTATCATGATGGGGGAAAGCTGTATAGTTCCAGGTTTGTTCCAGCTCCACTCTCCTCCTCCAGTTCAGCTGGATCAGCAGCTTCCTGCTCCTTTTTGATGAAGTGCAGAATAGCATTTCCCTAAACTGTGGCTAGTCCTAACATAGTTTGTTGTGACAAACCAGCTTCATAAGCCATGGTTTGAAGTTGGCAGGTGTTGAACAAACATTTGTTAGAATTAGCCAAAGTTCATCAGGTTTGGATGACATGACAAGGCTGTATTTAATTAAAAATGGAAGTGAAAGCTCCCAATCTCCTCACAGTCAAAGAGGGGAGATACGATCTCAGGATTCATTCCCACCATGATATACAGTGGTACCTCGGGTTATATATGCTTCAGGTTACAGACGCTTCAGGTTACAGACTCCGCTAACCCAGAAATAGTACCTTGGGTTAAGAACTTTGCTTCAGGATGAGAACAGAAATTGTGCTCCGGCGGCAGCAGGAGGCCCCATTAGCTAAAGTGGTGCTTCAGGTTAAAAACAGTTTCAGGTTAAGAACAGACCTCCGGAACGAATTAAGTACTTAACCAGAGGTACCAGAAGTACTTAGCCAGAGGTAACGATGGTTTGCTTGAAACAAGCCAGTTTCACAACCAATTGTTTTAAGATGGTCTTTAGGTTTGTTGGGTTTGGGTTGGATGACATGACTAGCTGTGATTAAACAACTGTGGTTTTGAGATCTTCCAATCCCCTCACCCTGGCTATTGTGATGTCTGAAGTGGCCCCCAATCTTCAGATTCTATCTGGTGAGCCTTTAACTGTGTATGATATTATGCTAACAGTGTCAACTCACACAAGCCACCATAACAGTCAGTGCCAGGTATTATACTAGTACAGTGGCACCTCGGGTTAAGAACTTAATTCATTCTGGAGGTTCGTTCTTAACCTGAAACTGTTCTTAACCTGAGGTACCACTTTAGCTAATGGGGCCTCCCACTGCCACTGCCACACCGCAGCTGCGCGATTTCTGTTCTCATCCTGAAGCAAAGTTCTTAACCCGAGGTACTATTTCTGGGTTAGCAGAGTCTGTAACCTGAAGCGTCTGTAACCCGAGGTACCGCTGTACTGCACTAGAGTGGAAGATCTGTGCAGGCTTCCAGTCGGGAGACAAAAATAATAAAACACAGGGAAGTGGCAGGTACCAAGTGCGCCATGCTGATTCCTGAGTATACACAGCTGTTTTTCATCAATCAAGGCAAACAGTATATGTCAAAGGTCCTAATTTTTCCCCATTGAGACCAGAGTCAATAACCATCTGTCATTTCTGAAACAGTAGCAATATTTCCTTTGATTACACTTGTGTAATAATAGTATCACACCTTACGCTGCTACTTACGGCTGCTTGTATGAATTGACATCGTCACCATAAGGCAGCCCACCTCTGACTCTTTTTGTATATTCCCTGCCCCAACCTCTGGAGAAAAGGTCCTGAAATCATTACCATCAGCAATTATTGCCTCCCCACCACCACCAGCAATATTGTGCCTTTGTATGGAATTTAATTATAAGTTTCTTTGAGATCCAATTTTTGTTGAAAATCAAGGGATATGATTTTTTTTTTTACTGCATTGCTTAGTCGCCCAGTAGCTAATGTTCTCTAGACAACCTACTACAATATTTATTATATTAAAGGGGTGGAGGGAATCCAAGGGACTTGTTCCTCTGCCTGTCCTCTCCCAAATCTGTTCTGGGGGCACCTCCTATCCCCTGGAGCAGATACAGGGAATGTACAGATGCCACAAAAGGTTACAGGACAACTTTGTTGGATACAACCCAAAGACTGTCCTCTTTCTTGTAGGCTGTGTCTGCATCAGCACTGCACCCGTTCATGTTTCAGTTTAGCCATCTTTGTGTCTGCTTCACCCTCTCAAGAATGTGGGTATTGTGACAGAGGAGCACTGTTCTCCAGGCCCTCACCATTTCTCTAGGTCAGGCAATCAGCTATCTCCACCAGTTTTATTCAAATACACAAGGGTGGTAAAGACGGCTACCTGGAAAACATGAGATGGGCTCATATACCTGACAAATGTGACTGTGGTTCTCAAGAGGCCAATGAGAGAGGAGAGAGTCTGTCAAAGCTGGACTGCCCTTGCTGCTTTGTCTCCTCCTTTCCATCTGGCATCCATGCCAGATTTTACTATGCACTGCTCAGAGAAGTTGGTCTTCCTTAAAACTTACTCATGAACAGGCTAGAAATACTGTGTTGTCGAGGAATTGTTGATCTGTTCTTGGGAAGAAACAGAGAGCTAGAGAGCTGGCTTTACACTCTGGATAAATTGCAAGGGATTGGTTGGAAGAGCAAGGTCCACTGGCCCACAATTTCATGGTCTAATAGTTTACTAATTCATCCTTGTCTGGGGTGAAGGTAGCCTGCAGACTCCCAAAGAGCTGCTGGTGGCAACCATTAGAGAAGCAGGTGTGCAAGGAAGGCGCATAAGAAGTTCTCCTGGTGAGGCTTTGCTACAGGTACAAGAACACTGGTGTCCCTTTATTTATGCACATGGAAACGGTGCAAGATACTGTCTGGAAAAGCTTTGCCTATTTAATTTCTGCATCTCTGAGTGCTGTTTAAATTTATACATGCTTCTCTTTAAAGGAGGGTCAGAAAACAATGGCATCTTTAAGAAAAAGAGGGACACTAACTCAAAAGCCCAGAAGGACATTCCGTGTGTTGAAATATACAAGAGTTAGTGAATCTGAAGGGCACCATATGTTCCTGTATTTCCCAATTGGATACAGCCTCCATAGCTTGACAGCGTTAAAGGACAGATGGAGATAGAGATCAGAGGCTGCAATGAGGGCGGAGGAAATGTTCTGGATATTTTCTCTGGCTTTCATCAGTTTTCTCCCCCGTTATTCCATTTAAGTGTGTTTCAAATTTGATAATGAAAGCCACAGTGTCAAGTGCTTTCAAAATGTATGGAACGGATCCCTGATATCATCACCTCTTGGCTAGGTATCTACTCAGCTCTGTAGTGGTTACTCCCTTCTCAACAAATATTGTGCACTTGCATACTTATCCACTCCATTTATCAGCTGCCCAATAACTGGAGTTGCCTGGGTGACCTGCCATGTCAATAACTCTGATAGCACAACCTTTTATAACCATTTAGGTCAAGTATAATTGCAGAAATAAAGCATCCCTGCTTTTGAATTCAATTCACTGCACAATGCTTTTACAATTGCAGGAGGTGGGGGAGACTCTGTATGTGCCTACACTCTCCACCTCTTGTATACAAACTGCCTTTTCTTCATTTCTTGCTGCTACAAACTAATTTATATCAATACAGTCATTCCCGTGCAGCACTAATACATTTAGAGAGGAGAATTCATACAATTATATCCCCCCGTAACAATTATTTACCCTAATGAATGCATAGCTGTACGTTTTGTTTCTTTTTGCCACTAGAAATCATTCTGAGAATATACTCTGCCTTGCAGAGGAATCAGTAACAGTGGTACCTCGGGTTACAGACGCTTCAGGTTACAGACGCTTCAGGTTACAGACTCTGCTAACCCAGAAATAGTACCTCGGGTTAAGAACTTTGCTTCAGGATGAGAACTGAAATCGTGCTTCGGCGGTGCGGCGGCAGCTGGACGCCCCCTTAGCTAAAGTGGTGCTTCAGGTTAAGAAGAGTTTCAGGTTAAGGACAAACCTCCAGAACGAATTAAGTACTTAACCCAAGGTACCACTGTATTCCAGTGATGCTTCTGTTGTCCTTCCACGGACTGGCCTTCATTACTGTAAAAAATCTGGGACTCCTCTGGACTACATGTAATAGGAGTTTTGTCTGGAGACTTCTTACCCAGGATTTTCCTTCTTTTCTGGATGGTTCACCCTCGACTAAAAATATATATAATTTGCTCATTAATACCAGCACTGGGAGGTTTCTTAGATCCTGTCAATTCAGATCATAGTGAGCACAACATCTGCCTGCACATATTTTCCCCAGCTGCAAAGCTAGATGTACAATATTTACTGCCACACAAACAACAAAATGCAAAATTAATGATCAAATCTCTCATGAATTTCAGCTGAGATATCTTGACAAACATCAAATGGGGCTTGTTTTGCAATATGATTCCCATTTTTTCCCCTCTCTCTTATCTGTAAGCCTATTGATAATTACTTGAAATATATGAATAATAGTAAATAGTTTCCACATGCAAACATACCGTATTTTTCAGTGTAAGAGATGAGGTTTTTTTATTTAAAAAATTATGTTAGAAATTTGGGGTTGTCTTATACATGGATAGTGCAGAGGGTGGAGTGGCGATTGGTTGCTGCCACAAGCAGGAGATTGTCAGCATTGATAGGGCAGGTGATTGGCGGCTGCAGCAAGGGCTGCTGTTGATAGGCTGTCGCCGCGGCAATTGTGCGGGCGATTGGTGGCTGCTGGTGGCGATCGGGCAGTCGATTGGAGGCTTTGGCAGCTCTTGCTATTGTCAAGCTCAACAACTCTGGGCAATTCCCCCCCCCCATTTGTAGTCCCCCAAAATAGGGGGCATCTTATACACGGGGGCATGTTATACACAGAAAAATACAGTACTTTCAAACTGTGCACAGTCTCGACACTTAAAATGTTTCTATTCAACTACATCACAAAGAGTACCGAAAACTACATAAGTAATAAATAGGTAATAAAAGAGGTCATGTTTATCCTTTCTTACAGTTAGTTATTTAAAATTAAATCTATTCCAATCTCTGCTATCCCATAAGCTCCTAACTCATCCTTTCTTATTTGGTTAGTGGCTATCCTTCCAAGCCTATTGATATCTTTTATTGTTTTTACTGAGGGATAAGTGCAATCACAATGTGTTGGGAGGAGGCTATAGGGAAAAATAGGACTGTTAGGTTTATCAGTGAAAGGGTCTGATAGGTAAAATATTTGGTGCTCAGGTATTTTAAAGACTCGTGGCTGCATATGGGGCATGTGCTTGCGTGTGTGTTTGCATGAGTGCATTGTGCGTGCATACACACATGCTGAATAAATAATTTCTTTTGATTTATGTCCAGGTTTAGTGCTCTAACTGCAAGCTCTCTATTTTTAGAAATGCTTTCAAGGTTGTTCTTGGGCTTTGTGCATTGCCTTTTCTTATGCGGCTTGTCTTAAGCCAAATTATATGAAAGGCCTTAAAAAACAGAAAGAAATTCCATCAATACGAGTAAACTCAAAATAGGCTTCTCAATAGGTGACCTTCTCAAACATCCGAAATACAGTCCAAAAGCCACACTTGATAAATTTGCACTTGGGTGAAATTTACTTGTGTATTTATTCTAATAATAATCTGATTCATGCATCTTATGCATCCCTCTGATTGGCTCTTAGGATGAAGCACATGTGCATAAAAACAGCACAGTTTTTAAAATCATATTAGCTGTGCAGCACCAGTGTCTGGTGAATCCTGGCAAAACAGAGATGCTCTTGGTAGGTAGTCCCTAAATTCAGGAATTGGGTAGCCAACCTGTCCTACATGGAGTCACACACACCCTGACGGTTCATGGACTGGGATAGCTCAGTTGGCAAAGCATGAAACTGTTAATCTCAAGGCAGTGGGTTCAAGCCCTATGCTGGAGAAAGGATTCCTGCATTGCAGGCAATTAGACCCTCCTGGTCCCTTCCATCTCTACAATTCTATGATTCTATAATCCTCTCACTAGAAGCCAGCAGGGCTGGAAATATGGGATGCAAGGGGCTTCAATATTGAGGGGAACTGCCATCACCTGCCACCCCTGGGTGAGCACTGGCACAATCACCCAAACGCCAGGATGGGCAGGAGGCTTGGAGGGCGATTGCCAGAGCGTCCCAGCAGACGTGGCCCGACGGAGGGGTAGGGCGTTGTGCATGTGACGTCATGCATGTGCGACAGCCCCCCCCCCCCCCGCAATGTGGGGCCTAACTTGGTGCACTTGATAGAAGCCCAAGTGGCCTCTGTGGGAAGAAGTGCTTATTTCCATCTACAACTAGCTGGATCAGGGCAGCCTTGTCACCATACTACAAGCTACACTAATTTATTGATTACTTCAAGGCACTCTGCTTGGGGCTTCCCTTGAAGACTGACCAAAATGGCAGGATGCTGCTGCTAGAGCAGGGGTACCCAATGTGATGTTGTTGGACTCCCAACTCCCATTAAGGCCAGCCAGCATGCCTAATGGTCATTGGTGATGGGAGTTGCAGTCCATCAACATCTGGGGGAACTAGAAGTTCCTCATCTGCATTTTAGTGGACAGGGGTCTATGTTTAGAGCCTGTCAACTCTGGCAAAATCCCTTTAGCTGTCAGGGTGCTATATGCAGCTCCCGGATGGTTGCCCAGGGAAGTATAAAGACAAGGAAAAGTTTCTTACAGTCCTTTTTTATTTCAAACCTCACAGAGAGAATCTATAGAACCTAGTCTATTGGATAATGGTGTTGTCCAGAGTGAATTTCCACACACACCCTTCTCTCCCACTTCCTCATTCGTCGTCATCATCCTCTACGGGTGCTGCTAAGTCCCCTCTGTCTTTGAGCTCTTTGCTCTCCTGCTTTTAAGGCTTACTGGGTTCTGGGAGATGGTGAGTCTGGAATGCTTTCTAGTGACAACGTGTCAGCCAATTGCTGCTCCAGCTCTGCCTGCTCCTCCTCTCCCATTACTTCCCAATTTCCCCCCTCACCTGCCTCTGAGCCATGATCTCCCACAAACCACTGTTGTAAATCTATACTGTTTTCCTCTTCTTCCTCCCTGGATGGGTCAGGATGGGGAGGCGGTCTCCACACTCCTCCTCCTCTGCCCAGTCCCTGACATTAACAAACAGAATTTTTTTTGTCAGCTGATGAAGTAGCAAGATGTGAATTTTTGGTTGCTTAGCAGAACCCATCCTGGCACCTTGGTCCCTTGCAGTTATGTTTGTTTGGCCTTCCACCACAGGCAGTTCAAGGAGAAGGGAAAGTGTGTGTTGTTTAGCAAGCTAAAAATGGCATGTTCCTTCCTGTTGTCTCCAGAGTCTTTGCCTGATCCATTCTTCAACAGCTCATGAAAAGTGACACTCACATCCATTTGTTTGTGGGTAGAAATCACAAGAATGACAGGAGAGCCAAGTGGAATATTCAGTTTTCAGATTGTTCTGAATATGTTGATATAAGCAGCAAGGGCAAGACCATCCAGCTGCATGTCAAAAATTATAATAATTGCATATTAGCTTCATTTGCATTCAAGTTCCAAGCACAGAGCTATGACATAAATGTACACGAAGTAAGACACGAAAACAACCTTTTGTTTTAACGAAACACACAAACATATATGTTTTGATAAATAATGAGGGTTTGCATTTAACAACACCCTGCAATTGGCTTCACACAAAAAGTGGAGGCCATTCATTAGCAGCCAGGGAACAATCCACGCTGCGAGATGCTCAACTTAAACAAAAGCATTAGCATAGGGAAATTTGCATTAATTCTTCACTGTCACCGCTTGGAAAATACTGTTTATTCTGTGCATTTCAATTCCCGAACCATTTTGCAGTAAAAATGATTAAAATACCTCACTGCCATTTAAATTCAAAAGGCAGAGTGAGGAATGGAGCCCCTGTCGCATGATTATTGCACTGTGTTTTTAAATGGACGTGGCTGCCCCTTCTCCCCTGCATAAAGTGCTGCAAGAAATGAGGCAAAGGCAGCGGCTACAAATGACATCCACCAAGCACTAGGAATATATCAGTTGGTCAGAGCAGTCCAGAGCCCCTAGCTTGCACTGGGGGGAGGCTAGCCTTGCCATCGAAGCCAGTCTCTTGTTGGTTGCCACCAACAGAATGGTGTGCCACTCCATCAGTGTAGCTCTTCTTCTTCTTCTGCCTGCCAAGCATGAATGCCATTGGCAGGATGCCCATAAGGGACAGCCACCGTAAGAGCAGACTGGGGCAATCTAGGGGCAGGGAGCAAGGAGAGCTAAGCCAGTCCAGAATCCATTAGATCCTGAGACAGTTTCACTCTTCTCGTGCAATGGCATTGGGTCCATTCTAGGCCCAATTGTTATGCCAATTTCAGGTCTTCCTGCAGTGATCTACCTGTCTGCTCCCCCCCCACACACACACACACACATTCTGCCCTAGCTGCCATGCATGGCAGGGCTGCAGATGTGATCACGCTGCCCCTCCATGCAGACTCTCCAGTTGGCTGCCAAAGTTTGGATTGTGCTCAAACTCTAGGATGGGCAACTCAGGCAAGCCTACTCAGACATGTAAAAGGTGACATGTGTTTTAATCTGTAATTTTAACCGCTGGTTTAAATTGTATTTTTAATATTTTAAAACTTGCTTTTAACTCTGACTTTTATTGATAATTGTAATGTATATTTTATGTTTTCAGCAAACCACTTAGAGGTTATATTTATAGTTATGTGGTGCACAGGTTTTGATAAATAAAATACATTAAAAAAAACTCTTAGTAACATGAAGCCAGCTTAAGGTTTATGAGCCAATAAAACATCCAGACTCGAATCTCCAGAGGTCTAAAAATCTAGGAATGTGTTTACACAGTTTATAGAGGTAATCCTAAGGTATTTGTTTATAGAGGTAACCTAAAAGAAAATTGAACCATGGAAGACTAATGTGTTCTACTTAATAGCTCTGCTGCCTAAGGAACTGTGATGCTGCTTTGTAATTTGGAGCTTGAGACTTTTCCTCAACCTGGCCCAATTGCACTGCCATTAACCTGCTAGGCTGGACAGCTCCAAGTGCAACCAAGTAGAAGAAGAAGAAGAAGAAGAGTTTGGATTTGATATCCTGCTTTATCACTACCCGAAGGATTCTCAAAGCGGCTAACATTCTCCTTTCCCTTCCTCCCCCACAACAAACACTCTGTGAGGTGAGTGGGGCTGAGAGACTTCAGAGAAGTGTGACTAGCCCAAGGTCACCCAGCAGCTGCATGTGGAGGAGCGGAGACACGCTCCTGTGGTACGGAAGCTGTACTACCCAGGACAGGATGGGGTTGTGCAGAGTTGTTAAGGCAGCAGAGAGCATTGTTGGCTGCCCACTCTCCACCTTAGAGCAGACTTATGCCACAAGGTGCCATAGGAAGGCACTGGACATAGTAAAAGATCCATCGCATCCTGGTCACTGTCTCTTCGAGCTCCTGCCGTCGGGACGGAGATACAGGACGATGAAGACAAGAACGAGCCATCTCAAGAACAGCTTCTTCTCCAGAGCGATCTCAGCCCTGAATGGGAAGCCTGGACTTTGAAAGTCATCTAATCTTCCTTGCTGTATTATACTGTATTGTTTTAATTAGTGTTTTTATAATTGTTTTGATTTTGTGTGGAGTGCCCTACCTGGGTGGATGGAGCAGCCAAGTAATTTCGTTGTCCCCGAGAGGGGGCAATGACAATAAAGATTTATTATTATTATTTTTTATTATTAACCACTACACCACACTGGCATAGTTAGTTGCTTAGATAGATAGAACACCCAAGTGACACTCCTGTGATCTCAAGGTGGATCTGCAAGTCGGAACGTGTGCAGAGGATGGCAACCAAGACTATCAAGGGTCTGGAATGGTCAGTGGAGTTGGGTATGTTTAGTCTGAAAAAGAGGAGACTAAGAGGAGATATGAGAGCCATCTTCAAATACCTAAAGGGCTGCCACATGGAAGATGGAGCAAGCTTGTTTTCTCCTGCTCCAGAGGGTAGAACCCAAACCAATAACTTCAAGTCACATAAAGGGAGATTCTGACTAAACATTAGGAAGATCTCTACTATTCTGTGATTCTATAACCTGTGCTTATATGTGTTGAGATCAAAGATGGGGAACCAGACAAAAAAGGCAAGCTTTAATTTTTTACTGTTTTATTTAATTATTTTAAGCTCTGACCAACAAGAGCTAATATTTCCAAGTGACCCAAAGCTTAGAGGAACTAATTCTCTAATATTTTTCGCACAATGGGGGTGCTTCCTTAATAAACTAGAAAGAAAACTGCAAGACAGTTTCAGTTTTTACTGGAACACACCCAAAGAGGTATTTGGAAGCACTCGATTGGGAGCTGCCCAGAGTGGCTGGGGAAACTCAGCCAGATGGGCAGGGTATAATTATTTTTATTTATTTATTTATTTATTTATTTATTTATTTATTTATTTATTTATTTATTTATTTCAGGGGTCTTAGCCACGGGAAGCCTCATCCTCCATTTTATTCCTACAACTTAGCCAGTTCCTGAGTCACATGAGCACCTCTCCTCTTATCCCATGACTGCTGAGCTTATTCAGGAGTCTTTGGTAAGGTACCAGGTTGTTCATACACTCCAAGAAGATGAAGCTTGACACAAACCAATAAAAGCTAGGCAAATCCTGCCAGAGTCCTTTGTACTATCTTGTTCATTGTATTTCTGCAGAAGGGACTGGGAAAGGCTGAACTCCCATTTTCTGAGGGAGCTGAATGGATGGGCTTTTCCGTCTCTGAGTATTAGCTTCTCTCATAGGGGACAAAGGAGGGGCAAATAGACTGAGCTCTGGTTTTGTTGTTGATCCAGGAAAAATGGGGTTTTCCTATCTTTGCTGGCCAAATCCAGTAGGCAGAGTTAGGAGGAGTAGGCAGCTTGTTTTCTAGCTTAGTTCAGGCTTTTATCCTTCTAAAACTGAACCAATTTGTCCATTGGTGGGATAGCGATGAACAGACTTGGGAAAAGCAGCACAATACCATATGAATTTCCACAGGGTGACTTGTAACAGAAGTTAATCTGTGAACATATTATTGTTTTAAGTGACACAGCTGCCCTTCCTGTTGTATTGTAAGCTTGTCAGGGATCACAGAGAATTGTGTGAGGAGTTCTTCATTTGGAAGCCATTTCACAGTAAATTGCAGCTTCTGTGTTCCAAATTGTTCTCTGAAAGAGATTCATCTTTCCTTCTTATTGATAGATTACTAGCTTCCCATTGATGGCAAACTGCTTATAACAATGGGTTAAATGATCACCATGGTTTGCCTGACAAGAGAAAGGGACACCACAAAAGATAGTTAGGCTACTATTTCATGCTTCAAACATATTTTTGCAATCCAGCCAGGAGGCGTTTTCAGACAATTTTATGTGGAAAAGAGAAATCCTATCTATTTAGCTAATTGTTGTTTGTTAGAGCAAAGTCAGATGCTTTTATATTTGTGTGCCTTCTGCAACAAGGGCATGCGAAAGAAGCCAAACACTGGCTTGTCCTAACCAAAGCTATTTACCTTCATATATAGGATCTCTGAAGAAATCAGGCCTTGAAATTCTTATCCTTGTTTCTATTGCCTAAGGTATATGATGGTGTGCTGTCACCTCTAGCACTGCTTCAGAGAGAGAAATGAAAGTCAAACTAGTGAGAAATCAAATTCTGCCTGCTTCAGCACAACCACTGAATGACAAAATATTTTTAAAAGAAAGTCGTGATTTTCAATAAATCACTTTGCCCTGGAGACATGAGCTTTGTTGCACAAATCTGAAGTATGCCCCAGTAATCACATCTGAAAATTGATCATGAGCTCAACATAGAGCTCCCACCAATACATACCCAATAGTATACAAATGTTTCAAGGCAGCTGTATTATAGATGGCTATAGATGATATTCCCCATTTCCCATATGTACATTTAATACTTCTGCATATTAGGGTGGTATAGAGCCCCTCCAGATGGCCTGCTTATTAAGCATTCATCCCGATTTGCTTGCACAAAGCTTACATGGAGATTAGTCTATGTCGGGTCTTTACTGAGCATTTTTTCTCATTAGTTTGTGGGGACTTTATATGACAAACAGCATTTATCTTGCACCAATCCTGATATTCTTGTGTGGTTGTTCTGTATCATTCTGTTAATCATTTGCCCATCCCACACTTTTTCCTCATCACTTTCCTAACCGCAAAAAGCTGGGGGGGGGGGGGTTTCATTGGATTTGATGTGTGTGTTTTTCATTGGATTTATTGTCCCACTGTGCGTTTGAATCCGCAGTCAACACCCCTACAAAATACTGACAGCCTGAAGGCGTCCATTGCTGAAATATGAAATAAAATGCAAAATGGAATCACCCAAAGGACCTCTTGTCTGTTCTGTGGTTATATCATTTTTTTAAAAAAATATTTTTTATTGAGTTTCTTTTCTTAGGTTCATAGACACAAGATAAAAATAAGAAAGTACAAGAAACAAATACAGAGAAAAATAATAGAAAAAAAGGTTATTTCAGTCCAACTTTCAATAATTTTTTCAATATTCCAAATGGACTTCCCCACATCCTCCAGACTCTGCGTTCTTTGCAATAAAAGTTTCAGCAATTTGTTACCTTGTTTCTTAACTTACTGTATCTTTCAGTTATTATGTTCCCAAATTCACAATCTCGTATCCCAAACTTTGTACATTTAAAATTAACATAATAAAGTTGATTCATATTACCACCTCTTTTTTCTTGTCTTAATTTTCAGTTTACCTAATCAAGTTGCTAAAGCAAAAATTTCCTAATCATGCATATTTCTTAACATTCATACAACTTATAATGTTTTTGCAAATAGTCCTTAAATTTTTTCCAGTCCTCTTCCATTGTTTCCTCTCCCAGATCTCAGATTCTGCCAGTCATTTCAGCCAGTTCCATGTAGTCCATCAACTGCGTCTGCCACTCCTCCAGCGTGGGTAGATCTTGAGTCTTCCAGTGCTTTGCAAAAAGAATTCTTGCTGCTGTGGTAGCATACATAAACAAAGTTCTGTCCTTCTTTAACACCTTCTGGTCCACCATGCCCAATAGGAAGGCCTCTGGTTTCTTAGGGAAGGTATACCTAAATACCTTTTTTAGCTCATTGTAAATCATTTCCCAGTAGGCCTTCACTTTTGGGCAGGTCCACCAAAGGTGAAAGAATGTCCCTTCTGCCTCCTTACATTTCCAACATTTATTATCAGACAGGTGGTATATCTTGGCTAACTTGACTGGGGTCATGTACCACCGGTATATCATTTTCATAATGTTTTCTTTCAAGGCATTACATGCCGTAAACTTCATTCCGGTGTTCCATAACCTTTCCCAGTCTTCAAACATAATGTTGTGTCCAATATCCTGTGCCCATTTTATCATGGCAGATTTGACTGTCTCATCCTGTGTATTCCACTTAAGCAGCAAATTATACATTTTCGATAGTGTCTTAGTTTTTGGTTCTAACAATTCTGTCTCTAATTTCGATTTTTCCACTTGGAAACCAACTTTTTTATCCATTTTAAACACCTCTTGGATTTGAGCATAGTGTAACCAATCCCGCACCTTATTTTTTAACTTGTCTTGGCTCTGCAGCCTCCAATTGTCTCCAGTTTTTTTCAATTATTTCCCAATATTTTGGCCAGTGGGCCTCCATATTGGGTCTTTTCCTAGCCTTGGCCTCTACCGGTGATAGCCACCTCGGGGTCTTGCCCTCCAATAAGTCTTTATATTTCGACCAGACCGCAAAGATTGCTCTTCTGACAATATGGTTTTTAAATAGTTTATGAACTTTAACCTTGTCGTACCACAGATATGCATGCCAACCAAAGGCATTATCAAACCCTTCCAGATCCAGGACATCAGTGTTCTCCAACAGAAACCAATCCTTCAACCAGCAGAAGGCTGCAGATTCATAGTACAACCTCAGGTCCGGCAGGGCAAACCCCCCTCTTTCTTTCGAATCAGTTAGTATTTTAAACTTTATTCGGGGCTTTTTGCCCTGCCAGACAAACTTAGATATATCCTTCTGCCACTTTCCAAAACATTCCACTCTGTCCACGATCTGTAGGGCCTGAAACAAGAATAACATTTTCGGCAATACATTCATCTTTATAGCTGCAATTCTGCCCAACAAGGAAAGTTTCAATCTTGACCAAATTTCCAAATCCTTCTTAATTTCCGACCAACATTTTTCATAATTGTCTTTGAATAAATTCAAATTTTTAACAGTCAAATGAACCCCTAGGTATTTCACTTTTTTAACAACACTTAGTTCTGTTTCTTTCTGGAACCCCTCTGTTTCTGTAGGTGTCAAGTTTTTGGCCAAAACCTTGGTCTTTTGCTTGTTCAGCTTGAATCCCGCCACCCGACCAAATTCATGAATCAGTTCTAGAACTCTTTTTGTACTAGATACTGGCTCCTGTAATGTTAAAACCAAGTCATCTGCAAATGCTTTCAGTTTATATTGTTTCACTCCGACCTGTATTCCTTGTACCAACCGGTCCTCCCTAATCATGTTCAAAAGCACCTCCAGGACTGAAATAAATAAAAGAGGGGATAGTGGGCACCCCTGTCGTGTCCCTTTTTCAATTTTGAACTCCTCTGTCACCACATTGTTCACTATCAATTTAGCTTTTTGCTCTGAATAAATTGCTTCTATACCATTTTCAAACCCCTGTCCCACTCCCATCCCTTCCAAGTTCTTCTTCATAAACATCCAAGAAATGTTGTCAAAGGCCTTCTCCGCATCAATAAAAATTAACACTGCTCTCGTATTGATATTTGTTTGTAAAAGTTCCAAAATATCAATAATGTTCCTAGTGTTATCAAACAAATGCCTACCAGGGAGAAAGCCGGCCTGGTCCTTGTGAATTACTTCATTCAAAACTTTTTTAAGTCTACTTGCCAGAATGTCTGCAAAAATTTTGTAATCCACATTTAGGAGTGAGATGGGACGGTAGTTCTTAAGTTGAGTCTTTTCAGTTTCCACTTTAGGAATCAATGTGATGAAAGCTTCTTTCCACGACTCCAGTGCCTTCTTCCCCTCCATAATCTGGTTGCATACCTCCATCAAAGGTTGTATCAAATGTTCTGTGGTTATATCAGGTTCAAACTGGAACGCAAGGTTTACCACATCCAAAAGTTACCAACCATGGTCAGAGAACCTTGTCATTGTGAGGAGATGGTAGATCACCAGGCTGCTTAGACTTAAAAAAGTTTTGGCAAAAAAAAGCTTTTATTGAGGATGAGACTCTTTAATCTCAGGTTTGTGGGTTCTAGCCCCAGTTTGGGTGAAAGATTCCTGCACTGCAGGGGTTTGGACTAAATGACCCTTGTAACCCCTTCCAACTCTACAATTCTATGATCCTCAACTGGCATGGCAAAAAAGGCTTGAAAATGGTTTCAATACTCTGGACAGGGGAAGCTTATGTCACAACATCCCTAGTTATGTACATAAGATGTCAGTTTAAAAATGAATGGTGGGTCTTTCAAGTGAAAGGGGGCTTGATAGAAGTGTTTCCTTTCTCTAGCTTTAGCCTGCATTTTAGAAACTCTTCAGCTGGATCGGTTCATCCAGGATTTAATGGTTATCTGGGATGTAGTCAACTGACCCGACTGAAATGGTGCCATAAGTATTGCGTGCCCCCGAGAAATAGTTTTGTAATGGGAATACGTGGAGACCTTTAACGAGAGGCATTCAGGTGTGAGAGATGCTAACAGTCAGTTGAGTGTCATGCTTTGTGGCTTTTCATCACAGAAGAGAAGTATTTGTAGCCGAGGCTGTAAATTGCATCCTACTGCATGGGTGGTCAGGGAGAAATGGATACGTGCTGTCTGAGCTGGTTTCTATGCAAAGGTCACCACACTGAGGCTCTGATGAAGTCCTTTGAGTTCAGGGGCTGACTGAATGGTGGATATTTATCAATGGCTTGTGGAAGGGTTCTAAATATGAGCCCTCTTCTGCACTTTAACACCTGGACGAAAATCTGATTTATAAAAGATCATGGTACATGGATTATGGATTTTATGACCACTGGTGATGGAGATGTCAGGGTATCCGTTATGTTTGGCATTTCTTTGAAGTGGACAGCTGAGGTTGTACATCTCACCATTTGTTTGTATAAGTTTATCAAGATTCAAATTAAAATCTTTAATACAGGAGGAGATGTGAGAGGACAAAAAGCAGTTGAGGAGCAACTCCCACAAGCCTGCAAACTCACGAGGGTGAGATCCTGTTGATACCGTTGCCTCATGCCTTTTCAACATTTCCTCTTAATTCTGAACAGTGTTTATAAGTTGAGCTGAAAAGCAAGCACATATACGAACAAAATATTCACGGGCCTCTCTGTTTTTGTTTGGTTTTTGTCCAGGCTACAGAATCTGCTCCTGTCGTTATTGACAAGAGCCTACAAAGCTTTCCTTTCATCTCTTCCCTGTTTCCTAAGGTCACAAAAATGCTGAAAAAGCATCAACTTGGTATAGGGATCATGTCACCAGCCATAGTGACCTCAATTCATAGTGACCTCAAATGTGTCTAACCTCCTTATAAACCGCTTTAAGTTTTTTTTGACAGTCAAGCAGTGTGTAAATTTTATGAAATAAATGAATACCCTATATACTTGAGTATTTTTTATGCTGAAAAAGCCCCCCTCAGCTTATACTTGAGTGAGGCGGGCGGTGGCGGCGGAGGGACGAGCGGCCCGAAAGGAGCCCTTTCTCGCCGCTGGTCCCCCTGCCACCCGCCTCGCAAGGACAGGCACAGGAGCCATGGTTGGGAGAGGCGCTGTGCTGTACCTCTCCCAACCGCGGCTCCTATGCCTGCTCTTGCGAGCGGCAGAGGCGGCGGAGGGATGAGTGGCCCAAAAGGAGCCCTTTTGGGCTGCCCCTTCCTCCTCCGCTTCTGCCCCTGGTGGTAGAGGAGGAACGAGCAGCCCAAAAGCAGCCCTTTTGGGCTGCTTGATCTTCCTCTGCCGCCACCACCAGGTTTGTGGTGTGGTGAACCGGCTTATACTTGAGTCAATAAGTTTCCCCAGTTTTTTGTGCTAAAATTAGGTGTCTCGGCTTATATTCGGGTCGACTTATACTCGAGTATATACAGTAACTAATATGGGAGTGCTGCCCCCCTATCCATCTTCAATACAGGCTCTGTATTTATACTCTCTGATAAACCAAAATGCACTCTGTACATGCTCAGAAGAACTCTAAGCTCACAGATTCTGGAGCGGACCTTTGATAAACTGCAACTTAGGGTCAAACTATATACAACGCCATTCATGCAATTAGCAGTTGCACAAATGACTTCCTTTTTAAGTAAATTTTAGGCAAAGGGGAACTATTCCAGATAAGAGCTGGAAGAGGGATATAATTCTTTGACTGGCTCTGTCCCCAGTCCAGAAAGGCATCTACACACTTACACACACACACAAGAACACCTGCTATTTGCATTGGTGGGAAAGCTTCCCTGCATGCATGAAAACCAAATAGGAGTATATAAAGAGGATAAGAAAGAATGGAGCTGGGAAGAACATTCTCCTTATTGATTCCAAATGTGATGCCTGACCTAGTCCCTAAAAGGATTCTGTCTGCCTATGTCTGCAGCAGGGAGAGTCAGGGATATTTCAAGCTAGCTGCCACCTGTCAGTGAAGGTTGCTTAATTCAGGGACATTTCCGACATGGGACTGTGCCACTGAAACTGCAATCCTAAATGCACAGCTTTCAGCACAGTAAACATGCGCAGGATTGCACTGTGTGTGCGCACCACAGCATTAACAGCCCCAAACGCCTTTACGAAGAAGGGGTTTGATGTCATTCTCGTTTCACAGAAGAGTGACAAGGCAGTGACAACAATGATCATTCAGTAAAACGCTGAACAGTAGGAGAGCACATGCCTTCTCTTAAGGGATGCCTTTGATCTGACAAGGTCAATTTTAACCAGATTCATATTTTGTGGTGTACATTTTTAAGTGCTGCTGCAGACAGACAGTCTAGCCACAGGATCTTCGGCAATGTGTGCTCACTTCATAGTTTTAACTGCTTTCCAAGATTGGATGGGAGCAGAATTTAATCTCCGATAAATCTTTATCTGTGCTGAACTGTTGTGGCAAACATATTGCTGCTCCTACAAGTGTTAGAAGAGAATTGCGTTGTAACAGCATTTTTGACATGGCTCCTAACAGGGACTTAATCAAGAATTCTTAAGCAATTAGAGGCAAAGGGGAGTGGGGATATATACCACCAGCAGTCTTGGTGCCTGCTGCATTGAGGCCTTAGCTGCATTTATATTTTGCTATACAAGAGTCCACAGGTCCACACTTGAAAGCTCCTTGTCTGAGCACCTTTCCCCTCCCTCCTTGAGCTTTCCTCACAAAAACCTGCTCTTTAGCGCTCAGTTGGCGCAAACCTCAGTTCAGGTTTTCAGCAGATTGACATTTGCTCTGAGTGAGTGCTAAAGAGCAGGTTTTCACAGACAAAACAAAGGAAAAAAAGCAGTGGTGGTCAGACTGGGAGCTTTAAAGCATGGACCATACCTGGAGAGAGCAGAGGAAAGGTATGTGTGGATAAGAGATGGCTAGAGCTTGGACTGCATCGGGACATCCAATTTTGGGGTGCCATGGCCCCAAAATTGTCCGAGGCGCAATCTTGCACAAGTCATTTAACGTGCATGTGAGTGCATACCAGAAGTTGCACATCCTAGTTTTCCACATATTGTAGGGTATGGGTTTTAGAGATTGGGACTGTATACGGAGCAAGTACTTATTTCTGCAGAACATTGTTAAGCTATGGAATTTACTCCTGCTGATGACCATCCCTGTGAAATCCCCCTGAAGCCACAGAGGGGTTGCATCCTAATTATCCACTGAACATTATGGTTTTGTTACCAGTGGATTCCTGTGACCTCTTGCTTCAGAACAGTGGCTACTGTCTGTAGCAGTTATCTAGATTATTTGATATGCTTGCGTGTAACTGCGCTGAAAACAACAGGCCAACCACTCCAGCCACTTTAGTGTTTGTATAAACTGTTCAGGTTCATTATTGTTGTGTTCCATACTGTGCAGTAGAATTTTGGTGTGTGTGTGTCTTTTGGTCCTAGGCTTGATTCTTGTATATCTAATTCATAATCCGATTAGAATGATTAATTCTAGAGCACTGAGCAGCACGTCCCAATAGCTGCTGAGAGTGCCAAGTCAGCATTCTAAGGATTGTAAGCAAACTTACCCGCTGCATTTATGCTAAAGCTTGTTATCTCACTAGTTCAGTGTGTCACAGCTGCCTGGATACATCTGTAAGCAAATACAAATGCCAAGCGTAACATATGTCTGTCTGCAGAGGAGAGGGAAATCAGCACTTGATATCTGATAAATCAAGAGTGAATAAGTAAGCCTTTTTGAAGGCATCTCCAAACTCATTTCCTCATTATGGATCCCTTCTCCCTCTCTTTCATATTTTCCTGTGTACCGACATAACTGAGCCTTTCTGCAGCTGCTAAACATGGTCGCATCACACTCTCCCTGCTATGTGGGTAGAATTGAGACATTCCATCTGTGTGGTAATGATATTTTTAACTGTCGTTCTTTATGCTTTTAGGCATACACAGCCAAAGGTATCCTATTTCGGAAGCGAAAGCATCCATCTTTTATGGGCCAATGCTCTCTCATTGTAGATTGACCTTAAAACAGCACATCCAGCACACTGAGCAATGCTCATGCTGCAGGACTGCAGTTGGTGATGTGTGCCATCTGCAGCATTATGAGAGAGGTCAAATTGTGGGGTAACCTGCAGCCAGTAAGGAAAGGCATCTCCAGAGCACTTTCTTCCTGCTGCTACAATGGAGTTATGTGCTACAGCTAAAGGTGTTAGCTATAATTCTTTACTTTAAACAAGCACACCCAGAAAGAAATTATCTCTCTCCCACCCCACCTCCTTAAACTGGATGTACATTACACATACACTGCATATGCAGTCTTACAGAAATTTCAGACTTGGCTTGCATTGCGTTTTTTTGTGATAAATTGCCACTGGTCTAATCACATAAAGCACAATGCTGGCAAATAACTGGACTGGCCAGTGTGAGACTTCTGTACAAGCAGCTGGTGTTGGTATTCATGCCTCAGACACCATGGATGTTCTAGCCGCGGAATCAACACTGGAGTTTATTCTGAACGGATGGGCCACTGCTAATTTGCACATTTAATTAACATAATTGGAAATGTTGGTGGTTGACAGTATGGGAGTTGTGACAAGTCCTATCTCTCCAGCTGAGTCTTCCAACAGTCTTTGAAACAAACAAAAAAAGCTCCGATATTGCCAAGCCCAAATGTTCAAAAATAGGACTAACGTAAGGGTCCTTTGATTTGCCTTCTGGTTTCTGAGCTTTCAGGATTCATTGCCAGTATTTTTCCAGGTTTTCCCCCACTGCAACTGACAAGTGCTACAACCCATTTAATATATACACAGTATATATAATTAAGATTCCTGTTTGAACAAGAGTCCCCAGGCCAATGGGAAATTGCTTCTTAGAGCACAGATTCCCCACCTCTCCAAACAATTTATTACAGACCTAATATTCCAACCTCCATGCTTGGTAATGCAATCTAAATCCTTCCTAGATGAATTGCAACATACAGTATGTAACAGTGAGTGGACTGGCCCCATAAAGGTAAAGGTAAAGGTACCCCTGCCCGTACGGGCCAGTCGTGTCCGACTCTAGGGTTGTGTGCCCATCTCACTTAAGAGGCTGGGGGCCAGCGCTGTCCGAAGACACTTCCGGGTCACGTGGCCAGCGTGACGAAGCTGCTCTGGCGAGCCAGCACCAGAGCAGCACATGGAAACGCCGTTTACCTTCCCGCTATAAAGCGGTACCTATTTATCTACTTGCACTTAGTAGATTGGGGTGCTTTCGAACTGCTAGGTGGGCAGGAGCTGGGACCGAAAGACGGGAGCTCACCCCGCCGCGGGGATTCGAACCACCGACCATGCGATCGGCAAGCCCTAGGCGCTGAGGTTTTACCCACAGCGCCACCTGCGTCCCTGGACTGGCCCCATACACTGTGCCATTTCCAAATCAGAGTTTATTCCAGAATAGTCTCCTTCACTACTTTGCCCTCCTCCTTCCCCTGGGGTTCTGCTTGCTGCAAGCACTAGGGTTGTGTGTGGGGTGGGGGGTGGGGAGAGAAAAATTAAGGGAGCACTGTGCAACAGAAACCTAGACTCCCTTAAATATGTAAAGGGCCAGAACACATCTCCAGGTTGCAACCTGACAACTGCAATACTCCAAGACAATATTAATAACTTATGCAAGATCAGCAGATATATGGAAAAAACACAAGCAGACCATAGCAAGAAGGCAGGGGGAAAGCAGCTGATGTTTACTCCTTTCTTCTGCTGCCCCATTTCTGTATTGCTTCTCTACAATCTAACGCATGCACCATTGGGAAGGTTTCTTCAGCCACGTGGGTAGATGCCTGGAAACCAAGACGACAAGGAGGAAAATGCATAGGTGCTAAAAATACTAGCAAACTATGGCTGGTTTCTAGCTGATCACAGATCTGGTTTTAATCTCTAGCCAAGCCATTAATTGGTTAAATGCATCCATGAATTAACTGAACATAAAATGAAGCACAGCAGAAAGGGAGGAATGAAATCTCAAGGCCATTAAGTAAGTGACAAAGTGGTGGGGGAGAAGCGGTGGACACCCAGGGTGTGCTAGCAGAGTCTTTGCACTGGTTTCTACTAGAGCACCAGGTTAGTTGAATCTGACCCAGAGTGCCCAGAAATACATTTTACCCCTAATGTCCTTGTAGTATATGCCAGTGGAAAACATAATCTGAAATCTGTGTTGTGGTTATTCCTATCAACTTCTGCAACGTAGCCACAGAGGCCCTTCTCCGTGTTCTATCAATAGGAGAATTATAGTGTCCATGTACAAATAACAGGGGCTTCTCTGTGATGGTGGGCTGACTTTGGAATGAGGAAGGTACGCCTTCAGCCAATTCTCTATTATTTCCTATTGTAGTTTTAAACATTGTCTTTTGCCTGGTATTATTTAATTTTTATCTGCTTGAATGTTTTTATTCCTCTCAGTACTGTATTGTGCTTAACTGTTCTATGCTGTTTTAATATTGCATTGTGGATTTTAAATTGTCATATATACCTCCCAAGAACTCTCTGATTCATGGTTGGCATATATGACCTGGGGCAGTTTTCTAAATCCTTAAAATGAAACAAAACATTTATACTGAGTGTTGCTAAGCGGACTCCAGCTTTCACTGAACTTGCTAACTAATGCTGTGTCATCTTATTTCTCCCAGGACTGCCCAAGGAGCTGACGGGGCTATCTTTACGAATGTCACACAGTAGGTTCTGAGACAACTTTAATGGAAAGAAAGAAAAAATGGCTGTTCCCATTTGAAAAAGGATTCTCACGCACAGACTCACAACAGCCAACAGCCATGTCAAAAAAAGGACGCAGCAAGGCTGAAAAGCCTGAGGCACTGATTATGTCCTTACAAGCTGCCAACGAAGATCTCAGGACCAAGCTAACAGACATTCAAATTGAGCTTCATCAGGAGAAGTCTAAGGTGAGTGAAAAAATGGTAGTCAGAGGCAGCAGGTGATTAAAAAGAACATGACATTGCAAGGAATTAATTCAATATGCCTTCCCGCCATCCCAGAAGAGGGAATGAATCAAGCTTGCAATGCTTATTTGTGAGGTTTGCTTCTGACTTCCCTAAACGGGAAGTAAAGACAAAACACACTTCAGTAATGCATGCCAGGATAGGCTTTTACTCTATAGCAACGGAACAGCAGGGTAAAAGCAGTAACTAAGGGTGGAGCTGCAGCAACCAGCCTGTGCAGTATGTTCTACAAAGCCAGCCACAGCCATCTGTGCTGCTCTTTAGCATATATTTAAGAAGCAGGCAAACTTCCCCATATATACCATTTGATGAGTTGGTTCTCTGTATTTACCCAAGTCCTCTTAGGATACTAGACAAATAAATGGTTGGTCTGCTTTTAGTACTGACATTGTTCAAAACTGGCTTTATGGAAAAGGACCATGGCTCAGTGGTAGAAACATGCACAAGTTCCCAGGCTCAATCGAACTGCCTTGAAACCCTGGGGAGCTGCTGTCAGGAAGTGTCCACAGCACTGATGTAGATAGATCAGTGCTCTGACAGCTTCATGCGTTCCTGGGCTGCAGAATGAGGTGGAAAAGGGACTGTAGAATTCCGACTGTACTATTTCAGATTGCAGAGGAGAGTTGCATTATGGACACTCTTGTGTCAAAAAACGAGCACAATGGGAAGATGGCTGGACCTTTCTTTTCCTTTTCAGAAGCATTAAAAAAAATGGCATTCTTCCACCTGTGCTGTGAAATGACGTCCAGATTCTCTATGAGTTTTACTTGCCAATCTGCTTCAGTTCTAACGCTGTCTTGCCACTTTGAATTCGCAGTCCAGCCACACTAGCAATTTTATAAGGTTCTTGAGGAAGATTTCCTCTCCCTTTCTCTCGCTGCCCAGAGAACTGTAATCGACATCAGTGACCCAGACTCTTTGATTCTTTTGCCAATAAGCATCGCCTCAGGCAAAACAAATCTAGGCTGCCACTGGATTCCATAATTAAGCAGTACCATTTTAACTTCCATGAAGTCTTTCATCACGAAGACCTTTCTGGGCTGTCCATATATCAAGGCTACCATTAACCTCAGAGGACAATCAACTGTGTCTGTTGAAATCCAGTTTATTTCATTGTAGAATGATTGGGATGAAAGAAAGACTCGGTGCTGCATTAATATCAGACAAGATAGTGTACTCCAGAGTATTTCTCCTTTTGCCCTCCAGTGAGAGTCAGTCATTAATTTGCAGCCCATTTTAGCAACAAAATAATAATTTTGAATGAGAGGAGAGCTGTAGCCCTACGCCCAAAAAAATATGTGCAGAAGCTCCAGTCATGTCAGTGGGACTTACCTATGTGAAACTGAGTGGAAATTGAGCTTTTGTTTCCAATTCATCATGTGCTGCACTCTATTTTTACAATCTTGAAAGACAGCTTGTGTTGGGTCCCCTCCCCCCCCTTTCCTTGGCACAGATCCTGTAGCACTCAGGGAAAAATTAGCTGCTCAGTTCACTTAAGAACCGTAGGCTAGTTGCCAGAGGCCTGGAAGATGTAGCGTGAGGAGGAGGTTGTCCTGACAATTGCCACTTCATTCCAACCCTACAGTCATCTGCATCTCTTGGTTGGTTGCAGCTTTTTGTAATGTGCTGTTAACAAGAGAGAGACAAAGGGACCCACATCATATATCGAGAATGGGTGGGGCAACCAGATTTTAAGAGCGGCAAGAAGATTCAGGGTGTTCGTTGCCGTTTTTCTTGTAATTTTTCTTTCTTGTAATAATGAGATATTCCTGAGTAATAATCCTATTATAAATAATCCTATTATAAACAGAGGATGGGTAAGAGGCTCCTTCTTTAAATGGTACTCTTGCGTTCTACAAAGGGATCCCATAGCAAATACCTGAAGGATCAGCAAGATTGTCCCAACAGCAGAAAAGTGTCACTACTGTAAATTGCTGGTGGTATCATCATCACAATTTTAGAAACACAGTTTGAACAGAGGTAAATTCCAGAAGTCTAGGTGGGACAGATGAAAAGAGGTGCATAAAAATAAATCCAATAAGTATTGGATAACTTTCAGAGAAGCAAATTAAGCCATTATTTTTGGCACATTTTAATCTAACTCTCCAAGGAGTTCAAGATGGCATTCAAAGGAGTTTCTTCATTTTATTCTAACAACTCTGTGAGGCAAATAAGGCTGAGATGAGGTGACTATCCCAAGTCCACATCGTGAGTTTTGTGGCTCAGTTGGGAACTGAACTCAGGTCTCCTCAGGTGAAGTCCAAAACTCAGCCCACCTCACCAGGCATGGAGAATCTTTTTTCATTCCGAGGGCCTCATTGCATCCAACCTCCTCGGGCAACATACGGGCAGAGACAAACAAAAGTGGGTGTGGCCAGAACAGGCGAGGCCAGAATTTACACATAAACAGCACCCACCATACATAGATTCAGCACACACATGTTCACCTACACATGCACACGCATACACATGACACACACACACATGTACAATTTGGTATAATTGCATATGCATAAGCAGACTTTCATTCACATGCTCCCTCCACTGCAGTTGGGCTTGCTCTCATTGGGACTGTTCGCACACTAGCCTCAATGGATATGGCATATGCTTAGACCATTGAAAAGTACCATACATGCCACCCCAAGCCCGAGTGGCTATGCAGCTTCCAGTTCGCACATGCCATGATGAACAACTTTTCATGTTCACCGTATGCATGTAAGGATGATCAGGGTTCCTTATTGGTTAGAAGGTCTCCAAACACATCTGTACCCACGCAAGGTTGGTAGGTACATGGGGGAAGTCGCTGGGGTCCTGCTCCTTATTCCGAGTGTATATGCATAGAGCTTACCATGTGAATTTTCCCCATGGCATTGAAAGAAGACTTCAGTTTGGAATAATTGCTCTAGGGTGATTCTGGGGACATGTTTCGGTCAGCTGTCTCCAAAAGTGATATGAAAATAGCTCTTGCCTTAGGAAGAGCACTGATCAGTTTTAGTTCTGATGTGAAGACTTTGGTGACCTATGCTGAACCCAAATTGCACTTCGGAAACTTTTCCTCCCCTTAGCATTTATCTGGTTTAAAATATATTCCATACCCATGGACGAAGGAATAAAATAAAGGTTGGGGGGGGGATGCTTTTGTTGCCTCAATACATCTTGCAGGGTGTGACACAATTTCTGTCCTTACATGGAATTTTAACTGCAAGCAGACATTCCCTGATGTATTAATGCTAGCATCCTGGCAGCCAAAGTTTGGGCTGATAAGTTCCAATCAAATGTAAATTTTCATCTCTTCTCCAAACTTTCCATGTTTTTGGTCACCTCTTTGGGTTTCTAACTCTTAAGGCCACATTCAGCTAAACAGGCACACTAGCAGAAGTTTCCAGCCTTGGAAACATACCACAGCCCTACTTTCTCATTGGCCTTACATTTATTGCCTGTGTTCCCTTTTCTTTCAAGGCTTAGGCCCATAAAGACTTAGTCCTTGCATAAAACTTTTAGAAGACATCTGAAGTTTTTAATATTTGATGTTTTGTTATGCTTTTATATTAGTTGGAAGTCGCCCAGAGTGGCTGGGGCAACCCAGTCAGATGGGTGGGGTACATAAAATAAAATAAAATAAAATAAAATAAAATAAAATAAAATAAAATAATTCAAAACAACATCAACAATAACCTTGCACAAACTACAGCGAAAACCACACTCTGTCCTAGGCATTATTTGTGCTGGGGGGCATCAGACATAAGCTCTGGAATCTGTTTTCATTTATATACTACTTACCAGTGCTTTTTTACTATATATATATATATGTTTAAGGGTACTCTCATTTTCCTACTCATATTGAAATACTGCCCCTCAATGAGGCCAAACTTAGATTCACAAAATGTTTAGGGGTATGCGTACCCATGCGACCTGCCCCCTTCGAAAAATCACTGCTACTTACATGCCAGAATGGCTTCCAAGTTCTCCATTCTTTGTCCACACCGAGGGCTATATTGCTCTAGGACTCAGGCCACTTTTTTTTTTTTAATGCCAGGTTGGCTGAGCACAGATAGTCCCTTTTCCCCCTCCACGGTAAAAGTCTACACGTGCAGTTTCTGACAAGACTTCATTGCTTGCAAGCCTATTACAATATTATATTGATTTTTCCTTGGTGTTATTAGTGAGTGAGCCTCCCTGTTGGTTTAAAATATTTCTTTGCTTTCCCTTAAATTGTATTTCACTACATTTGTTGAAAAAGAAATACTAAAAGGAAAGCCTTGTTTGTTTAACAAAAGCCTTTCTCCAGTCATCACTGTGCACTGAACACCCCTCCCCCTGCAAGCTTTCGTATTAAACCAAAATTGTTTCTCTATCCAAGTGTTTTTCCCTCACTAAATTGCTTTTGTCACTATCAGGCTGCACTTGAAGTCTGCCCTCATGATGATGTTGAAAGCAGCTTACAGTGCAGAAAAGGCATTATTGTTGTTGTTTTCTGTCAAGAACCGTGAAATATTTATAGGAGCGAGTGCTGAGATCCATGCGTGAGCCCTTCTTTAGGCAAAATTCCTATTGAATATTGTTTCTGAAGTAATAAAGATGAAGTGCGGATTTAAGCCACCCATTCAGGTTGCAATGCACAGACTTCAAAAGCTCTGTCAGCAGATTTCAGATGGGCTCAAGGAAATCGGTGTTGTGGAAGGGCCAAGCTAGATGTGAGGCTTGTCACGTAGTTAACCCAGGCATGCTTGCTTATTTTAAAAAATAAATAGCTGGTGCAGGACTGGATTTAGGTTTGATGAGGCCCCAAGCTACTGAAGGTAATGGGGCCCTTTATATGTCCAGCTGTCCTTTGTCAACAACAAATTGTCGCTGTTTTTCAAGAATTTGTGAGTTCTGATTTTTACCCTCTTCTGTGTTGTTGTCTTGTTGTTTGTTTCCTGCTATTTTTATTCTTTTGTAGGCTTGCTGACTGGCTATATCTATATGCAGGAATGCTGACTGGCATATAGATATTTACAGCAAATTTTGTAAATGATCTCTTCAGCTTGATTTATGCATCTTTTAAATCGTAGATAGAAGAAACAAAACTAAATTCTCCAGATGACAGGATAATTCAGCAGCAGTAAAACAAATCACATACACACAATTAAGAGAGTTCATGTTCAAGTGTCAGAGGATAGTGCAGAGCAGGAGGGGATATTCTTCAGAAATAACCTGTGTAATGTAAGCCATCTTTTGTGAAGTTACAGTCTTTAGATTTGCTTTCTGAAGTCAGGCCTGACACGAGCAGAATCTCCTCTTGCTTACCCTTAGATAGTATTTTGTGAAATTGAGACACAGAGGAGCAAAGGGTTAATCATCACCTTGGCTCAAAAGCCATACTTTCCTTTTCAGAATAAGCTGCATATTCAGAGTAAAACTGATATGCAGGGCCGGATTTAGGTTTGATGAAGCCCTAGGCTACTGAAGGTAATGGGGCCCTTTCTATGTCCAGCTGTCTTTTGTCAACAACAAATTGTCACTGTTTTTTATGAACCTAATAGGTATCTAAAGCCATTTGCACATAACAAAATATGTATTTTGTATGAATTACAACTCCCAGATAGCTTTGCGAATTTGCTTGCAGGTAAAGCACACCATATCCTTGTTCTCTCCCTCTGTATCTTCACCCTCATGAGCTACGTAGTTTTTTAAGCCTGAAATACGGTGTATTGGAACACATACAAAGGAAATGTGTTCGATTTCCCGAATTGCAGGGGTTTGGACTAGTTGACCCCTGGGGTCCCTTCCAACTCTAGAATTCTATGATAGCAACAGCCACCAAAAAAAAAAAGTCTTATAAATTTATTTCTAGAATCCAGAATGAATGCAACACGAGCATCTGAATCAGTGTGCAATTCCCCAAAGGTGGACATCAGATTAACTCAGGTGTGAATTGCTTGGGACTCAGGGTTCACACTTCAGTTAAGGTTTGGTTTGGAAACTTGCTGCTCAGGACTTTAGCTACATTAGTAAACAAGCTTTTGGTCTCACTCTCAGAAGAAAAAGAAGCCATTTGGAATTGTGTGACAACTGCAAATTCTGTGAACATTTTGAAGACTTATATCACCATTATCAACTTTTAGGCCGCAAGCAAAGACAGATCTGTTTACCCCAGAATTTGATTTTTAACTAAGATCATATGGTATCATCATACTTCAGCCTACTGCTGTGTTCACCCTTTTGGTAGGGAAGGCTAGGATCCAGCCTTTTTATCAAATTGCAGGAGGAGTATTTGTACTAATACTAATACTAATTGTACTAATACTAATACTAAGGAAGTTTAATTCTTTTGCTGTTGCTTTAAACTTCTGTGTTGGTATACTTTTTTATAATTGCCATCTGCTTTGAAACATTTTATGTAGCGACAAATGTAATGGATAGTCATTGTCATCATTATTAATTGTTTCATTACATCTATTTTTCTCTCTCCCTTGCTTTATTGTCTTCCTGTAGGTAAGCAGACTCGAAAGGGAGAAAACCCAAGAAACGAAGCGGATCCGGGAGCTGGAGCAGCGCAAGCAGACAGTGCAGATCACTGAACTGAAAGCGAAGCTCCACGAGGAGAAGATGAAGGAGCTGCAGGCCGTGCGGGAGAATCTCATCAAGCAGCACGAACAAGAAATGACTCGGACAATGAAAATCAGAGACAGTGAAATCCAGAGGCTCAAGTCAGCCCTGTACGCATTGCGGGAAGGGAGCAGCGACAAAGTACGGACAGCACTGACCATTGAGGCTCGCGAAGAGGCCAGGAAACAATTTGACTCTGAGCGCCTTAAGCTTTTGCAGGAAATTACCGAACTCAAGTCTGCCAAAAAGCAGGTGGACGAAGCCCTGAACAACATGATCCAGGCGGATAAGATCAAAGCAGGGGATCTTCGGAGTGAGCACCAATCCCACCAGGAAGCAATCTCGAAGATCAAATGGGAGAGCGAGAGGGATATCCGCAGACTGGTTAGTAACCTTATCTGGATGGGAAGCCACTTAACAGGGCTCAGAAGTACATACAGTGGTACCTTGGTTCTCAAACTTAATTCGTTCCAGAAGTCTGTTCCCAAACCAAAGCGTTCCAAAACCAAGGCACGCTTTCCCATAGAAAGTAATGCAAAATGGATTAATCTGTCCCAGACTTTTAAAAACAACCCCTAAAACAGCAATTGAACATGAATTTTACTGTCTAATAAGACGATTGATCCATAAAATGAAAGCAATAAACAATGTACTGCAGTCACACAATCAATCAATCAATCAATCAGTAGCTGAACTGGGTTCCACACAATCACACAAAAAAACAAAACAAAAAGAGCTGCAAAAACACAAAATAAATAGCAAAAATAGACCTCAGCGTAACACTCAAAATGGAAGTGTTGCACTCAAATCGGGAGCGTAACACTCAAAACGGAAGCGTAACACTCAAAATGGAGCACATTTGGCTTCCCAAAACAGTTCACAAACCGGAAGACTTACTTCTGGGTTTGCAGTGTTTCGGTTCCAAGTTGTTTGAGTACCAAGGCATTTGAAAACCAAGTTACCACTATACTGGTTTTGTGCAGTTGTCACAACTCTTATGTGGTGCCTGCAATGACAAAAGAAAGGTTACAGGGGCAGGAATGAATTGGCTGCCAAAACAGGGCAGTGTAGCTTGAGATGCCCCCATCCTCTCCACCACACACACCACACGGATCAAATTCACTGTGGGAACATTGCATCCTCCTTCTGAGTGTTATCGAGACTGACATATAAAATCAGTGAGCATAACTTACATAATAGTAGTTAGTCTCCCTCGTCGTTATTAGGGCATGTGAACAACGCATGCAAGCAGCCCTCTTTGACTCCGCTTGAATGTGTGCATGGGTACGCAGCTGCCAAGAAAAAAAATATATTTCTGTGAACTTGGGGTGGAGGCCCACAGCCATTTCTTTCTGCACAGCCCCTAGGGTGGGGTGGGGGGAATAAGCCAAAGCTGTACAAATGGCAATGTATTCCATGAACCCCTCCCCTAGGCAAGCTGCCTAGGGCTGAGGTGAAATTGGTGTTTCGTGTACATTTCCACTCTCGGTGAATGCATTATTCCTTTATATGTCATTGGGAGGTTCTTTTGCACCCCTTTGTGAAAGGGTCTAACACTTTGCTCAATAGGATAGCAGGTTGGGGGGGTAAAGAGGAGATGTGAATCCCAGTGAAGGTGTTTCATGGCAGGCAAATGACACCTTCCGTCGCATGTGACATTCACACTGCGTCACTTAACTGAGATGTGCATTTGAATTGATATACTGATGCAACATGCATGCATAAAGGAGGCGCCCATGATTAGAGTTCGATTGTAGCAAAAATGCACTGCCAGTGAGCAGTGGAACTGATAGTACAGTATGACACAACCAGGTGGACAACAGGGATGCTTTCTGTCCTCAGTGATGTCATCATATAACAAATTTGACTGGATACGTGCCACTGTGACATCACCAAATTCAGTATGTTATCCCTGATTAGATTAATTAATCACTGGGTGAAATCCCTTCAAATAATAATAATAATAATAGACTCCAAAGCAGCAGCAAATGGGAAACAATGGCTTCAAACAAATGTTGAAAACTGTGTTAAAGAGTGGAAGGTAAAGGATCAGCTGCAGATGTTCCTTTAATTGATTGTTGCTGTTTAAGAAAGTATTTCCCTCTTCCTCTGGCCTCCAAGCTTAAAGAGGATCAACTTGCTTCTCACTGCTAGTCTTGTAAAGTGTGCACAGAGTCCTACACAGAACAATACATATAAAGGAACATGAGTATACCTTTCAAAATCATATATATATTCAGTAAAGCAGGAAGACATCTAGTGGCAAGCAGAAGTCTAGAGAGAAATAACAAAGCCAATATCTCTCTCTCTCTCTCTCTCTCTCTCTCTCTCTCTCTCTCTCTCTCTCTCTCTCTCGTGTGTGTGTGTGTGTGTGTGTACAAACACTGCTGAGTGTATACAGAGAGGGAGTGTTGGGTTCAGTCCACAGCACTGAATTTGTCTGGATGACTAGCCCAGAATACAAACTTTTTGGGAGCCACATACAAAGCCAGACTCTTGTGTCATGCATATTGGCTTAAAAGCACATTTCACCAGACTGGCAGCTCTGTAAACAAGATCAGACCCTGCCTCGCAGACTTTGCTTTGCTTTTAGGAAAGCAGCTCCCGTTAAGGATTCTGCAATCACAAGATATTGGCAGGCTCTGGAAGTGGCTTTGAGTTATGTCTGGAAAATTCCCCAGAGTCTATTTTGTGTGAATGCTTGCACATAGACACCCCAAATTAATCATTTTCTTCCGCTGAGCATTTATTATTCTTATTTCTGTTATCTAGTTCATACCAAATCGTGACATTTTCAAGTCTCACATTGAGAGGTCTCAGTCAAAATCAGTCTTCCCCAGTGTGGTTTCTCCCTGGTATTTTGCACTACAACTCCCAACATCATGGTCTAAATTCTGGTGATGATGCTCGATATCAACTCCGCTTTAGCCAGCATGGCTGATGGTCAGGGAGGATGGGAATTATAGTCCAATAACTTCACATTGTAATGACCAGGCCTTCTTGGTAGTGGCACCCGCCCTATGGAATGCCCTCCCACCAGATGTTAAGGAAATAAACAACTACTGTATCTGACTTTTAGAAGACATCTGAAAGCAGCCCTGTTTAGGGAAGTTTTTAATGTTTAATCTTTTATCGTGGTGGTGGTGGTGATGATGATGACACAGAATAAATTGAACATGACATTGCAGAGAGGAATGGGAGATCTGAGTGTTGAGGGTCTATCATTTGTTTGTGGCTTTTTTCCTTTGTTTAGTTTACTGGATAGCACTGTGTTGTTGTTTTGCAGTACAGTATACAGTCCCACACTTAGCTGGGGAAATTGACTTTAGTTGATAAATGCTAGCCAGACTTTAATCTGAGTCACCTTCTTGTTCTAAAATTGTTCTATACTCATCTTACATAAGCAAACATTTGTATGACTTTGCAAAATGAAAAGCTGCTCAGCATCTACTGATCTTATCGACTGCAAAAGCTAAACGTTTTATGTATAGCTTAACAACCAGTACTGCAGTTACGACTACTGACATTTTTTATGGACAACTGCTTCATTTTTATAGAGTTGCATGCAGAAAATCAGGTTTCCCTGTGACTGCATTCCCATACAGGCAAAAGAGCTGACTGACTTCTGGATATCAAGCTTATATTAGACACAGAGCCTTTGCCATAAAACTGTGGGCAGGTCTATGCCATGCATTTAAACCACATCCAACACACATTTAAAGTACATGAATCTCCCCAAAGAAACCTAGAAGCTGCAGTCGTCGTCTCCCCCCCCCCCCGTGCAAAAAAAACTACAATTCCCAGCATGGTTAAACTACAGTTCCCAAGATTCTTTGGGGAAAGTATGTGCTTTAAATGTGTGTTGGGTGTGCTTTAAAGGTATGGTGTAGATCTGCTCTAATTAGCCTACATCGTCCAGAGTAACATATGTGGAAGTTAGCAAAATGTGCTATGTCCAAGTCAAAGGTATGCCTTTAGCACACAATCTTAAATGGATAGAGTGAATGGGGTGCACCTCACATTAAATGACCTTACAGGTGCCCTCTAGGTGTTCTTCCCTGCCCTGTGACAGCTGCTTGCTCGCAAGTAGTTTGCACATGGCTGTGAGAATGCTTAAAAGAACCAATCACATCTTTATTACAGATTTGGCACAGCAAACGCACCCTTTCTTGATTTTGTAAGAAATATCTACTTTATAAGGTCATTTAAGCAGTCTCCGCACCATACAAGAACTCCCTACAGAAGGACACAGCAACCTTTCCACAGAGTAGTGCCAGCCAATACAAATTGAGTGAAAACTTCTCAATCCTAATTGCAGGCCTGGTTTAGATGCTCTAAAACCCTCAGTGCAAAACCTCCCAGAAAGTAGCATAAGATCATGTGCAACAACCCTGATTAGTGTTGCTTCCTAGTAGTGATTGGTGTAGGTGCAGTAATAACACACACCCCCGCCGCCGCCGCCGCCTTTATGACCTGCTACTGGGAAGCACCACCTCCTAATGTGGTCGGATTGGGTTCAGATCAGACACTACTTCCTCCATACAGCTGCCTCTATGGACCTTTCCACCTGGAAAACTTTAGATGTAGGCTCTTTGAACCAGCCCATATTTATCACCCCATACTGACTCAGCATGTTTTTCCCCTGACAATCACATGGTAAATAGGGCAGCTATGAGCTGGCTTTTGGGGACATGCTGATCTGTCCATCACAATTAAACATTGCAAGTTGTCTCATTTTGGGAAAGTATCAGAATGTGGATTGAGCTCAGATACAGAAAGAAATAAAGAAGAAAAAATCATGAGGCCAAAATAATTCAGTTTAGGGTAGTTCCACCCAGGGCTGGATTTAGGTTTGATGAGGCCCTAAGCTACTGAAGGTAATGGGGCCCTTTATATGTCCAGCTGTCCTTTGTCAACAACAAATTGTCGCTGTTTTTTGTGTTGAATATATGCTAAATGGTAATTTATGAACCTGATAGGTATCTAAAGCCATTTGCACATAACAAAATATGTATTTTATCAAAGTAGATGTTGAACTGAAATACAATTAAGAAGAAAGATATTAATATTAAGCTCTAACTTAAAAAATATTCCTTTAACTTTTTTGGGGGGGGCCCAAGAGAGTGGGGCCCTAAGCTATAGCTTGTTTAGCTTATACGTAAATCCGGCAATGGTTACACCACATAGCTGCTACATAACAAAATGTTGTGTGCCCACCAAATAAAATATTTTCTCAGCTCTGTAAAATCTATATGTCCCTTTTCAACATCCTGTTTTCAGCCTTGGCTTGTGAAGAGTTGCAATCTATTTTTTCTTTGGCTTTTTCACATGCCAGGACATAACAGTCAAAAATCTGACAGGTGTATCTTTTCTAAACATCCAGACACAGATACTGTATGGAGATTCTTTGCCTTTTGGATTATTCCTGCTGTGCAGCTGTATAATCATTCCTTGACCATAAAAAGTTGCCGGCCATAACAGTAGGGGGTGGAGAAAATGAAACAATTGACTGAAAAGTTTCTGTTCGTAGATTGAAAGGCCTGTTTGAATGTAAACAAGTTGAGCTTCTGTATTCTGTAAACTGCCTTCATGAATGTGTAGAAGGTACGTTGGCTCACTGCTCTGGCTTGTGGAATAACACTGTCCTCCCATGTCTTAATTCAGATGGATGAGATCAAAGCAAAAGACAGAACCATCTTCTCCTTGGAGAAAGAGCTGGAGACCCTGACTGGATATGTTCAGAAACTTCAACTGCAGAAGGAGGCTTTGGACGAACAGCTCTTCTTAGTAAAAGAGGCCGAATGTAACATGAGCAGTCCCAAAAGAGAGATCCCAGGCAGAGCAGGAGATGGCTCTGAACACTGCAGCAGTCCTGTAAGAAAGGGGAACATTTGGGCTTTGACTGGATGCACTTTGCCCACTTATTGCATCATTTCCACGAGGAAGCATCCATTTGTGGTGCATGAAACGTGCCCTCTTGTGGCTGGCGTAAGACTGCACTTCAATACGCTCAATTTAGCACAATTTGCAAAAATGGTTATGGAAGTTAAAGCTTAGCATTTTTGTAGTACATGGAAGTGTTCAAATTTAAAATAATCTGTTCAACAGTTCTGTAAAGTGGGGGTGTTGAAGCTGAGAGATAGTGGCCTACCTGCGCCCATTGCATTCATGGCCGATTCAGGAGAGACCCATGCATACTATGCAACAATTATTTCATTGTTTGAATGCTTTATTTTATGTGAAATCATAAATGAATTGAATCCCAGAGGGTGAGAGACATGGTTTCAGGGTGGGGGGGCTAAATGTTTTGTCTTCTTTGGGTTAAGGTTACCAGATTTTTTTCAATGAATCCAGGGACACTTTTCAACTTCCTACCAAATAGGTGGATTTTGTCAGGGGACTGATATGTAAATCTGGGGACTGTCCCTGGGAAACGGGGAGATCTGGTAACCTTACCTTGGGATCCATCATTTCTGCCAAAGAACCTTGGGCTAGTCACACTTCTCTGAAGTCTCTCAGCCCCACTCACCTCACAGAGTGTTTGTTGTGGGGGAGGAAGGGAAAGGAGAATGTTAGCCGCTTTGAGACTCCTTCGGGTAGTGATAAAGCGGGATATCAATTCCAAACTTCCCTACACAGCCCAGCTGGTAACCAAGCAGCTCTTGCAGTCCATTTATCCAGCAAATGTACAGAACCTGGCATTTCGGATCAGCTCAGTTTCTGAGCAACCATCAAAGGCAGCCCCACATAGAGCACATTACAGTTGCCCAAGCTAAACCATGGGTATGCAGTAGAATAGACTTATCAGGTCCAGTAGCATTAGACAGACTAAGGTGGTCGCCTCAGGCAGCTGAACTTTGGTGTCACGAAAAGGTAGCAAGTTGTTATTTATTTCATTTGCCACGTGGGGTTCAGGGGAAAGGTGCCTGTGGGATTTTCTTCCTCAGATGCCAAAATAACTTGTCTGGCCTTGTGCACTGCACTGACAGCAGTTTGCCTATATGCAGCTGTTGTATTAAATGATTTAAACATTTCCTTTGCAGGACCTACGCAGAAACCAGAAGAGGATGGCAGAGCTCAATGCTACCATACGGAAACTTGAGGACAGGAACACACTGCTGGTGGATGAGCGGAATGAACTGGTGGGTGCTTTTAGCAATTTTTCAGTGGGGGTGCTTGAAAGCTGTATCACAAAGAACAAAAGGACCTAAAAGGGGCCATGACTTATTATTTTGTTTATTAAATTTCTACGCCACCCTTCATCTCAGGGTCAAAGGGCGGGTTACAGCATAAACCAAATGGATGATTTACATGGCTCCTCATCACTTTTAGATGGAAGGAATAAGCAACACATGAGTAGGAAAAACAGAGGGCAAACACAAGCACATTCCCTAAAGAGGTGGGGAAGATCTCTCCTCCAAGATTTACTCCAGTGGCAGCCAATGCAGTTCCCTGCAGATGTTGTTGGACTCCAACTCCCATCATCCCTGACTATTGGCCAAGCTGGCTGGGGACTGATGGGAGTTAGTGTCCAACAACATCTGGAGGACCAGAGGTTCCCCATCCTCTTTCAAAGCACCTTTAGTGCTCTAATCTCCCACCCCCACAAAAAAACCCTCTGCCTTCAGCTTTAATGAAAGTTAGAATTACCATGTTATCATTCCTTTCCTTGCACAGTAGACACCAGCAATGAGAAACCAAATGAAGAAATGAAGAAAGGGGTTTCTCTTATGAGTTATTATTGTTGTTACAGTTGAAACGTGTTCGGGAAGCTGAAAAACAATGCAAACCTCTTCTGGAAAGAAATAAGTGCCTCTCCAAGAGAAATGATGAACTCATGCAGTCGTTGCAGCGCATGGAGGAGAAGCTCAAAGCAATCGCTAAGGAGAATTTAGAAATGGTTTGTACTGAGTGTTCAGAACAATTTTTTTTTCTACTTGTGCATCGTAATATTGGCAAGTTTTTGCCCATAAGTTTTCTTTGCAGTGAATTTCTGGGATTTAACCGCAAAAGGCAAAGCTGACACTTGATCTCGTTAGTTGATGAAGGCTTTTCCTTCTTCAAAACTGAGTGTGAAGATTTCAGAAACTTGAAACAGGGAAATTATCAGTAGCTAAAAACCAGTCAATTTCATGCTGATCTTTGTAGCTATGACATTGTGACATTTGACACATCCAAATTGAACATCCTGGTGCATACAAACTGAACACAGCAACCTGCATGCCTAAACTTCTTGCATTTCACAGACTTAAGAAGTTTATTCTGGCATAAGCTTTTCATGGACTACAGTCCAATTCATCAGATACATGGTCATAAAGACCAATGCAAACTTTGTGCAAGCAAATCAGGATTAATACTCATTAAGTAGGTTGCATAGAGCAGCATCCATGCATGCAAATTTACATGAGAGCCTCCCAATTCTCACTTAAACTATGCTTGCGTTTGTACACATGAACATCCAGCACACCACACACACACCAAGATTCCCTTTGTGAAGTGGTGAGGGGGGGGTTCTTTCCCTTGAACCACACCCCACAGAAGAGATGTTTGAACCATTCCCAAGTAAGCTGCCTCCATTTGCTTCCCTTGAAACTTCTCCTGAAGTTTCTTTGTGTCAAGAGTAATTGACAAGCAAGAGCATTGTAAAAAGAACAAGGAATAATTTACACAGATCTGTTTCAAATCATTTCCCAACCTGCTCTCCGCTGCACTTTTCTCTTTTGAAAAAACAAAAACTTTGTAAGCCTATATCAAAAGATATGTTCAGTGATTCCTAGTCTGCAAGTAAATGGGTCGGGATTCATTTTAATGATTTTATGCAACAGAACTAGATGTCTAATTCTCCATGAAGTAAAGTTACAAACATAAGCTGCTTTTAGCATAAATTAATTTTAAGCAACAAATAAAATCCTAAGCATTTATATTCAGAAGTCCTACTGATTTTAGGGACTTACTCCCAAATAAGTGTGTTCAAGTTCTCAGCCCAAATCACAGAATCTAACATTCATACTATAGTGCAGGACTTTCAGCTCTAGCAAGGTTTTGTTCAGTTTTCTAAATAAGGGAGTATATCAGCCATACCCTCAAGACCATAGCAAGAGAACACTTCTTTTTTTAGAAACTATTTATGTCTACCTAGAAATACACAAAGTGGAAAAACTGCAGCCTAACTCCCTGACATCCATAATGATTTCACACTTAAGGCAGGAGGCAACAAAACAAAAAGAAAATACTAAAAATAGCCATGTCAATTTGGATGTCAGATTGTAGACACCTGGCAGAAAATGTTGCTGAAGCAGAAAATGTTGTTTAAAAGAAATTTAAAAGAAATTACTTGTTTTTAATAGTCAGGGGTTGCTTTTGTTTTGTTTGCTACACAGAAAGAAAAAATGACATCACATCCTCCTCTGAAGAAATTAAAATCTCTCAATGACCTGGATCAAGCTAATGAAGAGCAAGAGACTGAATTTTTGAAGCTTCAGGTTATAGAACAACAGAACATAATTGATGAATTGACACGGGTAGGTTGACACTTCTGCAAGACATTAGAAGTAGAGGAGTAGCGCCTGAAAGCTATCATTATGAAAAAGCAAGATGGCCTATAATTATGGAACCATTTCTCATATCCTGAAGTCAGGAGCAAGGCTCCCAGACCACATAGGATCAGACATAGCAAAGAAATTATAGACAATAAAAAGAAAAAGAAATAATATATTAATAATATGAATAATAGCAAAAAACAACCATCAGTTCACTTTATGGATACAATGACCATCAGTTACTGCATCAAAAGTTAAACATTAACTTAAGCCCGCCAGATATCCAAATAGATATCAACACAACATTGGCATTTGTATGGCATGAATTAGTCTCCCACTGTTATGGGTTGTGTATGGATTTCACCTTGATTTCCGTTCATGAGTGGGTGCCCTGTTGGCTGGATGGTGGTGCAGTCTGCCACAAACTGAACCCACCACGGGCAGAATAATCATGAGGATTGGTTTTTAATTCAGGGATGCAGAAAACTTTCCAGATTTTGCTGGACTCCATCTTACACTAGTCCCAGCCAGCAAGACCAATGGTTAGAGATGACAGGGGTGGCTGACCTTTTTCAACTCATGGCCTTCATTTCCTCAAGATCCCACCTTCCATTGGGTGAGGGCTAGAGACTTCTCAATGTGGGGAATATATTTGATGCCTGAGTGTGAGCCTGCCCTACCCTGGCACTCACTGTTCCTTGCTCTTCTTCTATAGGATAGAGAGAAACTTATTCGTCGCAGGAAGCATAAAAGAAGTTCCAAGCCAATCAAGGTAAGCGAAGCATAGAAATGTTTTGGACAAACAGGCTGTGCTGTATTTCATTATTGCAGAGCCCAATGTCGTGAGTCGCAGGCATTTTGGTGAGAAAGGCACTAGGCCTCGCAGACTTGGTTTTGCCAATAGAGGCAATGAATTTGCACAAATAGCAGCAAATCCAGGATGCGTTTGCCAGGGGTGGAGCATGTGGAGCCAAGAAGAAAAAGAAGTGAAAAAAGCAGAGATTTGTGAACCTGCACGTTGAGCTCAGTACACTCCTGGACCTCATCTCCCTAGAGAGAGAGAAGCTGCAAATCTTCTGCCAGTTGACCATGCATATCCCATACGCTTTCCACCCCTGTGATGTCTTATCCTTTATGTGGGAATAGAAACATTACAATACAAGTGTGCCTTAAATTCTCGTTGATCAGTCTGTCTGCAAAACAATTTCACTTCACTTGGCAAGTTTTAAGTGCTGATGCCAGTACTTTGCTATCCAAACCCACAGATTAAGCAGCTCTGTCATCTTACAGCATGACTCATCTTTCCTTTGATGTTTTCTAATTCAATTAGGAAGTCTGAAGGCACTAAGCTGGGGGGGGGGGGATGGACTGGATTTAACATGGCTTACTTCATAAAGTAGCAGTTACTTTAGCATTGTTCCTGTGCCTTAGCTCCAACTAAGCCTGTAACCAAGCATAAGGACATGTAACTGAAGCAACCATATATTGCTTCCCTGTTTCACCCACACCCCTTCCCTTCCTCTTCTGTTTTCCCTGTGTCAGATTTTAGAATGGAGGCTCCTCAGGGCAGGGATCTCAGTTCTTATATCTCTGTAAAGCAGCATGCACAATGATGGAACTATGTAAATACATTGATAACAAATCAATAGTGGGTGCAACAACAGTGGGTTGTATACAGCAGCGTCCTCCTGATCAAGGAAGGCTCTTTGATCCATCTGTGATTCCTGAATTGCATGGGGTTAGGCGAGAACACTCTTGTGGTCCCTTCCAACGCTACAGTTCTGTGATTCTGTGTGAAGAAAAGCGGGAGGCAAACAATTTTCACTGATTCCCTCTGTGTTCCCCCTTTGCCTCCCCAAATCTGTAAAGATGTTGGGGGGATTCTCTGGAAATGCGTGGAAGGTGGTGCAACAGGGGGCTGCAAGAGAAAGGGCGGCTGTGTGTGAAAATCACACCTCTCCTATTTCCATTCATGAAAGCCTGCACTAGATCAAGCAGCCTTCCCTGTGCAGGGCCCATTGCTAGCAAACGGAATCCTGGTGCCCCTGTGCACTGATTTCAGTGAGATTTCTCTCACTTGTACAGCACACTGTGAAGCTGTGTCCAACAATGACTGCTACTACTCTGACACTGGGGGGAGTGAGAGGAGGAATTCTGGTGTGCACTGTACTTCTAAAACAGAAATGGGCCCACCAATGACGCCATGTTGTACAGATCCCAGCACAGCAATCACATCAGCTTGCTGTCTAGATTTTGTGGCTCAGCAGGACATGATGAAATAGTCAGTGCAGAGCCAGCCAGGCTTCACCCATGTGCCTGAATCAAGAACGTAATGACTGGACTTGTAAGCATGACTGACTATTGCCTGTGGTGATGGAACAATACTGGCAGTATTTTTTCATGTGAGGTTTTTCCTCCCTTCAGAGGCATATATTGGACACAGTTTATGGGGGTGATGATGACTCCATGGACTCAGAAACCTCATCCATGGCTTCATTCAGGACAGACAGAACACCAGCAACTCCAGATGAAGACCTGGATGAAGTAAGATATTTTGCCTCATACTATACACCCTGAAGGGCTAGCAGTGGGGACTTCTGCAGTGGCAACAATTATTATTTTTATTATTAAGTGACTGATCGGAATTTTAAAAACAGGAAGTCTGGGACATGGCACAAATCTGAGCAAAATGTAGTTGTTTGATAAGTATTTGTTGAATAAACTATGTGAAACAGAGGACTCTCTTGTGACCTATTTAAAATATGCATTTTAAATTGAATTGGAAAGGGCCAAAGCTCAGTGGTAGAGCATCTGCTTTGCAGGCGCAAGGTCCCAGATTCAATTCCCAGCATCTCCAAGTTGGGCTGGAATAGACTCCCTGTCTGAAATCCAGGAAAGCTCTTGGCTGTTAGTGTCGATAATACTGAACCTGATGAACCAATGGTGTGAATCAGCTTAATGCAGCTTCCTGTGTTCCTAAACGAAAGGTAAACCATGGTATGGTTAGCTTCTTGTCAAAGACTACCATGTTGAGGAAAAAATGTTGTAAATTTCAGTGAATTTCTTCACGTTTTTAAATGTTTTTCTTGCTAATTCTTTGCCTTGTGTGTCATTTTGTTTTCAGAAAATAAATTCCCAGCTTTTTGAAAGCGTGATAAAATACCTTCTTTCCAGCTGAATAATCCATTCAGCTGAATTGACACGAGCCAAACTACATGTGATGTTTACAACACATTGAATTCCACAATTATACTTCTGCTGTTTGTTTAATGTGTGGAGGGGATCAGGATCAGGACTGGGGGGACTGTACCATTTCCCCACTGAAAATTCTCCCCTCCTTGCAGCTGCTATTTGCTCCCAAAGCAAGTAATAGCAAAACCAGCAAAACCTCATAGCAGTTGAAGGTGGGACTTTTTCTGCTGGGAAGCGGCATGGGAAAAGGGGTCGCATTTCCTGCCCTACGTTGCAGTCCTGATAGTTTTGCCCCACCTTGGAAATGCTGTGAGTTAAATAGAGAATTCCAGTCAGGGCATTCAGAAATTTGTTTAGCATCATGTGCCATTTGACCAAGTGTTCTAGTATTGCTTAACTCTCAAAATAAGCATGGTGTATAAATTGTGGGGGGAAATTATTTTGAATTATTGTATCTGGTGTGTTATAACTAGTGCTTTTTTTCTTAAAAAAATGTTTAGGGGTACTCTCATTTTCCTACTCGTATTGAAATACTGCCTCTCAATGAGGCCAAACTTAGGGTCACAAAATGTTTAGGGATATGTGTACCCCTGCATACCCCTAGGAAAAAAGCACTGGTTATAACTACATTTTAAGTATGTTTACATCACATTTTTTGAAAGAGAACTGAGTGTTTGGTTTTTAAAGGAAACCACATATAAGAGAGAACACAAGCTACAACAATGCTCTCTTTAGGTTACATGTAAATTGTATTCCCTTAATTTAAAAAAAAAAAAATTCCAGGAAGCAACAAACAAACCTTTTCCCTTTAAAAATATGTTATTGATGGTTGCATTTTGATATGGTGACTCTTTTTAAATTTGTGTTCATTAAACTCCTAAACAAAATACCAAAAAATTATGTGGCTTTCAGCATGGTAAAAACCCTATACAATCCTTCCAAGTTTTTGCAATATACATTCCTACAGTTTATAACCACCTGAGACTTCCTTTATTTATTTCTCTGGCAGAGCTTAGCAGCTGAAGAATCAGAGTTGCGATTTCGACAATTGACAAAGGAGTACCAAGCCCTGCAGAGAGCCTATGCATTACTGCAAGAGCAAACAGGAGGTATCATAGATGCAGAACGAGAAGCCAAGGTTAGCATTTGCCATGGGCAACATTTCTCTAAAACTCAAACATACACCCCAAACTTAAAAACAGAAGAGGAGGAGAGAGATGTTGTAAGAAACGTATAGCTGTGCTACATAATGTTGTGGCTATTCTTTTTAACAGGCACAGGAGCAGCTCCAAGCTGAAGTCCAGAGGTACAGAGCTAAAATAGAGGATCTGGAAAAAACGCTGGCCCAGAGAGGACAGGTATATTCTTTTCAACTGGTGTTTTCCACAGCTGTTTTCACCCATAGGCAATATTGATTTGCTTTTGCATAAAGAAGTTGTTAGAAGCATGGTTTGTTGTATGGGAAATAAATGCTTTGCATACATGTCTCCACTATGTGAAAGGTGACATGTGAAGACCATAAGAGATACACAGAAAACTGTAGCAACACGCCAAATTGGGTGATCATACATATCCCACCCATTAAATGTAGCTGCTTTCAATGTCCCACTTCCTACAACACAACTGTGGATTAATTTGGTAGTAAGTGCAATATAAAGCTGAATAAGAGTTGAGTCAGCACAGTGAAAATAACATCCATTATTTTCTTAGTCATGGTGGCTTTAATTACTATCATGACTGTGGTTTCCTATCTCCTGCAAATGTCAGCCCTTTCAGGGCCAATTCACACAATACAATTTTCTTTGACATGCATTAGTTCCGTTTAACAAAAAACTTGTGTCCATACACATCATAGTGTGTCTACTTCATTACATATCACACTTCTTTTAATGTTAAAATATTTCTTCCCATCAAACAGGACTCCCACTGGGTAGAAGATAAGCAACTTTTTATTAAGAGGAATCAAGAGCTTTTGGATAAGGTATGTTCAAAACCTGAATTTCTAGATTGTACATGAGTGCGTAGAATTTGGTGCTGAAAACTAGAGCCATTGCACTTTGTTCTGTCCAGGATTCCAAATGCATGATAAGAAGTTTTTCATTTCTCTGCAAATTCTGAAAACAGTAGTCTAGCCAACAGGTAGGCAAAAAGCACAGATATCAAAACGTTGCTGAAGTTTGCATAGGAAGAAAGTAAAATATATTAATTCCAAAATGCAAGAAATAAAGAACAAATGAAAGATATCAATATGAAACTCAATTGCAAAGAAAGGGCAGTAGTTGTAATCAAAAATAAAACAAGAGACTCTCCAACAACATCAGACAGTAAAAGTAACTTTTAGCAGCAATTTTTTTCATCCTTCTTCAGAGTTGGCCTTTCAGAGCAACTAAGAATTCTTCCAATTTTGCTCAAAGGCCAGTCCTTACACAATGCATTTAATAATATAAAATATGAAAACTGAAAAGTCATCCAAGAAAACTGCATGAATCATCAAAAATAATCTTCAAAAGTATCTCTTAGCCACAAGGAACAATGAATCCCTCAAAAGTCCCAAATCAGCACATGCAGATCTTGTTTTATGTGCCAGGTTGCTTTTGATATATTTCCATCGATTTTTAAAGGCAATTTATGTTTATAGCACATGACCTGTAACCTTTATAGGCTTTGTTATGTTTTCCATTATCAGGCTGACAATGAAGTTTAAACAGTTGGATAACTTTCGTTTTGGGGAAGGGGTGGAATATTGCAGGGGAGAGAGTGGTGGTAACCAACTTCTAAACAAACATGGTCCGGAATCTCCACTAATTATATATTTACATTTGCCTTATAGATAGAAAAACTGGAAATCGATAACCATCGATTGCAGCAAGAGCTGCAGGATGCCAGAGATCAAAATGAGCTGTTGGAGTTTCGGAATCTGGAGCTTGAAGTAAGACGCCGTGGACCCTTTATTGCAGAATGATTTTTTTTTTATAACTTTGTGTTTGTGGTTTGCTGTTTGGAAGCTGTTAGCTGCTTTGAATATTTTATACAGAAAAACAGAGTGCAGATGCACAAAAATATATAAATGATCATTGATGAACAAAGATAACTGAACTGGGAAGAGCAGTGTGGAATAAAAGTTGCCTCCTTCCTTCCTTCCTTCCTTCCTTCCTTCCTTCCCTCCCTCTGAACAACAGTTGCTGGGAAGCACAATTGGGGAGAGTGCTGTTATGCTCATATGCTCCTTGCAGGCATCTCATAGGCATCTGGTCAGCCACTGTGAGAACAGAATGCTGAACTAGTATTGACCTGATACAAGCAGAGCTCTTTGTATGTCCTTATGTTAAAGAACAACAGAAATAATTAGATGGGCTCACCACCAAGCATCTCCAGGTACAAACAGTGCGCCACATTCAAGCTTGGTGTTGCTATTTCAGGAGTTCCCCAGTACAGTGTCTCACTGAGAAATTCACCAGAGCACGCATTTTTAATGTAGGTCAGCTAATCCAGAATAAATAACAGGCTCCGAATCTGTCACAATCATCCATATGAATAGTCTTCTTTGATATATGTTGACAATACCATTAATAGCAGATCGGTTCCCCCTGCTTTCAATGATATTTAATAAATAATATTTAATGAATTTAAATATTGTAAGAACAGATAGATAAATAAAGCCAGTGCATATTTTTGAGAACATTCTTACTGGCATTTGGTAACCCAAATATTTCATTTCAGATTAACATTCTCATGATTTTTATTTTTTATTTAGTAAATATATATACCGCTTACTCAAAAAATATATCTGTTGTTTATTATTGAACCTACTGATTGCTTTTCTTACACAAACTCAAAGCAGCTTATAAACATACATTAAACCAAACAAATGCACAGCATATATTAAAGGATGAAGAACAAATTGGGTAAAAGGAAGAACAGGGTAAAAAAAGCAAAGTTTTCATCTGCTCAATGTACATAACTCTTCTAATTCTTACATAATTCTTACATTTTACTTGAAGGAAAGAGAAAGAAGGTCTCCACCATTTAATCTACAAATCCACCCATTCTCCGATGGTGTAAGTGCTCTGCAGATCTACTGCATGAAAGAAGGTGTCAAGGTATGTTAGCATGGATTCAATAAAAAAAGGAAAGATCCTTTTTCCTTTCTGAAACAACTGAACTAATTTCAGTTGTTAAATTGTTCGTCTAGGTACAAACAAACACATGAAGATACAAGCGGAGTTAGGATTATGGTGATCCCAATTTAAGCACATTCAAGGATCTCATTTGCATAGAGTCTGTACATTTAATCCATGGCCCTCCATTATCCAGTGTATTAGTCCATGTACATGCAAAGACACATGACTTTTGAGTTCAAGGAAGTTGGGCACAGGATCAGTGGGCCCAACCCTGATGAGCTCTTCCCAAAGTTCATTGAACACTTGAGTTTCGCTTTTATGAATGAAGTGTGGTAGACTGTAGAGCTGGATATGATTTTAAGCACTCTAGTTTTGTTGATTATACTGACTGTGAAAAGCCTTGATCCTTTTGTTCTTAATAAGTGTTTTGGTTTTTTTTAACAGGATGTTAGCATTCCAGATCTTATAAAACAGTTAGACATCTTGGGCGACAATGGGGTAAGTGATATGCATACCTGTACATAATATGAATATTATGTACAGCACCACAAGGGAAACCTGTAAGGCTGCAGAGTAATGCAGCAACCTGTTTATATCAAAGAGGAAAGCAATAGAACTGTGTTCATAATCTCTTTTTTTCAAATTAGTTTTTATTAAGGGATTTGGTTTTTTTTACAAAGAAAATAGATAAACAGGGAAGAAAACTTTGTCTGAGATGTTTGGTTTTCAAGAAAGGAATCGCCCAATTGTGCATTTTGGAGATATTTCTGTCAGTTACAAAGACTGGCCTTTTGTGGATAAGAAAGGTTTTGTCTCTGGTACAGAGTTCTGCGCTCACTGCAGAATGTAATATCCATGCAGGCATGTTTCCCCATTCATTTGAAGAGAGAATGTGATTTTGCACAGTGCATCACATTGCCTGTACACAAAACTGCTTCCTCCACTTAAGTGAATGGGGAAAGTCCATTAGGGGCATGGGAATACTAAGATACTAAGATGCATTGGACTATAGGAGAAACTGAATCAGAATTCTCTCCCTCAAAGAGAGAGAGAGAGAGAGTACCTATTTGGCAAACAACTGCTGCTTTTCTCAGTTTGATCTTTTGCCTTTTGAAATTTACAGAATTTAAGAAATGAAGAGCAAGTGGCCATAATTCAAGCTAGCACCGTGTTGTCCCTGGCAGAAAAGGTACTTTTGGGGCACTTGGTGTCTTTAAGTGTACATGAATTTAAGCTGTTAATTGGAAAGCAATGTAGCACAGAATGAGGGGGAGAGACTGAAATATTATCTGTCTGTCAAAAAGTATGTTGTCTTTTCATATGAAAGAATGGATAAGAGTAAAATATGATTCAGGTGCATTCTCCACAAAAGGAAACATTAGTTTTTTCCTGCTTGTTTGTTTTTTAAATAATTTCATTCATCAATCCTGTTGTTCATGTTGGCCTGGTTCTCGGATATAAGCCAAATCATTTTATTTTGTGACTGTTTACTACCTTTCAGTTGCCCAAGGCACTGCTCACTTTAACATTCTAGTTCCAGTAAGAGTTCATTACAGTGAAGAGTAAAAACCAGCATTTCATTGTTCAGATAAATGACAATTTGCTTGACTTGAAAGCTCCCACTCTGTGAATAACAACAGATTAATGAGCAATATGCACTTTAGCTAGCAGAGTTTGTCCTTGAAATGATGAGATTACTACCCAGAATGATGCACACACTAGTGATTCACATTAACACAGACTGCCCTTTAAATGGAGAACAGGCCCACAGTAGGGTACATAGGACATAGCAGTTTACTGAGACCATTGATCCATCTAGCTCAGTATTGTCTACATTTGACTGGTAGCAGCCCTCCATTATTTTTCAGACATGGTTTTCTCCCAATCCTACCTGGCAGGGATTGAACCTGGGCCCACCTGCACACAAAGCAGATGCTCTTCTGCTGTGCCATGGCTTCCTGTCACTGATTCTTCCTGTGCTGTAAATGATAAACTGATGAGCTCTGAGCAGGAGCAGAACTACTCAGCCCTTTGAATGGGAAAAGATGAGCAACATCAAACATGGGGTATCCAGGAAAAAATATCTCAAACATAGGGAAGATGGAAGATGGAAATATCCACAAGAACAGACTTGGAAGGATTTGCACAAGTGGTTAAGAAACAGAACTTGCCTGGACTTGGCTCTTGGACAGGTTGGGTAACTTGTAGACTTCTACATATTGCTGGGTTCCATCTCCCTTCAACCTCAGCCATCATGGCCAATGGTCTGGGCTAATGGGAGGTGTAGTCTAGCAACTTCAGGAGGGCCATAGAGGTTCCCCACTGTTACCCTAGGCCACGTTTTCAGTGCTTGAGATGTGAACAAAATGTCTGTGATTAGGGGTTTCTTTTTTTAAAACCACTGGGCAGCCATAGCCTCTTACCACATTTGGAAGAAAGAGGTATGGATCCGAGTCCAACACTTCATACAAATTAATGGCAAACAACTAAAGTAAGATATTTATTTATCCACATTATGAAAACTTACATCCTTACGGGTTACAGGTTGAGCCACAACTACAATACAAAACCACATAAACCCAACATTCTAAATGTTCTGTTTCATTCTATTATTTCATTGTGATGGTTTGCTGCTTTGTTGTTTGCTGCCCTGGGCTTCTTTGGGAGGAAGGAAATAGGAAAGAAATGTCAAGATTAATAGATAACAAATGCATAGAATTACAGGTCAGTAAAATCAGTGCTGTTATCTGTTAGAATCCCATTAACTGCCTTTACAGCTGCTGAAAGAGAAAGCCGTTCAGAAGGCTCCTATTTCCTTTGTTTCTTGTTTTGACAAGAGTAATGAAAAAAAGATGCAAATAACTTTTTGGCCTTGCTCCTTTTTCTAGTGGATACAGCAGATTGAAGGGGCTGAGGCAGCTCTGCACCAGAAGATGATGGAGCTGGAGAGTGACATGGTAGGGGAAAAAAACATAAACTAGACCTTGTAATTGTTGCAATCTTTGTCCCATACATACATCACACATTTTATTATTTATTTCCTGAATGATTCTGAGCATCAAATGCTACAGCTTTTGAATAATTAACATGTGGGTTTGTTTGTTTTTTCCCAAAATCATCCTTCATTGTAGGAGCAGTTCTGTAAAATAAAAGGTTATCTAGAGGAAGAACTGGACTACAGGAAACAAGCTCTTGACCAGGCCTATATGGTAAGTTGAAAGCAAGAGCTGGAATGAACACCAGCACATAGGTCTCAGAACACTGATTACATGCACCTCAATGTATTTGGGGGTACATTCTCATGTCAGCCATTGGAACTCGGTGTGTGTGTTTGGGTTTTTAGAAGGTAGAGCATTTTCCCTGTTGCGGGGGTGGGAGGGAAAGAAATCAGCCTGAGCTATGGGTATCTTGCATATGCGAAAGCTCCATTGCCTACATGGAGCTTCCGTGGGCATAATGGCAGAAAAGGGTGCATATTGTTCTCTATGTGCAGAGTTACATCTGCTGTTGAAGTGAATGGGAAAATCTAAATGTGACTGTAAGCATTCACTACAGTACGTCTAGGTGTGTAGGCAGGTAGATGATTTTAGACCTTCATGTAGAATTGTTATCATTCACCAAATTCTAGAGACTAATTAATACACTATATATACACATATACACACACCAAGAAAGAGAGAGAGACAAAAAACTATCACAAACTTTCCGTTTTCATTTTGACTCCTCCAGTCTAGCCACCTTGTTCTTCCACATCATAGTTTTTAAACATATGCATGTTAAGGAAACTCAGGATTATACCTACCCAAGTGGTTTAATGTGAGGTTATACACCTTTTCCTCTTCCATTGCTTAGAGAATCCAGGAGCTTGAAGCCACTTTGTACAACGCTTTGCAGCAAGAAACAGTGATCAAGTTTGGAGAACTGCTCAGTGAGAAGCAGCAGGAGGAACTTAGGACCGCTGTCGAAAAATTAAGACGGCAGATGCTGAGAAAAAGCAGAGAATATGATTGCCAGATCTTGCAGGAGAGAATGGAGTTGCTTCAGCAGGCACATCAGGTGAGATTCAGAAGAAATACTATTAGGTTTTATCTTGCAAAAATTGGCATTGTTGTCCACTGTTTCATGGCCAATGCATTTGCCCCGTAAAACACCAGCAACAAATCAGGTAGACCTGTGGATTTTGCATTACATAAGGCACCTCCAGACTGGCAGTATTTCACAGGATGGAATCATACCAGGAAATTTGGGTTCACACAATTAAAGAATAAAAGCACTCTGTCACCCTAGTGCAACAGACCTACTTAAAAAAAGAAATGGATTTTTTGCAGTTAGGAAAGTAATGCATTGAAAAGTGGGAAATGAACCAATGATTTACAAAATAAACATCCCACAAGCAAATTAGGATGAAAGTTCAATAAACAGGTTGTCCAGAGGAACTCCAAGTGGTAAATAAGTAAGTACATGCTTTACTCATTTGCAGAAATTAAGGAAACCCAAACTTATTTTTGACATTTTGAGTCTGTGATCGTATATTCACTTCTGGTGACCCGGAAACTGCAATTAATCCAGAATGCGGCAGCTAGACTGGTGACTGGGAGTGGCCGCCGGGACCACATAACACCGGTTCTGAGACATCTGCATTGGCTCCCAGTACGTTTCCGAGCACGATTCAAAGTGTTGGTGCTGACTTTTAAAGCCCTAAACGGCCTCGGTCCTGTATACCTGAAGGAGCGTCTCCACCCCATCGTTCAGCCCGGACACTGACGTCCAGCTCCAAGGGCCTTCTGGCGGTTCCCTCATTGCGAGAAGTGAGGCTACAGGGAACCAGACAGAGGGCCTTCTCGGTAGTGGCGCCCTCCCTGTGGAACGCCCTCCCATCAGATGTCAAGGAGATAAATAATTACCTGACATTCAGAAGACATCTTAAGGCAGCCCTGTTCAGGGAAGTTTTTAATATGTAACGCTGTACTGTTTTTAACACTGATTGGGAGCCGCCCAGAGTGGCTGGGGAAACTCAGCCAGATGGGCGGGGTATAAATAATAAATTATTATTCAATAGGACTTATTTCTGAGTAGACAGGTATCAGATTGCACTGTAAGTAGAGTGCACATTAACTGCTCACCATCAATACAAGTTCTTAATTTAGAAATCTTAAATGGTATTTTCTCTGTCAAAATTCAGCAAACCTAAAGTTTCTTTCTCTTTTTATGTGTGCATTTTATTTCTAGAGGATCAGAGATTTAGAAGATAAAACTGACATCCAGAAGAGACAGATCAAGGATTTAGAAGAAAAGGTTGGTTATTTACATATTTTAAAATGTGTAGAAGCCTAGATAGTTTAATATTTTATGTGTTCCTTTCCGGTTTATTAAGTATAATTGGTGTTAATTAATTGTTCTGTTGCTTTGCATTTTTTACTCTACAGATTGTACTCCATGAAATTTTGCAGAGGCTTTTCTGTAAACCTCTACCTTTCTATTGGAAATCAGCTGTTTCTGATAGAGCTGAGCCAAAATACTCCCTCCTTCACTTCAGTGCCCCCATGACTCATTGTGGATATTTGAAATGAACATGTGAACAGGTGTAAAGAATATGCCCCACTACCCAGCAAGCATGGTTCTTGCTCCCCATTGTTACTGGATGCTATTTTGTTTCCTCCCCACCTAGAAGATATCAGAGTAAGGGCTGAAAACTTTCTGTACCTGCCCTTACTTTGATTTGGCTTCAGGCTGACACCATCAGAATGAGGGCAGGAGCAAAAAACCCTGACTTTGGCATCTTCTAGGTAGGAAAGAACTTTGAAGAATAATTGTGCTTTGTAGCAACACGCACATAATCACTCCAACACTGGAGAAAAGTGATAGAGGACTATGGAAGGAGAAATAAGTTTCAGGATACCTTCCAACCCTCCAGGATGAGTGAAAAAAATGTTCTTTAAATAACTTTCAGCTCAGCACTAGTGTCTATTTACTGCTATCCTATTTTAAAATTTACAAAGGGAAAGAAACACTGGCCTGAGATATTAGTTGTGATTCAGACTTGCAGATTTGCCCATATTTGTGTAATGGCTGATCAAGAGCAGTTTTTGTTTTTAAGTCAGTCTACCCTTCATCGGATTTTTTTCCTTCCTGTTAATTAATCAGACAGCTGGTAGTGCACTTCACAGCAGCAAATGGATTTTAACTGAAGAAGCCATCCAGCCTTTAATCTCTGTGTGAAAATCAAAGCAAAATATTGGCGCTAATCCACCTATGCCATCATGATGGAAATCGTTTCAGGGAAAAGAATCAACCCAAAAGATTTTCCATCATGGTTAAGCACAAATAGTTGATGTTCATAATACAAAGGCTTTCCCTATTTACTATTTTTGCATGACCAAAATGTATCATTCTATCATTTTGCTAGTACAGATTTATGCAGGCTGTCCAGTCTTCCACTCTAACCCTGTGTTGTGATCAAGACATGGGAGCTCCAGTGCACCCAAGGAAATAAAAATTGCACTTCAAAACCCATTCTTGTGCCCTCAAATTGGGTTCTTTCAGTGACATGAATTTTGATTCCTACATGTGCATCTGAGACCACACTTCTTTATCAGATCATAAATCCCCAACTATTCAAAGTCAGCCTAACAGGCTGATTTCCATGGAAATCTGCCAAGCTACTAAGCACGAGGCCTTTAATAATGATTTGTGCCAGTTAAATGTTAACAAAATGGACGCAACCCTATAGTCTAAGTGATGTATCACTTCCAGGAGAAAAGGTTTACTGGAAGTATAATCATTGTAATCACATGTCTAATGGAGTTAGATCCTTATCACATACATCATAGTGAAAATAAATATTATATCCCCGAAAAATAATGTGTTCTTTTCCTCTTCCTCTGCAGTTTCTTTTTCTGTTCTTGTTCTTCTCTCTTGCCTTTATTCTTTGGCCTTGATGTCAAATGTGCCTCTTGAAAGGTAAGACTGCTTTCTTTGTTTTCCCTTAAAATACTAAGCCACACACATACCTCTTTCCAGGTTCTTATCCAAAGCAGCACAGCTGAATATCTAAACCAATGTTGATCCAGAAACAAGATCAATCAAGTGTGTTTCAGACCTTCTACAAAGGGCCATTTCATACATTATGCAGAGGCCAACTTGAGTTTTCCACAGGAAGTTGTAGCCAATCTCAGCTCCCTGAGTGGACCTTTCTGTTGTATGTGTTTGTAAACACATTTATTGCACTCAGACTTTACATTAGATGGTTGCTGTAATGTGTGGTGACCCTAAGGAAATGTGGAATGTTGCCTTTGTCCAGAATATATTATTGGTTGCTTCTAACCTTTGTCCTCTGTCCAGCAATCCTTCCCTCATTATTTTCCATAGCACCAGCTTTTGGTAATATAGAGTGTGAACCGTAAGTCATCATTTGGAGTGACTAGCTTAAGATGCAGAACAACAACAACAACAAAAGATTTCATGGTTTGACTTCTCTTTATGTCTTTAGAGTATAATAAACTAATAGCTACTCACCTAGACTGAACTGTCTTTGAAGACACTATCGAAGTAGAAAAAATACCCCCAAATTTTAAATTTAAAGATTGGTGTCTTCTAAATAAATATAAAGGAAGACACATATCTGGTTGCTTTTCAAGTCTCCTTATTAACAGTTGACATTTTACTTTGATTTGTATAGGTTGTAGCAAGCTGCCAGCAATCGCCACTATGCCCCACTCTCTCCAAACTGGTGTGGGAGACGAGCCAGGAAGGTCACAAGTGTCATTGCCCACTGTGATGACATCACTTGTGGGTGCTGTTTGCTTACCAGCCAGCACCACGATCAGGTGTAGCCATGATTGCTGCCAGCTGGGCAAGAGAGGGCCTAGCTGGGCATTAGAGCCATGTAAATGGTCCAGAGATGCTTAGAAGAGGGAGGAGATGGAAGGAGAGGGGAGAGCAGAGAGACTGGAAGCGGGTGCTACTCTTTAATTAGAGAGGTCATTTGAATGGTCCCCTTTTACCAGACATGCTTTTCTCTTGCTTTCTAGAGCGATTGGCTATACAGAAAAGTCCTCAAAGGGCAGATGCTTCCAAACACACGAAGAAGAGAACACTGTTTACAACCATTGCAAAACAAAGCGACACTCTGTCACTGAGAGACCACACCCACCATGTAGTTTTAAGCCATTACTTCAAGATTTGTTACTTGACAGTTCCCTGTCTAAAGCTACAAGATATGCTGCACTTAATAACATTCTATAAGGAGGGAGACAAATATGCCATCAGCATATATCACTAGGATTTTTATTTTATTTTTTATGGTGAAGAATCAGCAAGCAAACCACATTCAGTCGATTGAGTAAAGGTATGCCAGGCAAGGAACCAAAGTTACTATGAACAATCTATCCCTGCTGTGCAGGGGGGTTATTTTAAACACGGACACCAACTTCCCATGAAAGTCATCGATAATAAAGGGGACAGAGCAGAAGAAACGTATCCAGGACTCTTAAGGGGACAGTGACAATAAAACAGTTGATGTGGAAAGTCTGGCTTTCTTAATACAGGGACGCTTTCTCTCTCTCTCTCTCTCTCTCTGATTTTAAACTCAGGAACAATGACAGCTGCAATGTGAACAAAAGGGGGGGAAACATACTCTGTTTTTGTTTCATAATGGTTTGAAACTGACAATGGGATAGACGTGGTTGGAATGTTAATCTACTGCTGCTTGCAGTATAGCATGGGTGATCCATCTAGTGAGAATGCCTGACAGTGCTCTTGAGGATTCCTAACAATGCTGTAGCCTTATTTGTCGCCAGGGTCCTTCTGCAAAGGGAGGATGGCTGTTACATCAAGTGAAGAACTTGACAAGGACGCAACACTCATTTCACTAACCGTTTAATGTATCTTCGGCCACTGGAATGGGGCGGAAAGGTCCTCCGACAAAGAAATAGCTGTGTCAGAGAGGAAGCAAATGCCTGTTAATCTAACCTCAGCTTCCGAAGAGTTTCTGCCTCCACTCACTTGTACAAGTGAAATCCTCCTAAACAATTTGTTTTCCCCTGTCATGTTGTGTTTTCCCAGTTGGCCGCATGAACCAAAACGATGAAACCTAGGATGTACCCTTTATTATCTCACCCATACATGACCAGTACATATCTTGCTGTTGAGATTAGGCTTGCGTTCATCATCAAGGCCTGCCTTTTAATGCAGCATTTATCTTCCAGGTGACAAATAACTCTCACTTGATTTTGCAAGGTTTCTTGTTGGATGTAGCACCTGCTTGTGGAAATTCCTGCTTGGAATCCTTGGTTTGTGTTTGAAGAAGTTCTGATGACTGGCAACGTGCATTGAGGGCGGATGTCATCCCTGTGCTGAAGGCAGCAGTAGAGCCTGGTTTGTTATATAGCGTGCGGAGAACCTCAGCTCTGTTCCCAGAAGCCTGCACTGACCTTCTCTTCCATTTTACCACCTTATGCCTCTTCTCCCTTACAGAGATGGGAGAAAAAGCAAGGACTTATCTTCCACCTGTGCACCTGCAGAATTTAAATACATTTAGAAATATGAATACGGCAAGCATAGAATTTGCTTGTGGTTGTTTGCTCCTAATAACAGTGGCCAACATAAGATTATGCTATGCATTGCTTAGCATTCAAAATGGGGGCTTCATACAGACATAAAGCAAAGTCTCTGATTTTTTAAATGCTGGAATACTGCAAGAGCACCCATTGGTTCATTGCCATGCCATCATGTCTAACATTCATGCACATTTATCACCCCTACCTGCTCAGAACTGTCCTCCTGTTAGTGCCTTGTAAAGGCACAGTACCAAACATTCATACAATCAAGAAAATCAGTAATGAAGGGATGAACAACATTCTTACCTACAGTAGATCCGCACCGCAATGTTAGTCTTATATCAGTTGAGTTTGCCGCAGCAACACCTTGAAAGCATGAAGCTATGTGGCTAGGGTTACCCATGCAACTGCCCCTGGTGCCCATGAAGGTTTTAAGATCCTCCTTATGAGGTGGTGACCTCCCACCTACCTGGAAAAGCACATAGAAATGAAAGAGGAAGTATTAAGAACCACAGATCTTGCACTTTCAGTTACTGCCATGGTGCAAAGTATGGATGTGAGGCATGGATCCCATCCAAACCACCAGTCATGTCATAGGTCACCTCTGTGACCTTAGGTGTGTTTTGTGACTTCTTGGTGGTTTTGTTATTATTACAAATAATGAGGATTCGTGCCTTGGATCCATGTTTTTTATCATATTGGCAAGCCCTGGATCTGTCTTCTTTATTGTGCAGTCTACCAAGGTTGGCTTTAACTTGATGATGGTTTAGGGGACTGGAGGGTATAAAAACATGCAAATTCAACAGGATCCATTTTAATTCCACTGGATTCGACTTTTATTCAGACCCCATGGCAAAGCAAAGTTTATGTGTGCGTTTTCTCCCAGCCAAAGGCTCACAAGCTCTGTTTCTCAGATGTGTCCATGATCCCTTGTAACAGCTTGTCAGAAAACAGATGCATTGAAGGTTACATTCTAACATGCTTTATTGCTAAAGTAAAACTTACATAAGAGATTCTGTACAGTTCTGATTACAACCTAGGTTCAGAGTCACTCCTCCTCTAGCTCTGTCCCTTGTCCTCTCACACTACATCTTCCAGCATTCAATGCTCCAAGCCCATGGCTGATTACTAGCAATACTTTCATACCCTCCAATATTCCTCAGAAAATAGGGATGTTCTATTCTACATCAGTAGAATTAATCTTAGATCACCACAGAGCATAAAATGAGACAAAGGTTCCATAGGTGTCACTTTCCTCCACCACAAAGGAATAGCACTCAGCAAAATCAGTAGCGGTAAGAAATTGGTCCTTCAGAGAAGCTTGCCTACCATAATTGATCCTGTCAGTAAGGAACAGCTTGCTGTGTTCTGTCACTTAAAGTGATAGAAGCTCTATCCATTTTCTGCGTCTTGTCCATTATATTATGTCCCTTTTGCAATATGATGAGTGCAGATCGGTACTGAATGGTTAAGGTACTTTGCTGAGCAAAGTTTGTAACATCTCAGTTTGGAAACAAAACACTGTGGTTTTCTATCTGCTTGCTATCATTACTTTTCTATGCGTCACACTCATTTGTCTCTTAGCATCTTGTGAGAAGCCAGGATAGAGTTTACTTCCCAACGTTAAACCTGAATTTGGTCCCAAAATTCTTGTGCAGAGGTTTGCTGCACCACAAAGAGTTGTATCTCCCATACAAGATGCTGAGTAGCCAGCATTGTCTTCTGCACCTGACCTAAATACTGAAAAAGAGCTTGCTTTGTCTTACCACAGTGTGGATTGATTCTGTCAAGTCAGGTTAAGGCTATGAAAAGGCACCTACAGTAAATCTTCCCTGCAGAACAGGGCTGTGATTTTCTTTGAAGCTATTTCCTTTGCGCTTTGGAATACCAGAAGGCTAAATCAGCTTACTTCTGCTGCAATTTACATGGAACCTTACAAGATGCAGTATGTGTTGCAGGGCATGTCCACACTGTGTGTTTGCAGCTTTTGCCATTCCTGTTTAAATTACGTAGTCCACGTGACGAATCTCAACACTAATCTCAACGCTTTCCCCCAGAAAATTCCCAGTTTACCCAAAATGGGGATAATCCAATAAATTGTGGGGAATCAGGCTCCAAAACACTCCACTTATTTTGTTCCAGTGTCTTTGAGTGGATCATTCATCACTATCTACTACTCTCATTTCCATGCTTCTTCAAAACATTCATTTCTTTTTCTGCTGTGCTCCGCTATTTCTGGCATGCCCCTGAATGGAAGAGGAAGCCATAGCAATCAATCTATCATCTATCTATTATCTATCTATCGTTTGATCCTTCACATTTGCATAAAACTGCACAAGCAAAAAACATTAAAAATATCTACAAGAGATACTGCACAGCAATCTGAAAATTGTGCTCAGAAATTACGGTTGCTTTCATTTATTCCCCAGGCAAAACCCTCAATGGAGAAGCATAGCCTCAAAAACAGCTCAACAACTTTGCCCTTCCCCCAATAAAGCTCAACAACTTTGCCGCACAAAAAGCTCAACAGCTTTTAAAGTTAGGACTTGCTGAAAGGTGCTTGTGCTAACCTGTTGAGTGAATACAGTTCTCAGGTACCACTTGCATTCTCCCAGCAAAATGAAAACCAACCTCCATTTTATGTTTCGTGTGCTCTTATTATTTATCGTCTCCATTTTTGTGTACATTTCATTTGACATCTCAGAATTCTAGGCATTGCAGGTTTACTACCATATCCCTGGTGAGTGGATAAATATTTACCTGAGAAATATATCCCTTTATCAGCACTCTTTAAATTAACAATAACACTGCCCAGAATGGGATCTACAATTTTCAATTTTCTGCAATTTCAATTTTCTGGAATCTAGCAAAAAGTATGCATATCACTGATGGTAAGAGAAAATGGCTGGTTGATGGAATTTTTGTTTTCATGAATTGGGGCCAGGAGTGAAAAAGAGCCATGTAGGCAAATGGAATACCCACACAATTATCTTTATTCCCCCAGTGGAAATAACTGCTGTCAGATGAAATACAGTTTATGAGATGCCATTTTATGGTAATTCTTACCTTATCTTCAAATTGTCTGAGGCCCTGTAATTACTGTGGAATCCACCTTCAGTATACAAAATATTTCCCATTCTTTCAGGGAGAGAGTGTTGTTCATCCCATCGAGCCAGATTTCCATTGCTAAAAATACAGGCATACACACACACACACACACACACACACACACACACAGACAGGTCCTGTGACCGTCTTATATTTTCTCTCGTTAGCACTGATGCAATATTTGCAATGTAAAACATGCATTGCCCTTTAACACTACATCCCTGAATTCTAAAATATGCAAATAATTATGGCAGTCATATGTAGGGGCAAATAACATTGGTACTATGCCACTCAATTTATAGCATTTCCCAAACATGTGGCTTGGAATTAAGACCCTTTAGAATCCTGCAATAGCAGCCCAGAATGCTGCAATATGATTTTCATTGTACCACGGGGTCTTTGGGCCAGTGCTGCCATTTTTGCTATATCCATTTTTGTTTTGTTTGAAATGTACACCATTATAGGACTGCTTCCTGAATACCCAGTTTCGCACTTTAGAGTGCTTTTAACATATGGAAATTTGCCTTGTGTGCCCACATGCCAGTTACCACAGGTGGTGCCAATTATTCCTCTGAATACATCAATAAAAAAACAGTCCAAATATGAACAACTTGTACCTTCATTGGATAACAACTGTCTGATGTGACCTTATGTTTTAATCTTGTATATGCCTACCATGTTCTCTGTTCTGATCTACTGCAAATATCATTCATATAATGTGTAATTTACATGCCTATGTCTTTCAATTTTATGCATTTTTACCATTTGGGATCTCCAGTATTGAGTAACTCAGATTTGGTTCCTGTAAAGACCCATGGGTCTTCAGCTATAGACAAGAAGGTTGCTTTGTCAGTCTATGGCATTTTGTCTTCTGTCACACTGTTCTTGTTACGAGACATAGTTTGATTTCTACTTAAATGAATGGCTAAATTTTCATGGATTTCCATGGTTTTTCCAGTCCTTCCATGGGAAGATGGAACTGCTTAAGGTGATGTTCCACAGCATTCTTAGCATGCTGAAGAAATTTACGTTTTCAGTTCTGTCTTTGGTATTGAAATATGTTCCTTGTGTATGCATGTTCATCTCACTTTCTCTAATACATTCAGCCAACTTTCATTAAGGCTCTGAAGGAGGGTGGACAACCCCCAGCCCCTTGGTGACAATTCTGTGACTCATATAGTACAGAGTGGTCTGTCGGATTTGCTCTGTAGACTTTGGAGGCGCTTTTCTCTCTCTTCAGTGCAACACAATCTGTGCCTAATATTCTTGACACTGACTTTGCAAACCCTCTGCTGATCAAAATGAGTTCACCTTTTGAAATATGTACGTAGAAGCAAATACATGCATATGTTACTGTACATATATCTATCTCCAGTGTATATAGTAGGATGCTCTTAGATCTTATAAAAAAAAGTGTACTTCCAATTCTAAGAATGAGGATGTGGGGCCAAGGGTGGTTCAAAGGTGATGTGACTAGTGTGAATGAATGGCATGACTTTCAGCTCCTGGGGAATTTGGTGGCAAATCTGCAGTTCCACCCTGCAGTGAAACTGCAGCCGTTGCACCATTCCCAGCTAAGCAGGCCTCTCTGTGCATGTACAGATAGACCTAGTGCATCATCAAAGCCAGAGGTGGCCTGGACTCACCAGAATCTGGTACTTCAGACAAGTGGAATCAGGACTTCCAAATTCCAAAAGAAGTTATGGAGCATTCAAAGTGGGTGGGGCGAATCAGTGTCCACTGAGCCTTTTCCTGAAATGGAGTCCACGGCACCGCCCAGTTTGAGCAGTTCCTCTTGTTTCAGTTTGGCATCTCATTGACAATTCAAATGTTTTCTTTTTAACCTCAGCGTGTGACTCTTTTCGGGCTCTTTTTTGCCATGTGGCCCCTCAATTGACAAGGAGCATGGAGAAAGACCCCTCAAACTGACCTTTGAAGTGCACATAAGGGGGAAATGCTTTGAATGGCAAACTCTGGGCAAAAGATAGTCCCACATCACGCAGTTCAGCAGTATTACTACTCACATGGATCACAGTGGCAAGCCTTCTCTTTTGACATATCAAAAGGGCACATTATATAGTTTACTTGTAACTACAGCAAACTTCCCAGTTTCTCGATTTGAGGGCAGTATGAAGACACTGTGAATCTCCAAAGTGTTTCTCTCTGCTCTATCCCGTTTGGACTAAGCTAGCCAACCCCTTTTTAATCCCACTGCATTTAGATTCAGCAAATTGCTCCTGCGTTGGACAAAAGTTCCACTTTCTCTCCACTGCATCTCCCTGTATATAAATTGATCCCATTTTTGTGTCTATAATTCCAGAAGAGAATTGTAAATTATTTGGCAGAATGACCCTTTGATAAACACTGCGGCCATGTATATGTACTGTACGTATTAACGTGTAGATGAGAATCCTTATTGTATGTAAAGTTTTATGAATGGTTATTTTTTAATTTATGTATTTAATATAGGATTCAATGACCTCTGGTGTTTTAGTTTGTATAAAAAAAATAAAAATAAAACAGCAGCATTTTTTAAAACTTCACTTTACATTAATGGATGTGTTATCCACAGCTTGTTTGAAATCTATTTTGAAACAATACAGAGACAGTAATAAAGCAACACACCTGCTTCCTGCCATGTGCTATATTTTCACAGGAAAGTGAGCAGAGTGTGAGAAAATAACAAGTTTCAGGAGTTGTGCCAGGGATCATCAGGGATCAGCCTCAGGACTTGTTTTCAACATATGCAGTGATAATAAAGTTGGTCCTGCAACATAAAAAGAACATATAAAGATGTGCATTTGAGCATGGGCAGAGTGAATCTTCTCCACCATTAAGATTTAGGTAATAGTCTCCCATGCAGTCCTGAGCCCCATTCAGCTTTATTTTCAGGAATTTAGCAGCGGAGTCAGCAGCCAGATGTTCTAGTGGCAGAATGATGGGAAACCTCCTAAGCCACGAACAGAAGCTAAATGGTTTCAAAAAAAAGTTGGATGTTTTAATTAATGGTAAAACTGATCTATGATTTAGCTCACAGCATATAGCAGAGATCCCCAGACTTATTTAGCCTACCGCCCCCTTTTCAGAAAACAACAACTCCTCAGCGCCCCCCTGGAACATCCGACAGGGCTTCCATGGGTTCTGATTGGCTGCAGGAGCTTCCTGCAGGCAACCAGAGGCCACACTTTGGTTTCCGAATGTTCTGGAAGTCAAACGGACTTCCGGAATGGATTCCATTCAACTTCCAAGGTACGATTGTATGTAGGAAAGTGGTCTTCAAGTGGTAAGTTGGCATCTACTACCAGGTCGCAGAGTGATCTAAAGTGGGTCACAAAAGTAGCACCATCACCATACAAATACAGTATATAAGCATATATATTTTTAGGTAAAGGTAAAGGACCCCTGGACAGTTAAGTCCAGTCAAAGGTGACCATGGGGTTGCAGTGCTCATCTCACTTTTCAGTCCAAGGAAGCGGGTGTTTGTCGGCAGAGAGCTTTCTGGGTCATGTGGCCAGCATGACAAAACCGCTTCTGGTGCAACAGGACACCGTGACAGAAGCCAGAGCACATGGAAATGCCGTTTACCTTCCTGCCACAGTGGTACCTATTTATCTACTTGCAGTGGTGTGCTTTCGAACTGCTAGGTTGGCAGGGGCTGGGACAGAGTAACGGAAGGTCACCCTGTTGCGGGGATTTGAACCGCCAACCTTCTTATCAGCAAGCCCAAGAGGCTCAGTGGCTTAGACCACAGTGCCACCCGCTCCTGAACCCTTTTTTTTTATTAATGGGATCTTCAAATGCATTTTCGGGTTAAAAGTGGGTCCCGGGTCTTAAAACACCGAAGATTACTAGTGTTACATGAGATTTCACAGTACAGTGGTAAAGCACACACTTAGCATGTATGAAATCTATGGCATCCGTAGTTAAAAGGGACTCAGATATCAGAATTCTAGAAAGAGATTCTGATTCTTTCCACAAGATGGCAGCCGTTTACTGTCATCAACACTAAAATAGGACTGGGTGGGGTAACTGGGGATAGTTTCTTGAGCGTTCAGTATTGCACTTTCATATTTCTCTCTCTCCGTCTAAAGTATATGTCTTTTTCTTCTACACACAGATGAGTCACAAATCCAAAATTATTTGACATTAGATACAGTGCCAGACTATGCTTTATTACAAATGAAGGAGGAGTCAAAAATATTATTCCAGAATCTGTCTTTGTGAGAATTCTCCACATTTCTTCCTAAAGACTGAGGCTGGCTGTTACTAACAGATGCAGTAAATTAACTTACGAATCCAAGAGACTCAGCAGTCACAAAGAGCCCTGCAACTAATTAATTGCACACAGAACAACTCATCCTTGCTCTTCTGCCAGACAAGAAAAGGCTAAAGGTCTGTGTGAGTCACCCTCTTAATTTTCAGCTTTCAGAGGCACAAGTCATTTGCTTCTGTTTTGAGATGAGAAAGCATTCACACACTCCAGTTTACATGTCTTCTGCCTCTAGTACTCTTTTTTATTGTTGCTGTTCCAAGTATAACCATAATTTCTAATTTCTAATTGTTGTTCCAGCACTCTGATTTACCAGGAGACCAGAAAAACAGGACCTGTTCCAAGTACGGTAAATAAGGCACAGGCCATCCAAGTGTCCTTACCTTCCAGGGAAAAGCCCCAGATTTACAGAAGCTGTCCTGGTTTCTGATTTCATCCCAGAAGGTCCCCCTTTTCTTTAGGGTATCCCTGTTTTCATATATTCAAATGTTGGAGGGTATGATCTGTAATCCTACACACACTTTCCTGGCACTACTCTTTCTGGCAGGTGTGCATACCTAGAGTAATACAGAAGTGTTTCACATTTACAAAGAGATTAAGGCACACTTGAATTTCTAGCCACTTTTGATTACGCTTTCCTTTTGCAAGTGAAATAATCTGTTTCTCTCTAATGTCCCATTTAGCACTCCTTGCAATTCAGGATTAAATAAATAGCCCAGCAGCCTGTGCATATCTTTTAGCCAAGACAGTTTTAGCCCCTCAGCTGTTATTGACCTTTGCCCTGCCCCCCCCCCAACCAGGGGTAGCCCTCACACATTGCTGTAATCCAACCCCCAGCATGCTCCATTCCTCTGGAATGCACTGACCTGGCTACCCCTGCTCTAAACCAGCCTTTCCCAACCTGGGGTTGTCCAGATGTTTTGGACTACAACTCCCATCACCCCAGCCAGGCTAGAAAAAAGGTGGGCCTAAACTCCCCAGCAATCGAGAGATCAGAAAGCTCAGCTCCATCTGGGTTATTCCAGCTCAGCTTTGCCAATAGCTGCTTCCCTCCTAAGGCAAGCCACAGCTTTGGGAAGTCAATTCTTGACAGGATTGGGCAGGATGGGAGGTAGAGGTAGGAAAGAGAGAGAAAATTCCTCCTCCGCTATGAAACAGCAACACAGACACTTTAAATGTGATGGTGCTTTTAACACAGTATGTTTGTAGTTTGGAGCTCAGCTTCTGCTGCTGGTACAGTGGTACCTCGGGTTAAGAACTTAATTCGTTCTGGAGGTCCGTTCTTAACCTGAAACTGTTCTTAACCTGAGGTACCACTTTAGCTAATGGGGCCTCCCACTGCCGCCACCGCACGATTTCTGTTCTCATCCTGAAGCAAAGCTCTTAACCTGAGGTACTATTTCTGTGTTAGCAGAGTCTGTAACCTGAAGTGACTGTAACCTGAGGTACCACTGTATCTTGGATCCCACCCCCCTTTTTTTCCCTTCGGTACAACCGCTGCTGTTGACCAAAGGAAGATATTTTAGAAGCCTGTTGATGTTAATCTCAACTCACAAACTTTGGCTGCATTCTTCCTGAGGAGATTTAACTAGCTACTGCAAACTTTGTTTTCTGAGTGAGATCACTGCAGGGCAGATACTTTGCTTTCTTTCCTTTAAAAAAATATATGCTTATTTAAAACTTTATTTAGCACAGAAATCAATTTTAGTCTTTTTGACCCCAGGAGCTGTTTGTGTTTTAAAAGGGTGGCTTTATAAAAGAGCAAGGATCAGCTCCTTAGCACATGACAACGCAACAAAGTTCAGTGAAATCCAACTCCTTCCATGTTCTCCATGAACAGCTTCCATTGTGCTAGTTTTGCACAGTCCAGAAAAGGAGGACAAGGGAGGGGGACAGAAGGACGGGCTCGCTTTTGTCTGAAACAGCGAGACATGGTGCAAAGACAAAGAGACCCCTTGGAATGGGGTCAGTGTGATAATTTAAGCAAAAGAAGAGCTCTTATTTTTAACCACTGCAATGCTGGATGCTAGTTAAATATTTGGTACACATTGAAGGGTTGCCCAATCTGCATCCAGTTTAAAGAAAGAACCATAAGTACAGAAAGCTGTGAAACTGCCCATCTGAAGTTAGCACCCAGACAGAGTACCCCTAAACATTTTTTAAAGAAAAAAAGTACTGTGTGTGTGTGTGTGTGTTTATATATAGACATACACACACATATATGCACATGTACATATAAATTAGCATATGGGAAGTATCATCTTTTTTATAATGCGTATGTAACCACAACCCTATCAGAGAAACAAGGCCATGTTGCATGTTATAGGCCCAGCCATCAAGCAAAAGCTCCTTCAAAATACTCAGGAGAGAAACTGACATTTTTGTGATAACTTATGGAATGGATGGCTGGGGTGGTGTTCTCCATGCCAACTCAGTGTCTGGCTTGAACCTCTGGAAGGGAACAGGACTGACAACCAAGTAAGGAGCTCTCCTCTGGCAAAATATAAAATCAGAAATAAAATGATTCAGTGACATTACACTTGTTCAAGGAGCAATGATGTGAGATTAGATTGGGGACCTTAGCTGGAAAGCAAAGAGCTTGGTTTGCATGAAACATGCCAGCAAGTAACCCTCCAGGGATGCAGGTAGTGCTGTGGTCTAAACCACTGAGCCTCTTGGGCTTGCCGATCAGAAGCTCAGCAGTTCGAATCCCCGCAACAGGGTGATTCTTGCCAACCCAACAGTTCGAAAGCACACCAGTGCAAGTAGATAAATAGGTACCACTGTGGCGGGAAGGTAAACGGCGTTTCCGTATGCTCTGGTTTCCATCACGGTGTTCCGTTGCACCAGAAGCGGTTTAGTCATGCTGGCCACATGACCCGGAAAGCTGTCTGTGGACAAACGCCGGCTCCCTCGGCCTGAAAGCAGGATGAGCACAGCACCCCATAGTCACTTTTGACTGGACTTAACTGCCCAGGGGTCCTTTACCTTTACCTTACCAGGTAAGGAGTAGCTACACATTTATTCCACATATTGCAGTTCTTAAAAACAAGGCAACAGAAAAGGGAGAAAGCAATGATGACCTGGAAATATACAAATCCCGTTTAAGGCTGAATTCTAGAAACTACCAAAGAACAGAACCCTCACCCCACTCATTGCTAGCCTCCATCTTCTGGAGACTATCTTTGCTCTGATAACTAAACTCGGTGCGTTGTTGAAATTTTAGGAACATGGGAAGCTGCTTCATACTGAATTGGACCATTGGTCCACCTTGCCTAGTTTTGCACAGTAACTGACAGTGGCTTGCTGGGTTTTCAGGTGCTCTCCCAGCGCCATCCATAGATGGCAAGGAGTGGACCTTCTGCATAGAAAACAGATACTGTACTCTGCTGCTGAACTACAGCCTTTCCCCTTGTTCACTCTAGCTGAGAAAAACTGGTTCCTTTCTCACTTCTTGAGGTGGCAGCAGAGCTTTGCTTTCATTGCGTTTGTTGTCAAGAGAGACAAAATATTATTCTGCCTTTCTGGCAAAGTGTGCAGGCCCATGGACGGAAGGGCAGCCACTCACAAAAGGGAAGGCAGGCTGCACCGCAATGGAGGCCTTGTGGTGGGGAGTTGCCAAGAAAAGCCTCAGAGGAGAAACAGAAAGTATATTTTTATAACTACAAAGATTTAGTTAATTGCTTTAATTTACAGTCTTCCCCCCGCCAAAGTCAGTTCAAATCCACAGCATCCTTGGAAAAGTGTGTTTTATTGCTACGGACTTGGTAAATAAAAAAAGAAAGAAAGAAAATGCCATTTTGAAATGGAAAAAAGCTGTGTGTGACTTTATGCCTTTTGCATGTGTGTGTAATGTTCCACCCCATGACTCACAGAAAGATGGGAAGCCATGATCCAACCATTTGTTTTTGCATAAATCAGAAGACAAAGTGAAAAAGAATTATATAAATGGAAACGAATTATTCTGGCACTATAGTTTTAGATTTATTTTTTTTAAAGAAAATAAAGGATCATTTATAACAGTGAATGTTGCTAAGGGAATAAACACATAACATGGGATCTGGAATGTATCTAAATGTCACTGAGTTTTGTAGCGTCTGGACCATCTCTGTAAATTAAAGCATTCTGAATCTAGTGTGTAAGACTCAGTAAGACATCCTTAAAGTTTATGTTTGCTAAGGGAAATAAAGCAAATAGATCAGATTTGAAGCTTTTGAAGCACAGTCCAAACACATTTCCAAGGATATCTCAGCAGAATCATTTGTAACATTCTTAGCCAACCAAAACTGGCTGCAGAAGAAAATAAGAAATGATACTTATGCATATGGAGAACCGGCATTTTCACAGGACAGACTAATTCTGATAACAAAATTAACTCATTTTTTTAAGGATTGCATGCCTAGCAAATGTTGGGTGGTCGCCTTAGTCCCGGGGTCCCAAATGTAGTGCCCATGGGTGCTACAGTGACCTCAGACATCTCCCTTGCCACCTGTCAATACCTTCTGTCCCTCCCTTTTTAAAAAAAGTTATTTTTTGTGTTTTGTGGGGAACATTGTCTATTTCAGGGGAGAGATGTTTCTGAGCATTAACACCATTTTTTCTCCTATAAACGCCCTGCCAATGAAGCATGTGTTGAACTTATACCAAAAGAGGGACACAAGACAGTGGAATAAATATAGTAACAGTTCTCAGGGTGTCATAAGAACATGAGAAGAGCCAGCTGGATCAGGCCAGTAACCCACATGGTCCAGCATCTTGTTCTCACGTATGCTGCAATGGATTACAATGTGAGAACAACTTAACATGCAAGGAGGAATAACACGCAATATTGTGACAGTAAGTGCTTTAGATTTGTGAAGCGCAGAAATACTGGTTCTCCTAAGGGAATGGCGTGGGGAGCTTCCCAAACCCCAGGAACTGCTGTATTTTCTATGACTGAAAAAGCAAGCCACATGTTTAGGAGCATAAACGCAGCTGCCTAACTTTAATAATCCTCCGTGGCCTAAATCTTTTTCCAGTGGCAGACAACAAAAGCGAACCATTTTGCACGCGGATGAAGACCTTGTGAAAGAACAACTTCTAACCAGAGCCCAGTTCACAGATGTAAAGCTTTCTTTTTCAGCTCTAGCACAACAGATGGGGTCTTCAGGGAGAAGAGTTGATAATCTGTGGATTAAAGACTCCCTAATTACACACCGATTACAGCTGTATTGTGGGGGCAGATGAAACAGGCAGACATAGCCATATCTACTCTAAACAAGTACCAGATGGCCTTTAACCTGGAGGTCCCTTTGCCCATTAGAAAGAACCTGAAATAACATGGGAGCGTTCTTTGCTAAGCTTAGGGTATAGAAGAGTGGCCAGAGCTCTCCCAAAGCTGGTAACACTACAGTTTACATCAATGGGGCAGGACAGTGCTGTGGCATTGAGGTTAGGTCTGTGCCAACACCCTGATGGATGGAGTCAGTTAGTTGCTTAATGTTCGTGCATCTGCACAGCCCCAACCCTGATGCCTTTCTGCTCCTCACCCCCAGTCCTGTCCAGGGAAGGTGTAGCAAAATTGTTGTCCAAAAGGCAACACCATGGCTATTCCTCATTACATCACCTCTACTGACAGCCAGGCTCTCCAAAGTTACTCTAGGTCTCCCATTATTCCAAAAGAATATAAAAATAAAACTATGATCCAATGGAAGTAATTCTTTACGAACCACCTAAGCCTCCTGATCCATAAGCGAGAAAACCATCAATATCCCATTGATCAGCAAAGAACCAAGTCAACTAGCTCAGGTATGTTGATAGTTGTAATTCCGATCCAGCATTTAAATTGTCAAAACACAAAGCTATAAAGTCAGATGATGCTGTACATCATGGGTAGGCAAACTAAGGCCCAATCGCCTTCTAAATCCGGCCCAGAGACGGTGCGGGAATCAGCGTGTTTTTACATGAGTAGAATGTTTGCTTTTATTTAAAATGCATCTCTGGGTTATTTGTGGGGCATAGGAATTCGTTCATCCCCCCCCCATCCGCCCCCCCCCCAGGTCTGAGGGACATTGGACCAGCCCCCTGCTGAACAAGTTTGCTGATCCCTGCTGTACATTCTCACTTTAACAGGTTTAGATTTGCTCACTTGTACAGTTTATCTCCATTCTGTCAAATTTATAATTGCTTCTTTGATATTAGTAGTTCTATTATTGGAGGCAGATTTTGCATAATTGCTAGGACCATTTTTAGGTAGCCTCCCATAACAAAAATAAAATATTTCATAGTAGAAGCTGTGATCCTTAGCTATCTTCCAGCACTGGTCATTTAGGGACAGTTAGGCATAAGCACCTTCAGCAATGAAGCCCTAATTATTTCCAAGATGTTGGTTTTGATCCATAAAGCTTTAAACGACTCAGGACCACAATACCGCAAGGGCCGCCGCGCACCATATGAACCGACCTGGACCCTGTGATCCTCATTTGAGGTCCTTCTTTGTGTGCTTTCTCTGTGCGAGATCTGGAGGGAAGCAACACGAGTATAGGCCAGAGGGTTACATAAACGGTGGTTCAACTGTACATGGCTTTTAGAAGACATCTGAAGGCAGCCCTGTTTAGGGAAGTTCTTAATGTTGGATGTTTTATCGTGTTTTAATATTTTGTTGGGAGCCACCCAGAGTGGCTGGGGAAACCCAGCCAGATGGGCAGGGTATTAATAATCATAATCATAATCAATCATAATCATAATAGTACTATTTACTCCTGATTCCCCAAAACTGGTATTCAGTGGCAAACTGCCTCCAATTCCAGAGGTAGTACAGAGCCAATGTGACTAGGGGCACACAATAGCCTTATCAGTGTGTTTAATCCCCTTTTAAAGCCTGTGCCCTTGCCAACAATGGCAGTTGGCATGAATGACGCTCCCTAATCCCGGGCACGAGATTGGCCAGGAGTTTCAGGACACAAGATTACAACCCTTTAAAAATGAGCAGTCAAGAGTTGCCAGCTGGGATGTGCATTCCTGTGCCTTCAATCTCTCGGCTATATCTCTTAGGCACCAAAGTAGCAGGAGGCCTCCCGGCTCACAGACTCAATGTCATTCCAAGGCCACAGCATTTTATTAGCAGGATTAAAGACTAGGAGGAAATATTTGTTGTCAGTATCCTAGCTAATCTTCAGAATACCCCAAGCTTTGGCAGTTGCAGGAGAAACTGGCTAGTCTTTATGAGGCAAACAAAGTGCCTTCCTACCTCTGGGCTGCACTGTGATGACCTAACTCTTTTACTATGTCTTTACAACTCAAATGCAGCCTGGGAGCCATTAGCAAAAAAAAAAAAAAAAAAAAAGACCGGTGCCCCGATGTGTTCTCTGTGCTTTTGTATAAGGGGCTAGTGAGTCAGCTCATACATCATTCATTCTTTGCATAAATAACAGGACTTATTCTTCTCAGTTAATTGCATGCTGGGCCTTCAAATTTTGTGAGAGACAACCTGTCTCCCACCCTTGGATCCAGACATTCTTTCCAGAGGCACATTCCAGCACAGGCTTTGAGCTTCTGAACACCTTCCGTTCCACATAGAATTCCTCATGTCTCCTCAATAACTGGGGGGGAAAGGCATTTTGAGATGCCCGTGGCACTTTGTGGAAAGCCATTAATCACAGATTGCAAGCCACAACAATAACCCCCACCCCTTTGAGCCAAGAGACTTTAGTGTTCTTATTTGTTGAAACTGTAGTCTGCTCCACACCCCTAGTCCTTTGTCAATCTTAAAAGCTATGTGCATTATAAGCATAAGAATAACTGACCAAAAACATGGTAGGAGCTGGAACACAGCCTATTGTTTCTCATGGGGTGGCTAGTGAGAATGGCACTGTTTATACCCACTACAATGAGATTTGGGGATGGTCTTAAAAAGTGTTTGGATAAATTCATGGAGTATACTGTATGTCTACAGGGCCACAGCACTGACACTAACTTCTCCCTTTTCCTCTGCCCACACGACCTTGTGGCACTATTCTCCACCTTGCCACTTGCCATCTCATTGTCTCGCTCCTTACCTGCCATTTGCTACCTCCCATGATTTCTGAGGCCTTCCTTATGCCTCAGTGCTGTGCTCTGAGAAAGGGATCCTGTGAAAGGAAGAAAGCCATCGTGACTGAGATGTCATGACCGTGGCAAGCACTGTTAATCTGAGGCCCTTCTTCACGTGCCTCTTCCACGAGAGGTCCGGAGGGTGGCAACACGAACGGGGCCTTTCTGCCGTGGCTCCCCATTTGTGGAATTCTCTCCCCAGAAAGGCTCACCTGACACTTTCATTACATCTCTTTAGACGCCAGGCAAACACATTCCTCTTCCCCAAGGCCATTGGCTGATTTTACAATCTATGGCCTCTTAAATGTGTTGGGGTGGGGTATTGTTTTTCAGTTATTTTGTTATGTATTGTGTGTTTTTAGGTTGTAACTCCCCCTGTGATCTTCAGATGAAGGGCGGTATATAAATCTAAATGATGATGATGATAACAATCCCTCCTGGCCTGCTGCTTGAGCCACATGGCTATATATTATAGTGCTGGCCCTGAACGCTATCAGTCATGATGGCTAAATATGGCCTGGTCAGATGGCCTGGCAGTCCTAATAAGGTCAGTGGAATGGAAGTTCCCAACACTTGCTACAGTTATCTAGTACAGTGGTACCTCAGGTTACAGACGCTTCGGGTTACAAACTCTGCTAACCAGGAAGTGGTTGCTCCAGGTTAAGAACTTTGCCCCAGGATAAGAACTGAAATCGTGCGCCAGTGGCGCAGCAACAGCAGGAGACCCCATTAGTGAAAGCATGCTGCAGGTTGAGGACCGTTTCAGGTTAAGAACAGACCTCTGGAACGAATTAAGTTTTTAACCCGAGGTACCACTGGAATCAGGGACATGGGTGGCGCTGTGGGTTAAACCACAGAGCCTAGGACTTGCCGATCAGAAGGTCGCGGTTCGAATCCCCACGATGGGGTGAGCTCACGTTGCTCGGTTCCTACTCCTGCCAACCTAGCAGTTCGAAAACACGTCAAAGTGCAAGTAGATAAATAGGTACCGCTCCGGCGGGAGGGTAAACGGCGTTTCCATGTGCTGCTCTGGTTCGTCAGAAGCTGCTTAGTCATGCTGGCCACATGACCCAGAAGCTGTGCGTTGGCTCCCTCGGCCAGTAAAGCGAGATGAGCACCGCAACTCCGGAGTCGGTCACGACTGGACCTAATGGTCAGGGGTCCCTTTACCTTTACCACTGTAATCAATATACATCTGGGGGTAAACTAGCAAATATACTCAGTGACTTCACTAGAAGCAGAAAATAGGTGGATGTCCTACCCATCCCGTAGTAACTAGTTTTCTATTCAACTTGCAGAATACTAATTTAAAATAGTTTTTCCTCTCTTTAAATCCAAGTGTACAATGAAGGCAATAACATAATCTTAATACTATGCATATCTATTCATATATAAGTTCCACTGAGTATGTGTAGGATTTTAGTCTTTTTGTCAAATGGTGTGTTCTGCCCTAGTTGCAGTAATTCTTGTTCTTGACCTAGAAATCAAGAAAAAGAGTGGTTAATTAAAAAAATAATCATACAGAAGGTATATGAAAGAAGGCTTTGCCTGTGGTAATGGAATAGTGTGGAAATGCTGTGTCTGCTATTTGCTCTGCAATAGCACACTGAGATTTTTCTAGAGCAAGTTATTTGTGGCTTGTAGCCTCGATCTTGGCATAATACGGAAATGTAAAACAAAGAGTGCTGTAATGGGAAATAAAGAAATTTGTACAGGATGTTATAATTTGCAGCACATTAGCATTAGATTATTAGGTCCCTGTAAAAGAGGACCCATCAGCATATTTGTAAAAATGCTTTATAGAAAATCTCTTTGCTTAAACAAAACTTTGTGCATAAATATAACTTATTTTGGAAAAAACAGTCTTTTGGCACTTCATTGCATGAAGTGCTATCTTGAGTTTTAGGTATTTATATACATGGCTGGGTGGGGGAATCGTAAACAGTGAAGCTGAAATGAAATGTATCAACAAACATACTTTTTTGCCTTTAATTTCCTTCTGGCTTTACTGTTTACTATTTCCCTCCTCAACCATGTATGTATGTATAGGCTCACAGGCCCTAAAGGAAGAAACCAGACCAAACAGCACTTCTATTGTACAGCTTATTTAGGTTGCAGTTCTTTATTGGGTTTCTGTAACTGTTGGGAATATGTGAGTGTGGGTGATTGTGTGCAGGTGCAGAATGGCTAAGGCACAGGCATGTTAGTAGATGTGAATACTGAGTATTACTGTATTGAGTGGAAATCTCTGTTATGGAATATGATGTTTTATATATTGTAACCACGGATTTTGATGGTTAGCATATTGCCTTTAATTGTTTGCCTTTTCTGTAAATTGCTTTGTGATCTTTTCTGACGAAAAGTGGTGTATAAATACTTAAAATAAAATAAACAAATAGTATTTATACACACACATTGTTATGCATATATGGTGTTTTAAAAATTATATCTGTATTTTTAATGAAGATTTTAGATTTTTTTTTTGGGGGGGGGGGGTTAAACACTTAGAGGTTTCAACCAATTAAGTAGCGTACAAATTCTGTTAAATATATCACACCTACAACTCAGGATAACATTTGCGCATTTGATGAAGCAAAAGCTTTTGTCATAATTAATAAGTTAGTTCTTAAAGTATCACACAACTGCAAGAGACTAATATGCTGGCCTGCTCTGGAAATGGTTGCTTTGGATAATATTGATGGAAGAAAAGGCTAGTTGCTTACAGCCTATAATCGTGCTTCTGTAACATCTTTTAAAAACTCTGTTTTGCTTATGCTGTAAACCAAATAGTAAATACTCTGGTTCTTGTGAGTTTTTTGATAGTTTGAAAGATTCACAGTTATTAGTTTATGTTGCTCCACAATGCAATGATGACTTTGAAATTTACTTTATTGATTTACATAGTAGTCTGTTGGTCCATCTAGCTCTGAAGGAGCTATGTCTTGACAAGCAAAGATCACTCCCATCCCTTCCTCTTTAGTTTCTTTTAAGTGGAGATAGAATTTAACTTGGAAACTTATGCACGCATATTTATTATGCACAATGTAAAACTACTTTTATGTGCCCCTAAAACAAATAGACACAGTTACAATTAAAGAAAATCCTACTGTAATTACACTGACTGACTCTCCCATAAACATTCTTCGTAAAAGGTCAGCAAAGCCACTTCCACTTTGTATGTATATTTCCAAGAGAAAGTTCAAAGACCCGTGCTGTCACTCTCTTCCAAGAATTTCCAAGAGTTCTTTTAGATAAGCCTAGGCTACATGGATGTGCTGATTCATATGTCACTTTGGAGAAAGAGAGAAAATCAGTGAAGGCAATCTGCAGCTTCCAGGATACTTGATTAAAGCCCAAAGGAATGACAGTCTTTGCCAAATATTTATATTGCAAAACCCTCAGCCTGTGCTGGTTAAATAGTATGAATTCCTTTGTATATTAGAAAGGGACACTTAGAAGTAATTGAGTGTTCCATTACAGTGGTACCTTGGGTTACAAACGCTTCAGGTTATATACGCTTCAGGTTACAGACTCCGCTAACCCAGAAATAGTACCTCGGGTTAAGAACTTAATTCTTTCTGGAGGTCCGTTCTTAACCTGAAACTGTTCTTAACCTGAAGCACCACTTTAGCTAATGGGGCCTCCCGCTGCTGCCGTGCTGCCGCCACGCAATTTCTGTTCTCACCCTGAAGCAAAGTTCTTAACCTGAGGTACAACTAACATGAGCCTCTGATATTGGTAGGCATTCTGAAGCCTCCAGATTGGCCAGGCCTGGTCTAAAGACTAGGATCTTAGGCTTCTGCCTTGTCCTGCTTAGCAGAACAGAACCTTCCTGCTGTAGCTCCAGTGCCAAGCCACTGGCAATGGGAACGTAAAAATGAACAAAGCTTCCAGGCTCTGGTTATGGCTACACATAGCCCCAATCTGGCTTTGTCAAGAACAATATTCATGATTTTGGAGGGGCAAGAGAAGAAATCCACACTAATCATGTTGGTAATGTTCCATCCCAGTGGCTTTTCTGTTTGCGCCAACATATTTCAAACCCAGAACAACTTCCCTGAAGAACTTTGCCTTTGCTATGCACAACCTCAAACTGAACTCGCCAAGTGGATGCTTAGAGTGACAGGCACACTCTATCGATTTTAGCAGCACAGCAACCTATTGCAGCAACCCCTAAGGAAGAAATATTTGCTGTTAGTAGCTAGCTTAAGGGTTGTTTTTGTCCCCAATTTGGTTATTTCTGCAGACTGGGTTTTTCTTTACAATCCCTTAGTGCTATTTGGTGACCATTGCAAAGGAGGAGGCCAAGAGCAAATGAATGCAGGATAGACATGAATGCTAGCCTTAAATGTATTGAGTAGGAGCATTACTCTGAGTAAGTCACTACTGGCTGTGAATGTAGCATCTGTGGAGTGTTCTCATTTTTGCCACGTTGCATCTCTCACTCTGCCTGGAGCCTTTTGTGCCTTACATTGGCCCAGTTCCCGAACAGCTTCTTCAAATGCCCAAAGACTTTGAGCTCATTCATTTCATCTCCACAGCTCCTCTTGCTAAATCCCAGAGCTTCAGTGTCTTGCTTGATTGATGAAGGCAGACAACTTTCTTTGGCTCGTATAATCAGGAGGAGCCACTGAATACTCTCCACAAATGTGCATTTCTTTTATGGATTTCTTCCTCTCCATTTTTAATTTGGGGTAAATTCATCCCAGAGGTGAGATTATAACTTTATTCCCGCCCACAAAAAATACTCCACGAGTTAATGAACTGAAACACAGTAGTAGTGTTTCCATGAAAATGATTCATTTAAATATATCTAAGACAGGCATAGGCAAAGTTCTTAACCCGAGGTACTATTTCTGGGTTAGCAGAGTCTGTAACCTGAAGCGTCTGTAACCCGAGGTACCAGTGTACTGAGAACATATTATCTCAGAGGTGCCAGGTCCCACACTGCCCTCCAAGTCCCCATAAGTCAGGCATAGGCAAAATTGGCCCTCCAGATATTTGGGACTACAATTCCCACCATCCCTAGCTAACAGGACCAGTGGTCAGGGATGATGGGAATTGTAGTCCCAAACATCTGGAGGGCCAGAGTTTGCCTATGTCTGATCTAAGACAATAAACCCATCAATCTTCTCTAAGGTATCTTCTTCCCTTTTTGGACACCTCTTCCCTGAAGGAGTCCATGAAGCTGCAATAATAGCCCACTACTTGATCTATCTCTGCTCCAGGAACGAGAAAAACATCTCAGCTTAAAGGCAGTGTTCCCTCATGGGCAAGCTTTGGAGCAGTGGGTGAGGCCAGAGGCAAAAAGTGGGCAAGACAACAGATGTGGTCTCTGTGCAGTAGGTTACAATCTATACAGACGTCAGTGGTTTCTACACTCACATTTCCACCCTCCAGCCAGACAAGAAAGTGGCATTATTCAGGGACACATTTCATCCAGGCAAAAGTACTGAGGAGGGTATTGCAGGGCCAGTAAGGAGGGTATTGCAGGGTAGATGAGGTAGGAAGTATGGTGTGGGAAGAATCCCAAAGGCTTGACAGAGAGACCTGGAGGGCCACATTTGATCTCCAGTCATGAGATTTCCCAGCCTTACAGTACCTTCCAGGGACTGCCAATGCAGCACCCATGCACAACAGTACCTCCTATGGCACCTGCAAAAGGTCTCAGTAAATATCCACTCAAAAATCCACAATGCACAAGAAACAGATTGGTCTTCCTGTTTCCACTGTCTTGGCCTCTCCCATATTGAACACACCCCTTAACAAGACCAGGTTTCATTGGATGCCGGGCCTGGGCACCTACCCTCTTTCCACTATGAACAGAAGAGAGGGACAAAGAGCTTCTTTAGGAGAGTGTGGCGGTAGATGATGTAGGAGACTTTTCCCATTGGTGGGGAAGGGGCTGAGGGTGGCATGCTCCCAGCATTCTGTGGTCCTGCCTCTTTTTCCGCTCTCCTGGATGTGGCAGCCATTTTGTGTTGTGTCATGATCCACGGCAGCCATTGTGTGTTAATGTTACTCTCCCACAGCCATCGTTTTGTATTATGCCACACACCCCACAGCATCCATGTTATTGGTACCCACGGCACTTTTCCAAAATTCCAAATGTGCCAACAAAGGTTGGCAACTCCTACTAACTATACACTATATCCTAGGAGAACTTGTTAATTCATGCTAATTCTCCTGCTGCTTTATGCTGATGGCTTTAAACAATAATGATTCTACTTTTATTCACCCTCTCCTCCTCCTTTAAAAATAAATAAATCTGTGCCTCACATTGTCAGTTATTGGCCATGTTTTCCTGTTCCTGGCGACATGTGGCAAAGCAGATATGTGGAATAAAGAATTATCCAAGGGTAAGTGGTGGAAATGTTGTCAATTTGGATAAGTAGCAGTTTAGGAAAAGGGGGTTGGGTGGGGCCTCTTCTTTGATGAATCTCTCCAGCACCTGAAACAAAAGCAGTAGGAAAGGTTTTGGCTTAAAATAAAAAATAAAAATCTGAGATTCAGTTCACAGCATTTAGAACATCTGTTTTTCCTGACATGCAACATGTTCTGTTTTAGAATATAAAGAACTTAAACATATTTTCATCTGTTCCTACTTTGTCCAGCAGCCGTTGTTTCTCAAAACAAACTTCTGCCAATATCTAGGTTCATTTGATGGCCAAAAGTATGTCTCTCTGTAGGCTTTCTTTTGCATGTCTCTTCTTTCAAGTGCAAAGCATTAAAAAATAAACTCCAAATGCTGAACATATGATTCTCCTCCATCCCAGAGGCTGAGATACTTAGAAATTTGCTTTTAGAAACAAACTGTCAAACAATGAAAGTGGGATCAGCTTTGTTTTTCATGCCTTCGATGGAAATAAATGGTTTGCATCCTGGTATTTAAAGCCTCATTGTTCCCTGTAAAAACCCTCCAGTTTATAATGCTAGCCTAAATAAAATATTTACTTATTTTACGCTTAATATTTTTCCTTAATGTAAGACAGAGTCACTTTCTGAGCATAACAGACAGTTTCTACTCCAGGGCTTCGCATGGGACAAGCAGGTGCTAATTTGAGGAGAGAGGTGAATACAAATTTTGGGTTGGAAGGGAAGCAGATCATGAACTTGTATTGGGGGAAAAACCCAACAACTTGGAAATTGTGTAGATAAGATCCTTTGACATACTGAGGTGGATTCTGCTGTTTCATACACAGCGCATTTCTCCTGGTCAGGGTGGAGGTACTCTGGCCTTATAACTGATCATCAGTAGAGCACATGGTTCAGTTCCTAGCATCTCCATCTAAAAAGGATGGTGATAAGAAATATTTCTGAGCTGAAGAGCTCCAGCCTATACTGAGCTAAATCATAGAATTACGGAATCATAGAGTTGGAAGGGACCCTGAGAATCATCTAGTCCAACCCTCTGCAATGCAGGAATATGCAGCTTTCCCTTACAGGGACGGAACCTGCAGCCTTGGTGTTATCAGCACCACTCTCTAACCAACTGAGCTACCCATTTGACCAAATGGACAAATACTGAGTGAGATGGATCTGGCAGAAGGCAGATCCATATGCTCCTGACACATTACTGCAGCTGTGGCATTACCTGAAGAAACATCCTGTAGCAGCCTTGCTGAAGGTCTGGGTCACTGAGAAGACAGGAGACCAGCTGGGAATCCTGTGCATGTCATCTTAAGTTCCATGGAAGAAAGGCAGGATATAAACATAATCACAAGTATTTATTATTTCAAACATTCATATCTGCCTTCCCATCTTTTAGTGCCCAAGATGGTTTATTTAAGATCAGACGATTATTTTTAGAAATCATGGAAATATGGAAACAAAAACCCAACCATATGCCCGAACACATCAAAAACTAAGTCTGAGAAGCAGGGCAACTAACAGTGAGCAGCCATCAGGAAAATGCCTTGATGTGTAAAAGATGGCACTGACTCAGTTTTTCTGTGGTGGGTGTTCCAAACTCTGGGCACTGCAAATGCAAGGGTCCTTCACCACCTACTTTGCCTCTGAAATGGGAGGACTTGGAGCAGGGCTTGCACTGATGACTTCAGTGGATAAGCAATTTCATATAGGAGGAAGCCAGTCGTAAACCTAAATCCCAGTCTGGCCACTGAAGGTCATAACCTAGCTATGTTAGAAGGTCATAGCACTAGCTATGTTAGTGGTGTTACACAATTTGTAGTGAGAACTTGGTAAAGCAAACAAGGAGGTCTTCTAATAGACCTCTGGGAAGACATTTTAATTCTGTTTGCTGGGTTGTTGTTTTTTTTCCTAGTTGACTTCTTGAAGTTCCTAATACTGTAGGCTTATATGCACCCTTGTGTGGTGGCAACCATTGGAGATTACACTGACAGGAGCGTCTCCTCTGCTGTACTTAAAATGGGTGCAACGGGGGCCTCCATGGTGGTGGTACAGCCCTCTAAGCATTCATGCAGTCACTGCGTGGTATTGCTTTCCTCAAGCATGAAATAAATGCAAATGCAACAAGCTATTTATATACAGTACAATAATAAAAATAACTATAATTTCTTAGGAATGTAATATTGGCTCTGAAGAAGCATATGCTAACCTAAGATTAAAGCCCATTGCTTTAACCTGGCGATCCACAACCAGCTGGGATCAAGACACTGAAATGCCCTTGAATTCTTTGCCAAGGTAAGCCTTTAAGTGACAAAATAAATATATTTGCTTGGGTGGACCACGACAGAATTGCTGCCATTGCTTGGAGAGATGAGTCATGCATCAGATTAACCGCTGGCAGACTCTTTACAAAAGGCCAAACAGATTCTGGAGACTGCCTGTGTTTGGTCGCTTCATAAAGCTCTTTCTAGGGTGAATCCCATTGGTGCAGAGCATAGGATCAGGATTCAAAGCACTTTCCCAATGTACCAGTGGAGGTATCTTGCTTTGAAGATGCAACATGAAGACACAACAGTGCAGCACATCCTGTTTTGGCTATGTCGGACAACCAATGAAAGTAGTGCAGGAGACATAGCAATGTAAAGGAAAACTCTGCTCACTTTCAGCCTTAACAATTCTGAGTTATTGTTAACATTATTCCTAACTGTGCAAAATGCCGAGGGCTGCCCTTCTGCCAGGCCTACTTTCTTAGAAGAGGAAATATATAATTACAGTGTCCTTCCCATTGTAATTTCCCTTTATTGCATTTTCAATAGATGATCTATGGTGCTAGCTATATATCAGCTATGCCAATCGGGTTAGTCCCTCATTACTTGTCTTCTGTGTACAATTACGAAAGGGTGCTGTCTCCAGATCCACCAGAAAACCATTTTAATATCATTTCCCACTGATGTGGTGGTAGCAGAGAAAAGAGGAATTTCCTCCTAAGGACTTGACTTTCAGATGGTTGGTTTGGGATGAATAAGGAGTATGTATGTGTGTGCGGGCAGACAGTTATTTCCTTGGTATTATTCCTTATTTCATTTGTGTTATCTGCCTTCCTCCAAGGACTTCATATATTCAAGATAATTGTGAAAGGATGAGACAAATCATGGTGAGGCAATTAGAGCAGTTTTTTTTCTAACTAGTGCACTCCAGCTATGCTGGCTGGGATTGATGGAAGTTCTGGTCCAAAACAGCTGGAAGGCCCAGGCTAGAGAAGCCTGAGATACAGTAATGGCCTAGGGCTGTGAAAACTGAAGTTCAAATCCCTGACCCGGCATGAAGCTTACTGAGTGACTCTGGGACAGTCCTGAACTCTCAATCTAGCCCACCTCTCAGGGCAGAACCACATGCACCATCCTAAACTTCTTGGGACACAAATGCACTTCATCCCTTAAAATGGTGTGGAGTGCTGAGCAAAAGTGTTTGGAAAACAAATACTGAGCAGCACTGTTTACCTGATGTTAGCTTTCTTCTTCTTTGGGAACAAAGATAAAGTGCAGCTGGTATAAGACAGGATGTAACTGACTTAAAGACAAACATTAAGAGGAATGTTGTGGTCATGGCCCTGAAAGCAGCTGTTTGTGTGTAATCACCAAAATATTTTATTCTCCAAGCACCTAAATAATTTGACCCACATGAGACAATCCAGAAACATAAAGACTCAAGGATGGGGAAAATAGTCCCTCAGTGTCTATAAATAACTCTCATGCCCAATGTAAAATAGAGCAAGAATAAAAACTAGATTTATTATACCACAGTGCTCCATTTGGTTTCGACTGAGGTGACCCACATTTGAGGGACGGATGCTACTAATAATTTTTTTTAATCACTGCACCATATAAGCACTTTTGAGTTGAAATATCAGCTGAGATCTACGCTACTGAGGATGGTTCAGTGGTGGAGCATGCAGAAAATCCTAAAGTCCAAACTCTGGCATCTCCCGTTAGAGGATTTCAAACAGCAGGGCTGAGAAAGGCCTCTGTGAGTCAGAGTTGGCAGCACTAGGCTAAAGGTAGTGGGTAGGAGGTAGATCATGGCACCTTCCCTCTGCTGGGATGTGCGTGCAAAAAATGCTGGCATAGTTGGAGATAAACTGATAATGCAAAACACTTTTCAAGTTCTTAAGGAAGAATGCAAAGTCAGAATCACTTAACACAACTCAGTTATGTCTTATATGTTAAGACACGCTGAATGTGCATTCTTTGTAAAGTTAAAAATGCATCAGCGGACACGAAGCAGTTATCCCTACCCACCTCGCCTTACAATGGCCCTGGGCATTCCTACTGGGCATCAGTGGGTTGCTTATTGCTGCTGCTTGAAGAGGAATCAGTGGTTTTTTGTTAAAAATTTAAAGCATCAGTGAAGAACCTTTTTCAGCATGAGGACCAGATTCCCTTCTGGGCCACCTTTTGAGAGTGATGTAAATTTTACCTTTGTGCAGGCTAGTCTGCACACACTAATATATATTGCTGTCTCCCATCCAGACAAACAAGAGTTTGCCAAAGTTCAAGGGCACATTGCAGCCAGCCAAAACCACTTGTGGTGCAAAGGAAGGGCAGTGAGGGGTGTGGTCTGGGGAGAGTTCCATGGGCCAGAGATAGAATCCTGGAGGGCCACATTTGGGCCTGAGGTTCCCCACCTGTCTTAAACTGTTGGAGAATGCACCTTCAGGGGTGAAGTCAAACCACTGGAGAGTTACAGCGCCTGCTGTGGCTGTAGAGACTGATGAGGGAGAGACGTGTTTTGTTGCACCTGGGGCAGATGAAGGCGTCCAGTTGTGCTGTTGCAGATGCACCATGGCGTTTCTTCTCTCTGCGCTCTTCCCAGCGATCATTCCTCCTCTGGTCACTGCTGTGGATACACAACCTGATTGTTGTCTGCAAGTGCTGCAGTTGACTGCAAGGGACTCCCACATGGTGGGGTTAATGTTGCCAGCTTTCATGTCATGCTTGCAGACATCTTTGCAATGCAGAGCTGGCCTGCCAACGGGCCTGGTGCCTGAAGCTGGCTCCCCGTAGATTACACCCTTGGGTATCCTGCCATCTTCCATTCTGTGGAGATGGAGTAGACGTCACTGAGACAGGAGTGTGGACATGCTGGGAACATGTGGGATTGGGAGAGCACATCTCTGCTTGAGACTCTGTACTGCTAACTGATGCCCAAGGCTGCCTTCTACTAATCCCTTTACAGTGGTACCTCGGGTTAAGTACTTAATTCATTCCAGAGGTCCGTTCTTAACCTGAAATTGTTCTTAACCTGAGGTACCACTTTAGCTAATGGGGCCTCCTGCTGCCGCCACGCTGCTGGAGCATGATTTGTGTTCTCATCCTGAAGCAAAGTTCTTAACCCGAGGTACTATTTCTGGGTTAGCGGAGTCTGTAACCTGAAGCGTATGTAACCTGAAACGTATGTAACCCAAGGTACCACTATATAGAAAAGACCTTTTAAAAAATTACACTCTGGAAAACTGGGCCCTAATTTCCTGATAACACCAAGGTTTCCAGTTGTTAGGAAAACCAGATTGCACGTAAAAAGGAAGCTGATAATTGCAGTGTTTCCACATTCCTCCTGATCTCTATTCAGTTTTTATCACACAGTTTGGCTTGCTATAGAGAGTCTGGAAAAAGAGGTCTACTAAAAATAAAGAGGTGTTTGATAACACATGTTTTGATGAATCATCTACGAATCATTTGTGGGAGACGCTGAAATTAGACAAAACACCAGAAAATATGTTGTGATGTTCCATCTTGCCTTGGTAGGGGACATACAGACAGAGTAGTAAACCAACAGGAATTTGCTATTAGTAACTTGGTTTCTGTCATTTGCATAATAGCAAAATGTAAGAAATGTTTCCCACAATTACATATACTAAAAATTATGGTGAAAATCAAGTGGTTTTTTTCCCCATGACAAGTTCATAAAGACATTTTAGTTTAAAATTATTCTCTGTTTTCACAAAACCTAGCTAGCAGACCCACAACAAGCAACAAAGAAAATGGACAGTGAATTCTAGGAGTCAAAAAATTATAGAACACCATACCATGTGGAGTGGTTATGTCTCATTTCATTAACTAATCCTCCTGTGAAAAGGGATTTGCTTAAAGGATATTTTGAAGAAGGCTGGACAATTCTTCCTCATTCATAGTTGTTCTTACGAATTGCTTTGCAAAGCACTTGGGAGCTTCTTAGCATTTCCAAGTGTCTGATGCTGAAATAGTATTTCTGTCATTTCCATTAAAGTAAGCATTTTAAAAATTAGTTTACTTTTCTGTAAAGCAATCTGACATGAAAAAGAATTGGGTTGCTGAATGAAGAATATGGCATTATAGGGCCGGAGTTCAAAGTATTGTATGTTAAGTCTCAGAAACTAAACTAGAAATTTAAATGTGACTATGGCTTTTTCCTGAAGGGTTTGGAAAATCTCAAACATGCTCACTTAAGTTGCAATTCTATACCCATTTACCTTGGTAAGTGGGGTCTACTTCTAAGTAAACATATAAGATTGTGTTGTCAGTGCAGTGCACCAAGTTAGCACAAGCAAAATAATACCCACATTTACATCCTGTACATGCTTGCCTGACATATGCAAGGAAGTACAGGCTACATACAGGTGCTTGTCATCAGTAACAGACCCTCCAAGTGTCCCTATTTTCCAGACAGTCCTGTATTTACTGAAGCCATCCCAGCTTTTGATTTGATCAGAGAATGTCCTGATTTTCCTTAAGATGTCTCTATTTTCATCAGAGAAATGTTGGAGTGTATGCATTAAAGGTTGTAACACATGACAACAAAAGTACAGAAGGCAGCTGAATTCTTCTGTTTGGCCTTCTCGGTAGTGGCACCCGCCCTGTAGAACCCCCTCCCTTCAGATGTCAAGGAGATAAAGAACTACCGTACATAAAGAAGACATCTGAAGGCAGCCCTGTATCAGGAGGTTTTTTAAGTTTTGATGTTTTTAAGTTTTGATGGTGCCCTCATTTCCTGTCACGGTCTGAGACGGAAGCAAGCGTTTAATGTGTGAAGTAGGAGTTGGGATCTAGCACGGTGATTGGTCAGTTCCATTGTTACCATCTCCGATGGCGGCTTCATTTACTTTCCTGGTGATTTTCTTGAGTCAAAATGAGAGTACCCCTAAACATTTTTTTAGGGGGAAAAAAGCACTGCTTTCATATATGCTGTAAACCGCCCAGACTGGGCGGGGTATAACAACAACAGCAACAACAACAACTTCTATAGGGAAAATCTTATGTGTAGATATCCCTTTGGTCCCAATTCTTTTAGTGTTGACTCTGGAATAAGTGTAGTCATTTTGCATTTGGGACAATTTCACTTCTTTTCCAGGTTGTCAAGACTTTGGCTGTTAATTTTAAAATTAATCATATTTGGCTGCATCCTGCCCTGATTAGTTCTCCATTTCCAGGATTCTTATCCTGAAATATATAGTACGCACAGTTACATTATGCTTGTTAGGCAACTGTTTTATTATTCCTCATTCCAGCCACGGTCCCTCCTGCTCCACCTCAGTACTATTAAAATATTCCACCCTTTTCTTTCTAACACTGAACATGAGCATTTCTACTTACTGACCCATCCTTAATGGCACACCCCGCCTTTTCTTTTTTGCTCTCTTCTAATACTGAGTAGTTATGGACAATTTCTAAGCCATTTGGAAATGAGGCTAATGCTGGGAAATATTTGTATCTTCTAATTGGATTGTGCTTGGTACTGTCAAGTAGCACACACAGCTTTGACATTATTAATATTTCAGACGATAATACTGTAAAGGGAGTCACTTGGAGATTTGTCATCCATTTAAGTAATGCAACAGAATAATGAGGTTTTGAGACAGAGCCATTAGCTGCTCTTGCATGGCTGTCTGGTTAAGATGCTGCTATTTGAAAGTCTATCAGCGCCAATCCTGGGTATTTTGCCGCTTAATCAACTTCCTCTCCCACCCCCCAACCTCAATATGATGCTCCCTTCTTTCCTCTTTGCAGTAGTGTGTACCTGATCTGCCGTTCTCATGAGATACTATAACCAAGGTGGTGTGGTTGTGCTACAGAGGGCTCTGGACTGGGAACTTTGTGGACAGTCAGGCGGCACAGAGTGAGAGAGTTCAATCAGGATATATGGAGGGGGGAAGTGTTAAAGCTCTCTCCTCTACATGCTACGGTCCTGATCCAGCTTCTCCCCACCCCAACAAACAAACAAGAAACAAGAAACCTCAACTGTGTATGAGCAAACTGTGTAACAATCATCATATCTAGTTTGGCGGCAATATCACTTTGTGCAGGAAATCCAGACAGCAGCTACTTCTAACTTCCCTGGGTGGCTTGTACAAAGGGAAAAGGAAAAATTTGCTGCTCCCCTAAACTTGCCTCCCAGTCTGTCCCTTGCGCTGTTCAGACCTACCTTTCTCCAGAAGATGTTCCTAAAAGTACTATTTTGCCCAAGTCCACAGAGTCTTGTTTTTTTTTTTTACCCAACATTTGCTATTTTAAGTGTGAAATGGAAAATAGCCCTTTGTATTGTGAAATACAAAAACTGTTTAAAGAGTAAAAAAAACAAAAACATGCCTGAATCTCTACTATGCAGTGGGTGGTGAAAATCAGGGCTCATTTAGTGATCATTTGTTTCCATTCCATTCTATTCCATTATTTTCCTTACCCACAGACCATTGTTGGTTTTGGAGTCCGTTATACAGACAGTGGTGTGTACGAGAGGAAGAATTTATTGTTTTGAGAGTTTTCTCCTGTGAATCTTACTAATCACTGATAGACTTTTCTTAAACAAAACTCATTGTGGCTGCTGACATCAGCTTCACAGATGACATTCAGTCATGAGAATAAGTCAGAGATGGTAGTAGCAGGAGTAGGAGAGGGAACCAGACATGCTGACAATTATCTCTGAGAATGGCTGTTGTGTTATGTTGCACAGTCATTGAGTCTAGTCAATGAAAGTCTAGTCAGCAGATCTTGAGAAATTTAAAAAACAAAACAAAAAAAAACTGCTAGCAGTCAGAGCCCTGTGAGTGGTCTGCTGCTTTCTAGCTGAGGTTATAGATCTGGTCAGTTCTGGATGGTAGACTGTGTAAGTATGTGATATAATAAAGGGTGGCCCAAAAGTAGCTATACATTCAATCAATCAATCAATCAATCAATCAATGGATTATTTTTCTTTACTGAGATTGCTAATGATGAGAACTTGAGTCAAGAACAAAGAAACTGGATTCTAAAGCAGTATACCTACTTTTGGGCCACCCTGTATATAATAAATAAATATTTTCATGCAAACATTCATAAGGGACAATTCTCATAACTGTGCACAGAAAGAAAAACACCGCAAACTGAGCTGTGCACGCAGGAGACTCCCATGGTTTTTACAGTGGTGTCTAACATTAAACAGGATGCTTGTGGCTGTATAAATGGATTCTACCTTTGGGCACGCACAGATTCATTTACACTACGCTTTCTTCACCCACTTACATACCAAATAGAGGAATCTGTTAGTATGGGCAACCATCTGAAGTGAGCTAGGAACTAAGAGTTGTGGGACATTCCAGAAGCTAGGAGTAAAGAGAAATAAAGTTAGCAAGAACTAAAAGACCAACTACGGTGCAGAAGCAAAGGACAAACTGGGAGACAGGGCTAAGGATACAATAATATCCTGCCGTTCAGAAAGACTTCATTCCTCAAGTAGGAATCTAATTTTCCCTCCTGTCCAGAAGGATCCAATGGCTAGCCTGAGTGGGGAGACCAGAGGGTACCTCACCGAAAGCTGCCATTTGACAGGTCACTTGCTCACCACACAGGGCAGCTCTCTCTGTGATTCTAGCAGCTTTCTCCTGATACACTGAAATCCCATTTATTTGTTTTTCCCCCAAGAGATCCATAATCCTTAATTCCCTATCAGTAAATTGCAATCCAGGACCTTTCTGGTATACTCAGTGAGTGCATGCTAAAGATGCTATTTTGACAGTGACTATGGTGTTCTCGTGACCACTTAATAAAAATCATGTGAACCCTATTCTGCTTTACCTACTAACTCTTATGATTAAATGTATGCAACAGATTCAGAGACCACTGAAAGATGATGACTAATCTCTTGGTATGCAGTTGCTTTCTGAATAACAGTAAGAGTAAATGTGACATTGAATTGTTTTAAAGAAGTCCTTAAATAGGAGCAAAAGTATATCATTAATACTGTATTTACTCGAATCTAATGCTCACTTTTTTTGGCCAAATTACATTGCAAAAATTAAGGTGTGCATTAGATTCGATGGCACATTAGATTCGAGTGACTATGGTAATTGAATAAGTGTAATAATTTGTACAGTATTATGCATTATAATGTAATCCCACAAACACACACACCCTCCACAAGTAGTGGCTTTGACAGTTGTAGAAACTTACCGGTGTTGAAGACTGTACATTCTTTGGGTTCTTGTAACACTGATTAGAATGTGAGTTCAATATCAGCATTATGTCTTTCACAAGGAAGAATTACTACAACTTAAAATGGAGTCATCATGAAAATAACGATGGTAAGCAGTCCAGAGTTATCTTTGATTTTAACGGGCATTTGGGAACAATAACATCTCTTTTGGTGAATACTGCATGCGAGATGTGCAGATTCATCATTTCACTCCTTTTACCTTGTCACACATTTAAGGAATGCTTTGCTGTGGAGCAGGATTTGCAGTTTCCTAGCTTGCCAACATTTTTGTACGTCTGCAACTTACTGTCTCAGATGAATCCTTATTTTTTACTTTAGAGCAGCAGCTTGTTGGGAATTCATGAAACTTGTAGCTGTCACACTTTGGTTTACAGTAATCAAGCCTGCACATTTTCCAGAAGCATAGCCATGTCAGTCCATTTTAGCAAAAACAACGAAGGGCACGGTGGAACCTTAAAGACTTGCACGATGTGGGAGCAAAAAACAAAAAAAAAAGGACTTAGCAACACAGAGCTTTGAAGCCTGTTGTTATGATGCACTTTAACATTTATGCTAAACCATACCACAAAAAAGAAACCTGGTCATCAAGTAGTCAAAACAAACAGTTTGATCATTACAATAGTCTGATGGAATTAACTTAATAGTGTCATAAACAAACTGTATCATACAACTCTATCTGTGCATATTTATTATTTAATCAATATAGAGTTTTCAGGTAAAAAAATAAATTGCAAGTAAATATGATTATGTGTGTTGCTATTTTCTGCTTTATGTGAAGTTGCCTTTATTCATTCATTCATTCTTTCTTTCTTTCTTTATTTATTATTTATTTATTTATTTTCTCAGTTGCTTTATCTTGCCTAGGGCAACCCAAAACAACTTACAACCAAACACACATACAATAAATCTCACATACATTAAAACCAAGGGAAAAGATAAAAGCATTAAACACATCCCAATCACTTTTAAAAGCCACAGATAGTCAAAAGCCAAAGGCCTGGTATCTAAAGATATATAATGATGGTGCCAGGCACACCTCCCTGGGGAAAGCATTCCACAAATGGGAAGTCACCGCACAAAAGGACTGTTCTTGTGTTGCCACCCTGCACACCTCTTGTGGAGAAGGCACACAAAGAAGGGCCTCAGATAAGGAGCGCAGGGTCTGGGTCTGTTCACATTGTGAGAGGTGGTCCTTGAGGTATTTAGAACTACTGTCTTTTTATGGAAAAGAATTTCCCTTACCTTAAGTTACTATAGGCAGGCAGAAATCAATACATAAAGTCCTTCCTGGCATGGATATATGGATGGAAAAAGATACATCTGTTGATTTCTGCCTCTCATGCAATTCTTAACAGTAGCAACTCTACAAATTATAAGTGAGCCTCTGGTAAGCTATAGTTTTCACTAAGCAAATGTGTTATTATCTATGTGCCTAATGTTGACCTCAGTGAGATTCTGAATGCATGCTGTACCATCATGTCTATACTTCAACGTCTTTATTTAGGGAGAGATATGATTTAATTTAGCTATAAGTCTTGTGATTATAGATGCGTGTGGAAATATAAAATCATGGCTTCTGTTAGAAAATAAACTTCAGTTTGGAAGAAAAAAGAGGCCTCAGTCCCGAGCAGTCTTTCATGCCTTAAACTTTCATGGATAAAAGTGAAACTCCGCATAACATTCCTTCATTATGCTCTCTTGAGCTAGATAGGGTTGCCATATTTTGAAGAGCAAAAAAGAAGACACATTTGCCGACTTATACTTTTAACTATGGATCTCTATGACTCTCATCATGAAAAAGAGAATGTGTCCTGGAAAAAGAGGACATATGGCAACCCTAGCTAGAAACTATTATCAGTTCCAGTTCCTGGCCTCGGGGAGTAATGATGATGAGGCAAAACAAGAATTGGCCTTTTCTGCAGTGGCTCCCCAGTTGTGGACTGCTCTCTCTTACATTGCCTTTAGGCACCAGGCAAAAATGTTCACCTTCAACCAGGCCTTGGGCTGATTGTCATCCAATGCCCTTTTGGATGTGTTGTGGAAGAGGTGATTATTGGGTTGTTTCTGTTTTTATTATGTATTTTGTGGGGTTTTTTATATTGTAGTTTTGTGTTGGGAACTTCTCGGAGATCTACAGCTAAAGGGTGGTATCCAAATGTAATAAATAATAATAATAATGTAGAACATGGGCAGGGAACATTTTCCTTATGTTACTAAATAACTGCACTCAGCTTCCATACATCTGGGATTTAGGAGGAGAGGTATCCATGTTTTATTTTAGAAATGAAATACTCCCAAACTTGCTACCTTTCGATTGCAATCTTCCTGTAACTTTAATATCTACATGGCGTACAGAAATTCATTTGGTGCAGTGGGCCCATCCCTGCATCTCCATGTCAGGAAAAATGGCACCTGCTGAACATATGCCCACAATGTGGTTGTTGGAAGCCATGGGGATTCCACCTGAAGTACTACCTAACTTGCCTGCACATTCAGTCACAATAGGGTAGGATATCACTGGTTGTGAGCTATGGCTGCATAGGGGAATCTCCGGCCCATGGGCCTAATTTGGCCCACCTGGCCGCTACAAATGTCTTGGAAGGTCGTTTTTTAGCAAGCCCCACTTGCTAAAGTCCTATTTGACACCAACTGCCATTTTCAGCAGCATTCCGCATGTTAAGACTTTTCTTCCATTTATGCATGTTGTGCACAGTAGAAGTAACCCAGGAAAGAGGTTCGGTCAAACATTTGATAAACCACCAAATGCCTCCTTCCGTTCTGCAAGTCCAGTTCCTATTAAAAACACAGGAGGTCCAGATAAGGAACCTCTCACCAATGGCCAGAGATGATGGAAATTGTAGTTCAGCAACATCTCAAGGACCACAGATACCCCACACCTGATGTAGGGGGGCATAAGGAACCTCTCACCCTAGGAGCCAAATCCTGGGGGCAGAGTTCCCTTCGCGCACCCCCTAAAATATTTGAGAGGGCCAGGACCCCCCAAAGTTGATTGGCATTGTCATTCAAATAGGGTGCGTGCACCGCATCATGTGACCTATTTCTCTCCCCCCCCCCCCCAAATATTTTATTCAAATTGGCACTTCTCCCTCTCCCAACCCCACCCCTTAGCACTTGTGCGAAAAGCAGAAGTTTAGCCGGTGAAGTTTCTTTCCTGGCATGTTTTCCCCCTCCCCTCCCCCAACAAACTACTGCGAAGAAGAGACACAGATTTTTTAAAAAAAGTAGGCCGTCCTGTCAGGGACGTCGCGAGGATGGAGGCGAGCCGCTGCTGCCTGAGGGCTTCGGCGCCGGGCGCTTCAGGTGCCCGCCGTTGCCGTTACACAAACGCAGCCTAAGAAGAGCGGGCGCCGTTTCCCCCTCACGGCAGTGGCGGCCGGTGCTCGTCGTGTGAGGAAAAGTCCTCGTGGCCGGCCGGGCAGCTCTGCCGCCGCCGCCTCCCTCTCTCCCTCCCTCCCATCAGGCGCTCTTTCTCCCTCTCTCCCCGTCAGCCAGTCACTCCGCGCTTGAGCTGAGGCGCGGCGGCTGCGGCAGAGGAGCCGGCTGAGGCGCGCTCTCCCCCTTTCCCGCCTCCTTCTCCTTCCTCGCAGGCAGGCGAAAGGGGCTCGACTTGCCACCCGGCGGCGGCGGCGGCGGCGGCTTGGGCTCCCGAGCGTTGTTTGGCGCTGCCCGCCCGTCTGCCTTGCCTGCGGCGGCCATGACCTCGAGCGGCAGGCGGAGAGGCCGGGAGCGGGGGGAGCCTCACCAGCAGGAGGAGGATGAGGAGCTGCCCGTGTACCTGGCGCGCCCGGGCACCGCCGACCAAGTGCCCCGCCAGAAGTATGGCGGGATGTTCTGCAGCGTGGAGGGCGCCTTCGAGAGCAAGACGCTGGACTTCGCGGCGCTCAGCGTTGGGCAGAGAGGGGCCCGGAGAGCCCCGTCGCGGCAGCAGGAGCCCCAGCAGCCCCCGCCGGAGCCCGACGCGCCCCCGGACGAAGCCCCGGCCCGCAGCGTCGAAATCCGGGCCCGCTCCGGCAAGGAGCGCCTGCAAAACCTCGACTACGAGGATTACAAGGTAAAGGGGGTGGGATGGGGAGTCCCTCAAGGGTCAGAGAGGAGGCAGGGGGACCGCGGAAAGGGGCGGGGGGGTGTCGGTGGGTGGCATCTCTGAGGTGGGAAACAAAAGATGAGGCGATGAGGGCGAGGGAGACCCGCAGCCTGATCTGGAGGGGTGTGTAATGTGTGTGTTCGTGTGTCGACGGCTCTTTGTGGTGCCTGTTTACTCGCGAGTAAAGCGCCCCCGAATCGCAGCCTTCGGCAGCTGGACTGACACGAGACAAAACTACTTACTTCTGGGCTTGTGCGTGATCTGCCCTCTTGAGAAACGTCCGAAGCATCTTTCGAACATCTCGCCCTCGTCAAGCTGCGAAGCGGTTAAAATTCAACAGAAGTTAAAACAAAACGGCACGAATCCTACTTGGCCGTACATTTTTACGGCCTGTTCCGAAGTTGATGATGGCTGTTAAGACGGTTACTAAGAGAGAGAGGCCCCTAGCGCCCCCCCCTTCCTCCTGAAAAATAAACTTAGCAACTACGGTAAATAATGTGTGGATGAGGCATTGTGTTTCCTGACGTTCCCGATAAGCCCTTGCAGCTAGGAGTAATTCTGGTAAGATATCAGGGTTTAGGGATGTATGAAACAACCCTACATACTCTTAGTGGCGCCTGGATCTTAATTGTAGAGGTCACGTGACCACATTCTAATTATTATTCACCATCCCTGTGAATGAATCAGTTGCTCATTCTGCTCTGTATATATGCTGAATCTTCTTTATTGCTCACAGAGGTTGTGGTTAACCAAGAGGAGGCTCTGCAACTTTTTTCTGTTTCTTTTCAAGAGAAAAAGGGAGAGACAGCTTTTCTTTGCCATCAGCCTGTACTGCACAAGCCGAGTGTCAGCATTTTTAAAGTTATTAACTTAAAAGCTCTATGCCCTATGTTCCAAGAATGGTCAAGTAAGCCAATCAGGAGAGAATGTAGTCAACTTATGCCAGGATTGGTTACTTTAAAGTCAGTCCTCCCCATTTTCTTCATAAAAAGGATGAACTTGGAACTTAATTTAAATGGCTTGACTTTCAAAAGTTTGACCTTATAAGGAGCAGCTGAATAAAACAGGAACACCTTAAATATTGCATCATAGAAGTAAGAGCTCTTTTGTTAGAGGTTACATGCAACCTTTTAGGTTTTAAAAGTGGCCTAGGCATTCTTTTTTTAGGGACACGGGTGGCGCTGTGGGTGGTGGCGCTGTGGTGGCGCTGTCCACAGAGCCTAGGACTTGCCCATCAGAAGGTCAGCGGTTCGAATCCCCGCAACAGGGTGAGCTCCTGTTGCTCGGTCCCTGCTCCTGCCAACCTAGCAGTTTGAAAGCATGTCAAAGTGTAAGTAGATAAATAGGTACCGTTCCAGCAGGAAGGTAAACGGCGTTTCTGTGCACTGCTCTGGTTCGCCAGAAGCGGCTTAGTCATGCTGGCCACATGACCCGGAAGCTGTACGCTGGCTCCCTCGGCCAATAAAGCGAGATGAGTGCCGCAACCTCAGAGTCAGCAACGACTGGACCTAATGGTCAGGGGTCCTTTTACCTTTAATCATTCTTTTGGGATCCAATAATTTCCAAGTCATTTATAAATAGCCTTTATATTCCGTTGGTCTGACCTACTGCAAAACAGGAAAAATACCTGAGAACTACTAAAAATAAGTGTCCTGCCTTCTAACCCCATCCCAGTTAAATTTCAGGAAATCTTCTCTGAGCTGACACCAACAAAAGTTGGTCCTGAAATCAGGGGTGCGTTTTTCTGATTTTGGTCAGTATGTTTCTTGAGCTCATGTTTTGTTTGTAGCCTTGGCTAGAATACAGTACAGGTTTCTGGTGAGTGATACCTACTCATCTAAGGCTATGTACACATTAGTGGCTTAAAATGCAGCAAGGTTGTAGTCCCCATCCTCCCTGCTGTGTTTTAAGTCACATTTGCCAAGTTGCTGTGCACACCAGAGAGGGGGCAAGGATGTCTTCACCCAATGCACATTACCTGTTTGTTTTCCTCAAGCCTACAACCCACTCACCCTGAGCTTCTGCTCATGGAGCTGTCATCTGTGCATGTAAATGTACATACTTCAGCTTAATTGTGAAATGATTGTGGATTACGTTTTCAAATCAGATGAAAGCTGATTTGAGGGAAAATGCATCAAATAGCAGTGTTTCTCAAGAAACTACACATGGATTGTGGCTGATGTCATGTGGACATGGCTTCAAACGCCAGTAGTGGCAGTGCACTGGAGCCAGAGTTAAGTGCTAAGTGTACATAGCTGGTGTTACTGATAGATGCTTCAAGAATATAATGCCAATATTATTTACACAATGTATATATTTGTCACAAATAAGGTTTTTCTGATAAGTCTTATAAGTTATGGTTTACATTGTTAGTTACTCCATGCAGGAGAAAGCCACCATGCATTAACTAGTTCTGAGTTCCAAAGGGGATGGAACTGTGCCAGATACGTGCATAAGTATTGGTTGGAAGTTCTGCTGTCCATTTCTAGGTCAGTGTGGGTTGCTTCAGTGAAGTCAGCTGGAGCTGAAATCATCCATAGAATGAATTCTTATTTCATATGATTCAGTAAGGTTGCTGCTTTGCTAAGGGGCTGCCTTAACAGAATAAGGCTAATTTCACACTGAACTTCAGTTCATCCAGCTGTAGATGAGCGCCGGATCCTTGAGACTGGGACAACAGATCCTTTGTCACATGTAAGAGCTGGCACCCCTTTAAGCGTGTAAGCCAAATAAAACTGATTGGAAGATTACATTCTTAAGCAATGAATAGGTTATAAACGAACTGTTGATAAATGCTTATAATGGTATGATAACTTCTTTTTCTCTGGTTCTGCCTAGATCTGTATTGATCTAGGGTTGTTAGTTCAGGTATTCCTGATCTGAAACTTTGGAAGAGAGCTGTGCTGGATTTTTAGCTGTGGTAGGTTTTTCTTCAAAAAGGTGCAAAGAACGTTGATTTATTAGTACTGTGCTGCCTTTCAAACAGCTTTTGCTAAATATTTGCCAAAAGAGTCTGCCGTGACACATACTTTCAGCTACCAACTTTCTATCCAATTCCTATCTTACTATTTAGTCTTGTTTATCCCACCCTTCTTCCAAGGAGATCCTGGGAGAGTACATGGATTTCTCCCCCTCAGTATTTTTTCTTGCAACAACCCTGTGAGGTCAGTTAGACTGAAATATAGTGACTGTCACCCATTGGGGATTTGAACCCAGGTCTCCCAGATCCTGCACTTAAGCCACTGCAACACACTGTTTCTCTTAGGATCGAGACAGCATTATCACACAATTTTTTTTCTTTACTAAACAAATAAGATGTGTGGTGATCCTGGCTGGGGCTGGAACATGAGGGAACTTCAACCATTTGTCCCCACCACTGTTCCAATCTGGATTGAGTGGGGGAGAGTTGCAGTTGTTATTTTCTCCTAGAACATTGGCAGTCTCTGGGCTGTGTGTGTGCGCAATCCAGATCAGGACTGTGTTGAGGACAAATGGTTAGAGCCCCCTTTGGTCCAGAATAGGATTGGGGATTCCTGCAGCTGCTATTAAGTTAATAAAACTAGTTTGCAAGGGCCAGTCATGTGTTAACATAATATCTTTGTTCCTTTGTGCATTACGATCTACATTAGTGCATAGGCTGAACCTCAGCCCTTGAGCACCCTGGAAGCTCTATTGCCCCACTAGGAAAGATGTTAGAATGTACAACACTCATTTATTTGGGAAGCCTATATCCTGCCTTTCCTCTAAAATAATCCCCAAGGTAGTTTAGAGAAAGAAAATTCAACACCACAAGTATAGTAAACCATCTTCAAAACATTAAAAACAGCAGACAAAAACCAATAAAACAGTTACAGGACTATAGCCAAATTTATCAGTAGAAGAAATATCACTATCACCACATAAAAAACCCTCTCTCTGGTAATTACCTCCACATCCTCTAAAGGCAAGTTTGTGAACACTCACAAATATCAATGTTTTTTCCCCAAAACAAAGTTGATATGAGTAGTAATTTCTGATAAAAAAAAGAAAAGACCACAGGACATGCCCACATTGTATGCCTCAAAGAGGGTTTTCAGCGTTATGTTGCCAACATCTTTCTGGACTAATCAACCCCTTCCTTATAAAGGGGCTGTGAAGTTCCATATACTCCAGACTTCCTTTTTTCATTGAATCAATCTCAATTTTAAATCTAAACAAATACCGCATATTGATGCTATAGCAACTTTCTGTCGATTGGAAAACATCTAACTCCCTTCCATTTGTCTCCACGATCCTGAACATCAATTTTACAACATTTCTATAAACAAGTAATATGGGTTTAATCTTCAAACATCCATTTCCTCCAAGAGATGCTGAGGCTTTCAAAGCTGATGGTCCAAAAATAGACTAAAATGTGCTGTAGTTGAAGGTATTGCCATTCAGCACTAGTGAGTCAAGTGGTATGTAACCTGCAAAACTGAAAATGGCAAAAAAATCCATCTAATCCTATTAAGTGGTCTAACATGTAAATAAATATCACTTCAATCCACATCTACTATTTTATTATTTATTTTCTTGTCTTTTGTTGTTATATTTTTAAATGACACTTGCCACACATGCACTTGCCATACATACAACACCCACAAAACACCCACAAACAGTAAACAAACTTGCCAGGCATACAGCTGTCTATTTAAGAATTCAGTACATACCATTCCCCGCTATTTCCAGTCATTTCCCACTGCCTCCAATGATTTTTATATAAGTTATGCTGCCATCAGTAATGTTTTGAAATTGTATTTGTCATTTCTTCAGTTCTCTTTGACACGCAGGGTGCTCACTTTTTAAAAAAGTTGCTGCTCGCCTTCTTAAAGCTCCTCTGTTTTTCTCTCCTCTCTCTTGCTGGCTGGCTGCAGAAATGCTATTAGTATAACAACTTGTAAGGGACAAAGTTCTTAAATAAATAAGCACAATAAATCCACAAAACACCCAAGGAACACCTGAGCTATGGAGGGAGAAGACTGGTTGGTAAAAGGTTAGAACGTGGGAGGAGCTGCTGTTGCTAACATAACCCTGTACTGTATATGGGGCTGCCTGTCAAGGAAACTCAGAAGCTTCAACTGAAAGCCTCATTCCCATGTTGGTGGCACATCATCCCAGAATGTATGGCATTTGAATAGCTATGTAGATACATCAGTTTATTTTTTTGCTGTGTTCTACGTCCACTGTTGGAGGCAAAATGCCTTTGAATACCAGTTGCTGAGTATCACAACTGGGGAGAGCACCTTTGTACTCAGGTCTTGCTTGTGGACTTCCCCTACATTTCTTAACTAGCCACTGTAAGAAAGGATGCTAGACTAGATGGGCCTTTGACTTAATCCAGCAGGGCTTTTCTTACATTCTTTGAGAATTCTTATGTCCAGTACTGATATAAATTAGATCTGTTCTAGAATGTCTGAGTAGACATATATAGGATTGCACAATAAGCAGAGCTAAAATATATGGCAAAACACTGTTTTGTGAGCTTTGGGAAGCATAAGGCAGAATGATTATTCTGTTAATTACATCTCCTTCATCTACCTTAATCAGAAAAAAAACATTCTATTATGTTTTCCTTTATCCAAGAATTGGACAAGTCTTTGTCTCTTCAGCATGTGGACAAGACATTTTCTCTTTTCCTAGGTAATTCTCTGAAGGGCTTTTCCTTGACAGCTGGCTGTAATACAGTATTGTACTATGCAACACAGGCTTTACTGCAATTGCAAATTACAACTTTGTTGCAGGATTAGGCACAGAGATGATCTGGTTTATGAGGGAAAATGCTCCTACTCTTCAGTGGAAGCCAATGGTCGCTAAGTAAATCTTCCATCAAAATAAGAGTTTACTGAATAATCATTCATTTGCTGGTATCTATTGCAGCATTGTGTCATGGTTTCCATTGTCTATATAAAAATCAGAATGTATGAAATTAGTACATCTATTATTTATGTCTGACCTAAAAGAGGCCAGTTAAATTAAAAATATAAAGTGTTCCTACCGTAAGTAACTTGTAGTAGTATATAGAAAGATGAACTGAAATTGCTATAATGTGCATGAATACAGATGCAGCTATATTATCAAGCAGTTTCAAGGCCCATTTAAAATGCTTTAGGTTTCTCATTTTATGGGGGGGGGGGAGATGTGTCTGCCTAACTTTTGCTAATTAGGAATTTATACTACTTCAGAGAAATCGGTGCATAGCACTTGTGTGGAAGCACAAGTGTGCCCTTGAAGAGAGGAAGAAAAGACTAGCTCTTAAATTGATTATTCTGAAGGGAAAGTTTCATTCCAAATTCAAAACTGATTGTAAAACGATTAGATCACAGTTTACCTGTACTAAATATTTATGTGTGATATTGTGTAGTGTGTACTTTGACCTACAAATGCAGAGGAGACTGATTGGTGTTTGGATGGAAATCCTCCATCCAATAAATGAAGAAACATCTCAGTAAGTGTTACATTACAGTGGTGACTACTATTAAACGCCTAGCTAAGTGGCTGTCCAGTTTGATGGGGTCGGATGAATGGAGAAACAAGCCAAGTCCTTCTTGCTCCTAATGTCATTTCTTGAAGCTAGTTGTCCAGGCCCAGGCCATACCTCTGTGGCTGTCTTTAGCTGCAGCAGCATCTGTGGCTAGCAAGCAGGCCTTCCAGCCACTCCTTGTTTCTCCCAGCAGTTACTCGCTCAGAGTATTATTATTCTGGGACTAGTGCAGGTGGGAATGGAGGAAGACAAATGCTTGCAGTCTGTGGTACAGTTTGCTGTGACACTGATCTCCTTGACATGCTGCAGACCAGGTGTAACTGGGAGCGAAGACAAAGGCCCTGTCCTCACATCATAGTAAGCTTACTGGGATAGTATGAATGAGCTTGCTAAAAGAGGAGCAGAACAACTGTGATCTTCCTGGCAGCCAACATATTTGTGCATTTGCACAAAGTCATGGTTTGGCTTTCATGCAAACATGGCCAAATTGATTCTAACTTAGTTGGAATCAGCTTTCCTCTTTTCTCTCAGCTGTGTCCTGCTCAACAATAGCTGGAAGAAGTGGTAGTGGTTCTCTGTATACTCCTATGGGAGACAGTTTTCCTCTTCTCTTTCCCTTTGTCTCATAGTTTTTTGCAGGTATTGTTGTTGGCCTACCATTTTTCAGTCAAATATAAGGTATAAGAGCAGTGGTGGAGCTGATCCAGCTCTTTGCACAGCTGCATTGCATTTCCCCTCTTTCCCTTGCATGCCCTATTTTGCTGGTGAATGTGGCTTAGTCAAAAATATTTTGTTGGCCAAATGTGGTGGCCTGACTGACCTAACTAATCAGTGCAGGGGAGAGATCTTGGAGGAGTTAGTATTCCATAATTAGGGACACTTGATAGGGTGTATATGCTCAGCACTTCATTGGATGCCATTTTTTCATATTTATATTCTAAAAAAAAATAACAGAAAACAGGTACATGCCTTTGCAAACTGGAAATGTGCCCAAATAATTTTGTGCTCAATGTATTGTTTAGAAGATACAGTTTAGAAGATTTATAATAATGGCCCCAAAGCATGAGTGCAAAACAGTAATTGTCAGTTTCAATAGCACCTAGTTTAGAAGGTTAGTGATTGATTGATTGATTGATTGATTGATACACATCTGCTCACTTGTGGAAGTGCTCTGTTGTTTAGCCACTGGCAGATATATTTTGCCTTGAAGAACAATAGACATGAGGGTGCCAATATTTTTATTTGTTACTCCCGTGGTGTAATTTCCTTTCGGACTGCCAGCTTAAGTGCATATTTGTTATGTAATTGCTTTAAGAAACTTCCTGTATTTTCATGTAGCTGTTCACATACTGATCTGTGATTCTGCTTCAGCTGTGGACTTGGGATGGAATTTAGGAAGGCAAGCCAGATTTCTCTAGTACTGCTCATTATTATCAATAGAGCTCCTGTCTTTTAGCTGATATAGCATCTCTGTGAGAAGATGATAGATTTGAGGATGAATTGGGAAGCTCATCAGATGTAATTAGAAGAATTGTTATGATTGTGTTACTTTCAGGTCATTGTCTGAATGACTTGGAAATGTGATGTAGTGGGTTTCTTTCTTTTTTAGTTGGCTGTTGATGAACTGTCAACAAAAAAACTTTTCAGCCAACATGTAATCATCCAAAACTGGCCCTGTTTTGGTTTTGATGGGAACAATGAAAACTTATTTTAAGAAACTTAAGAAAGAAACTAATGTCTGCAAGGTTGTTAACAGTGGCAAAGGCATGGTGAATTCTTCTGTATCATTAGAATGTTGGAAAAGTCTGGTTTGGAATTCAGCCTTGTTAGAGAAACTAACTACAGGTACCAAAGACATACATGTAGAGCAGTTTGAAGTCAATTCGAATGACGTTGTTGCTTTTCTAAATAAAGGAAACAGTGGTTGGACACTTCCAAAAATGTATTGTTTGATGTGATATTTTGAGTTCACAGGTGTGGTACTTAACAAGATTCTTTCTGTAAAAGAGGAATTGAAAAGAAAATACTATCATGTTGGTTTGTATATGTTGTTTGTTTTATTGTATAAAGTATTTAATGTTAACAGGTGATTGCCACTTCTGCTCAGGATGAATATTATTATTGGTAATTATGTATGACATACAGCTTCCAGAAATGCTGCATATGTGTTGATTATGAAGAATACTTGCATAGTATCAGGATGCTTGCATATCTAAATCAGGCATGAGCTCTGAACCAAATATCCCAAACCTTTGGAGAATTATTGTATCCAGTCTTCACTAAATTTGTACTTGTTTGACAAACAATTGGAACCTACTTATTTGTATCAGGTTGGAAATGATTGACTTTATACGTCTTGTACTGTAAAGGAGTGGACTAAAATCTAGGCTTTGGGAGATTCAGAATAGCAGTGTGCTGCTCCAGCTCTGGACCTTACATGATTTACTGATGGTGCTTTGCATTGTACTGAGTTTATGTTCAGCAAGATAATGGGAAATTTACAAATACAAATATTTGCAGTAATTGTGGTCACCTAGTGGAAGAACTGTATGCATTGCTATCGGAATAGTAGTAGTAGTAAAGCGAAATAAAGTCAGTATTGCTAACCAGAAAGATCTCACTTTGCCACCAAGTGTCCTATCCCTCCTTTCTGTAGCAGTAAGCCAAATGATCAGTTCTCTTTCCTCAACTCTTTCTTCCATGGAGTAAGTAATGCCACATCTACCTCCTAAACGCCATATAACTGACTCAGCCACCCAGTTCCTTAGCAGGCTATTATGCCCAGTAATGAAAAATGAGCTGTGCTATCCCACATTGAAGTAAATTTGAATCTAAATCTAGGCCTAGTCTGTGTTAGATGCTTTTTATACTTGAATTACTATCCTAGTAGACTCAGAATTGACTTTTCATAAAGAACAGTCACAGCATCTGAGTTGGAAATGATTAAGAATCCATATTCTTTTAATTAAATTCATTGGAAACATGTTGGTTTAAATTAAGGAGGAGTGGAGGAAGAGTAAAATGTTCTTTTGTTGAAAGGGGGGGAAACCATTTAAGTTAAAGCGTGGTTTTTTAAAAAGTCCGGTGCTTTGGAAAACTTTCCGTTGCTGGGGTTGTTTGGCTATATAAATTAGAGGCTGAGGAGTAGGTGTAATCTGTGCAGGAGATTCTAACATCTGTCTATTCCCATTGTGTGTGTTTAGTTAAAATTGTACAGGAAAATGTGCAGGGCAGAACAGAAATATATAGTACAGCTTTGAATGAAAAGCATCTGGACTGAAATCACCAATGTGTTTTCAGGAAACCCAGTTACTGTCCATTTCAAGTTTCCCAAATTCAGGGAGAGGTGCTTATGAGATCATAATTGGAAAAACAGATGTATTCAGAGGACCTTTCCTGATAGTGATTTTTTTGCTAAGTGAGCATTGATCATTTTGGCAACCATTTCTGGTTGTATTTCTTTTTCCGATAGAGATTTTGTGAAGAATTCATTTTAAAAACAACAACAAATCCTCCTGAAGAAGTGTGCATGCACACAGAAGCTTATATCCAGAACAAACTTGGTTGGTCTCTAAGGTGCTACTGGACATTTTTTTTTATTTAAATCCTCCTTAGTTACTGGATTTTAAACTCTCTTTTAAAATCACACGCTGTACTCTGATTAAAGTACAAAAGGAAAACCAAAAAAGTCAACCTAAATATAAGTCTACAGAACGTTCAAAAAGCTTCAAAATCAAGATATTAAAAAATATTCAAGCAACAGTTGTCCCAAACGCCCCTTACTAACAGTCACATTTAAGTCTTGAAGGTTAAAGTGTGCATATGTGTAATGGAACTGAACAGATAGCTGGAACTTTTTTGACAGAGTTGTTTGCTGTTACTCCCAGAGAGAGGCAAGTGTCATGTCACTCTGTGTTTGCTGGAGGGTTTATTGGGAAGATACAGCACAGTATCATAAGCTATAAAAAAATACATTTTTAAGCCCAGTATCTTGTCTCCATTAACCACCAGAGTGTTCTTGTGTCCAGGAGTCTGAGCTCACCAGATAGACCTAAACACTGGACTCCTCATGATGGACAATGACAATTAGATGATATAAACTAAGTATTGATACACTAATGGGGAGGCCTTTTATTTTCTGCCTGTCGTGCTGTTAGCTGGCTATCTCCATAATGAGCTTTATTCTTGGAGAAAGGACTCTGATATTATAGCCTCGGTGGTCTATCTTTCTTGCAAGGGTATGTTGCATTGATAATTGTGGACTAAAATATAAGCATTCTGTATATGTACATAAGGCCAAACACCTATGAAAGTACAAGTGTTACTAAAAATAAGAGGTCTGTGTGCCATAGGCAAGGTATGATGGGACAGATCCCCATCTAATATATAACTGGACCAACTGGAGTATCTGTTAGTCATAGCTAGCCCTATATACAGTATAAAAATTTGCTTTTAACATCAGTTTCACACTGTTTTATATAAAACTATGGCTAGTGAAAACATTGACAAATACTAATATTTTAATATTTAGAAACAACATAAAATGCTTAAAAGCCTGGGTGATCAGCACCTGGGATATTTTCTCCTCTTCCATGTTTCAGAAGTAGATGTTCTTTAAGATAACTTTATATTTGGGGAATTATACAGCATTTTTCTTGGTGGTGCCCTTCAATATTCTGATTATTCAAAAACAAATAAATATATGTGTCAGAGACTGCCTCCCGGTCTCAGCTCACAGAAGACCAACGCTAGCCATTAGAACTGTACAGAAGTCTTTATTGGCATTTAGTTTCCATTTCCAAACACTAGCGTGCGTCTCTACGTCTAAACCCTAGACCAGCGAAGCCTCGTCTGAGTCTCCGCCCCCTGTACACCAGCTTAAGACTCTAGCCTTACTCCACCTTCTACGTTTCTCCTTCCTCCTCTGGGTCCTACTACCCCCCTGGGTGCCTTCTTTCCGGGATGCCTCGGAAGCGGACCCTTCGGACTCCTCCCCTTCTCTCCGGCGGGCTTTGGGACCCGGCTCTCTCTCCGGACTGCCCATTGCACCCCCCTCCTGTACATTTGAACTTGGCGCGCGCGCGCTGCCCCTGACCTTCCTTTTGACCGTTACCTCGCTCTCTGATGCAGGCGTGGCTAACCCTGACTCATGTCCTTCCGCTGACGGAAGGCTGCCTGCTGCCGATGTTTGGGACTCCTCCCCCTTACTGCTCTCCGGTGGGAAAGTTGGTCCCGATTTCCAGCTGCTGCTCTCTGAGTCCCCTCTGGCCCCTCCTTCCTGGGGTGTTCCCTCTGGCAACCCCCTGGCTCTGACCACTGGGGCCCCTTTCTGTGAATCCTCTGATTCACTGGAGAGACTTAGAGACCTCGGATGGCTACCCTCGCTGACTTCTCCCTCAGATTCCTCTCCCTCGGTCTCTACTTCCTCCCTCTCCTGTCCCTCTGCTCCTGAACCCCTGACAATATGGTTTGCTTGAAAGTATTGTCACACACATGTAAAACTGGAAAGAACAGCAGCAACATTGAGCCTATATCATGTTGGTGTTTTAGCAAATATTCATTCATCTCATTAATTGTCTAGGTAGTAAGATAAATGACATGTATCTTAGATGATAGGTTATACTGCCAACATTCAGAAAAACACTGGTGAATATGATCTGTTTGGTGCATAGGATGTTCTTAATACCCCAGTGAGATCTAGAACTTGAAAGCTTTGTGGTTCTGAACCTCTTGCAGCTTTTCCTGTGTACTTCAGGTAGAGAATTTAAAATATGTTCTCCATGTAGAACCTGTGCTGAATTTTTTACAGTTTCTTTATGTGTTAGGTTTTATGCATTAGTACTATCATTTAAGTTGGCAAACACACTCCTTTGTGATATTTGTCTGGCTGCTTGTTTTGTGTCAGCCATTGTCTAGTGTTCTCATAGTGTATCACAGTCTTCCCCAATCTGGTGCCCTCCAGATGATTTGGACTACAACTCCCAGCAGCCCCAGCCAACCTACTTCTTACCCTATCACTAGTATGCACCATTTCAGTACAAATGTATTATTGTATTTTAGTGTTGTGTTGGAAGCCACCCAGAGTGGCTGGGGAAACCCAGCCAGATGGGTGGGGTATAAATAATAAATTATTATTATTATTATTATTATTATTATTAGTCCTCAAGTAAGCAGGTGGCTTTGAGGAAATCACACAGCAACCACTGTATAGAACTCACCACATACAACAGCTGCCATACTGATGAAATTTGAAGCTGCCTGTATATGGCAGACATCTTGCATGAAATGATCCTTCAAAACTACAAATACATCAGTTCAATCAACCAAAACATCTGGGAAGTACTACATGTTGTACAGTCTCACTGTGTGTCTCAGTGCATCTCAAATTGCAGCTGTGATTGTGGGAATTCCTTGAGACTTTGACAGGCACACCATATACATGGTTACAGTGGGGAAAATAAATCGTGTGAATTTGTCTTCAGAAGTCTTTCTGTATGAGTGTGAATTAAAAGAGAGAACAGTTGCTATGGATGAATGAAGAAAAGAAATTGTCAAAAACAAAAACAAATGTCTGATATGCTTTCCAGAAAGCAAGTTAAGGAAGCAGGAAAATGGGCATTGCTTCATACATGTCCAACTGAAGCCTGGCTAAGGCAATGTGTGGTTCCATCCATGACTTTCCCACCTCTCAAATGGGAAATTGCTATGATCCTTTTATACTGACAAGTTTGGAGGAGGAAGTTTTGAGCAGAAATCTCACCTCCCTCTTTACATTCTTAGTATTGTGTGTAACTAGGGGGGAGTGAAACAGGTGCTTTGGTTTTATAAACTTGCCTTTATTCTTCATTCTTGTCAGCAACTGAATTAATGCAGTGGGGAAGCTGGATACTGTTCACTGTTTTGACCAGATGATAATTGCATTGGGGTGGGAAGAGAAATATCTTGCAATGAACTTTCTCCTCTTTTCTAGGCTCAGTTTACAAAATCCTAAGATGCCCTGTCCCATTCAGGATAGCTCTCTGGCTCTAACTAGCAGATTCAGGATGTGGTGCTTTCTGTTCTTCCAGAAAGAAGAGGGTAATTTGGCAAAAGCTATAATAAGCTATTTTCTCCTTCTGGCTTTTACAACTTTTCCTTGTGGCACTCTCAACCGCCAGTGATGTGGGGTGTAGAATTTTCAGTGCTTTATATTTTTGTGGGGGAAAACCAGTTTCATAGCTTCATCAGGAACAATGAATGACTTTCAATAGCAAGTATTAGGGAAGCTTGGCCATTTCAAAGATTATAGCTTGATATACTAAATACAGGTAAAATGAACATGCTAAATTAGATCACTCTCAAGGATATCAGAAAATGTTGCAGTGCAAACTGAAAATATTCCAATGTCAATTGCCTCAGTTGGTTTGTTTTATCCTTCTTTATAGCTGTTGAATTTACTTAGTTTTTGTTTATTGGAAGCTAAGGGTTCAGGCCTTCTTTTGGAGGTAGTGGTGGGAGGGAATGAACATGAACTAGAAGCTGTTCAAAGTTCAGCCCCAAAATGAACTTAATTCTCCTTTAGATTACCTAGCAATTATGGAAACTACTTCCAGGCAGGGCTCTTTTTTTTCACTGGAACTCAGTTCCAGCACCTCTCAGGAGGCATTAATGGTGAGCCCCTCTTTTTCTAGAAAAATAGCACAGCTTTCAGAGATGTTTGAACTGGTTCATTGAACTGAACTAGTTCATTCCAAACCCTGCTTATCATAGCCCCCACAAACTAGGCTTTGAACTGTGCTTCTTCAAGGCAAACAACACTGTTACAAGCAAAGTGTCACCTTTAAAAGCCTTCTTTTGTTTGAAAAGCTGCTTCAGGAAAGGACAGTTTAAGAGTTAGAAGAGTAAAGTACTCCCTGCACCTATCTTAATGTTTCCAAAGAACAACAAAACAGTTGCCTGAGTACCATTTCTGATCAAGAGCTTCATTAACTACAAAACCCAACATTTGGGATCCCCTCCAAATCTTTCGTTGGATTTTGTAGTCATTTTGTAGCTCTGCCCAAGTCAGTACTGTATTAGCACCCCAGAGTCTTTGGGCTATATTAAGACAAGGTGTTTGAGATCCATTATGAAATTTGGACAACAGTGCATTGTAGGAGGATGGGGGGCGGTGCGGATAACAGCAACCCTTTCCCTGCATAGATTTCCCATTGTAAGTGCTCCCTAGCTGCCCCATAATAGGTGCTTGGGTGAAGGCATTTACGCCAGAAAACAGTGCAGTGAGGAAGGGTTCTACCTTCCCATCCCCACAGTACTAAAGTCTTGATTAATTCAGAGGGAGGAAGAGAGAGTTGTTGCTTTAAAAAAATGAAAAGATTGGGAGAACCAATCATGGATCTCAAACATATCTAATCTGGCCCACTGCTGCAGAAATTGGGTGAGGCTTATATCATATCATATCATGCACATCAGGAAGTCATCAATGGTGTAAGGCTGATGCAGAGTATGCATACTGTTTCCAGTGTGATTTTTGGCCGAAGCAGCAAGACTTAAGCACTTTTCTTTAAAAAAAAGAAAGAAAGAAGAAAAGAGAGAGTCTTTACAAGGGTAAAAAAGAGATATGAAACAGGCCCAGAAAGGAATGCTGGCAGCACATCCCATACAGGATGAATGTAGGGAAAACCATCAAGTGGAACAACTTCTAGCCTAGACTTGGCATGGAAGTTGATGTCTTGTGCAGTGAATCTGAGAAGTAAAAGCTTTTTCAAAAATGTCATTAAAAATGAATGTTTAAAAGAATAGAAAATGTGACTTGGCAACAAAGAAAGCAGAACCTCCCCTCACTTCCCAGAACTTACATGCAGCCTGCATGGTGTAGTGTGATGTAATGGTTAGTGTAAGACTAGGACCTGGAAGACAAGGGTTCAAATCCTCACTCAGCCATGAAACTCATTGGATGACCTTGGACGAGTCTTGGCCTAATCTACTTCACAGGGTTGTGAAGTAGATTAAATGAAGTAGGAGAACCCTGTACACTGCCATAAGCTCCTTGGAGCAACAGCAGGATATAAATATACAAAATAAATAAATTAATGTATTGTTTCTAAAATGTCATGAAATCACTTTCTTCAAAATGTACATACTTCAGCTTAATTGTGAAATGATTGTGGATTGTGTTGCTACAGGGGAAAAATTGAACTTCATTGAGAATACTGGGTGTTGCAATATAGTTAAATAGTGCAGAAAGTAATAGTATGAAGACATGTCAAACTTTTGTCAGCTAACAAATATTATGTGGGATCATCTTGTAGTTGCAGAGGCAAATCAATAAATGTTTCAGAGGCCTAAAACGGATGGGTGGTGTGTGGTTAGTTTTTTTTAAAGGGATCTGTATTTAAACCACACTACCCATTATCCAGTAATACACACTGGGTAGAATTCAGTGTTGTGCTATTACAAACATTTCACTTGACAAATGGAGCAATTCTGCCCCTCCCTTTCTGGATATTCTCCCAACACCAGCAGCCCTACCAAGGGTAGGGGGCGCAAAGAAGCAAGGGGAAACTCCCATTGTGTAAGTGTTTGCATGGGGCTTCTGCTGATGGGGTTTGTTAAGTGAATCCTGATCATGAAGTTTTATCTAAAAGATACACAAGTGAAAGTTGCTTCTGCTCATTCCCCCCCATCCCACTGCAGTTCCCCATACTACACGTTAGCTCTTTCCTAAGGGTCCTCTAACCTCAGGAGCGGTTTTTCAGGGAGCTGTAGTGGGCCGGGAAATCCTGTTATTCAAGCAGACTTATATCTGCCTAACTTTGGATGCAACTTATGAAATGATGTGTGTTGTAAAAAGGTAAAGGGACCCCTGACCATTAGGTCCAGTCGTGGCCAACGGGTTGCGGCGCTCATCTCGCTTTATTGGCCAAGGGAGCCGGCGTACAGCTTCCGGGTCATGTGGCCAGCATGACTAAGCTGCTTCAATATTTGAAGGACCATCCCTTGTTTTTGTATTATGTATGTTGTTCACCATCCTGGAATCTATTGGATGAAGGGCAGTATACAAATAATTTAAACAAATAAATAAAATAAAAAGAGTGTTTGGTTCCATTTGACCAGGCTGACTGTCATCCACCTGCACCAATGCTGATTTACTAGATCTGTGCTGTTGCTCTCCAGAGACAGTTTACCTCTTTGGTAAAGGTAAAGGACCCCTGACAGTTAAATCCAGTCGCGAACGACTCTGGGGTTGCGACGCTCATTTCATCATGTGGCCAGCATGACTAAGCCGCTTCTGGCGAAACCAGAGCAGCACCCGGAAATGGTGTTTACCTTCCCACCGGAGCAGTACCTATTTATCTACTTTCACTTTGAGGTGCTTTCAAACTGCTATGTTGGCAGGAGCTGGGACTGAACTATGGGAGCTCACCCCGTCGCAGGGATTCGAACCGCTGACCTTCTGATCTTTAAGCCTTAGGCTCAGTGGTTTAGACCACAGTACCATCCACATCCCTTTACCTCTTTGAAGCGGGTGGAAACCATACTTACAAATGATTCGAGAAAGGCTCCAGGCCCGTTTTCCCACATGCCATTGCTGTGTTGAGAGTGCCACTGCTTTTGTAACCTAAATGGCACCATCACAAGTGGACAGTATCAGACTTAGGGGAACCCAGAGATTGTAGAAGCACAAGTAATTTCTATGACTGAGAGCCAGTGTGGTGTAGTGGTTAAGAGCGGTAGTCTCCTAATCTGGGGAACCGGCTTCGCGTCTCCGCTCCTCCACTTGCAGCTGCTGGGTGACCTTGGGCTAGTCACACTTCCTTGAAGTCTCTCAGCCCCACTCACCTCACAGAGTGTCTGTTGTGGGGGAGGAAGGGAAAGGAGAATGTTAGCCGCTTTGAGACTCCTTAAAAGGGAGTGAAAGGCGGGATATCAAATCCAAACTCTTCTTCTTCTTGACAAACTCTAAGGGGAACTTCAAAAACATCCCCCAAAGGATTGAGCGTGCTCAGTGGCTATGGAGTTTGGGATATGAGGAGAGGAAGGAAATGGAGTGGATACAATAGAAGAATAGAGTCTTTTGCAGCTCTTGCTATGTATATGGATTTTGCAAGAGAGTTTTTATAGCAATACATAAAATGACTTGCCGGATCTAAAATCACACAAAAAGTGACAGGTGCCTTTCCCCTTTCCACCGTAAGTCCTGCCCCTTTCATTGAAAGTTCCCCCTTTTGCTATAAATTTTATATTGTTTAATATAAATTTGATACAAATTATTCAAAAGAGTGATTATAAAAGTTTGTTTTAGGATATCATGTGACCTATGTACATGGCTGTCTCAGTGCCACAAATCTGACAGCGGGTTTTGAGTCCCCGTATAGATACTAAATGTTTGGGTTGTGCCTCCCCACCCCACCCCTGTAGATGTTGTCATTAGCATCTAGCATAGTGTTTGAAATTCCAGTGTGTGTATACTGTAAGCTCTTCAAGGTAGCCTGCCCTTTGCCCCAGCTACAGAACAGATGTAGATGACCCAACCATCCTTACCCCAAGGCTTTATGAATGCTATGACCAATAGGAACAGGCCTTTCCATTGACCATTGACCAATGAGCTTTTTGGAAGACAGGGACATGCCTCTGGGATATGAGAACTAGGAAAGGTATAAATTTGAAGGCTGTTTTTTCTTACTACACTTGTCTATTGGTTTATAAAATCTGATTTCTTCTCGGGGCTAAGATGCAGAAAATGATTATTTGTTACAGAAGTTCCATGTCTTTCTGTGGAGATCCTGTACACTAGGAAATCCAAATATTTTTATTAAGGGGATTTAATGGAACCACTAGTATATGTGCATTGCAGAAATACTCAATTTTCATTAAATAATATGCTGCACAAGAGATAAAATTAACTTTATGCTATTTCTGAACAGAAACTCGAGCCATAGGTAGTTCTGATTACTCGCTGTCTCTTTCGCTTTATATTTAACAACAATTATTTGCTGTGATCTTGCTGTGTTTGACAAACCCACCACCTGCTCCAGCTCCAAGAGAGGAGGAAGGGAATTCCTTCTACTGTAATTCCCAGTCTCTAAGCATAAGCTGCTCCACTGAGCATTCTGATGGATGCCCTTGGCTCACTTTTAATCTTCAAACCAGTATTGGCTTTTCCATGGCATGCCAGGTGAGATGCATGCGAAAGAGGAGATCTGAGAGTGGAACAGGAGTAGAAAGTGGGAAAGGTTAATGTAGCAGAAGGATGCAGGTTAATCAATATGCATAAAGACTCATACAAAAGGAAGCCCATGTTTGTTTATTCTCTAACTTCTCTGCATGAATTCTGAGGGTGGTGTAAATTGTTGAAACGTGAAAGTCCCTGGAGGTAAAAGTTCTTTATTGCATATTTATCAAAATGAACAATCACTGAGCAACAAGAGCTGTTACGTTACACAAGTCAGTCATTCAGTCATTCGCTAGCTACTGTGGAATTACTGAATTTCCCGTCAGCCCAACTGGCAAATGTTTTTGTCTCTATTGAAAATAAGCGTTTGTAAGGGTAAGTGTGAGCCATCCCTACTGGCATAGTCTGTCAGCTGACTTGGTAGGTGGTGAACCCTAAAGCGGCTCTGTGGTCTGAGCACCCACAGTCCTGGACTCAAATCAAGGGGTTTGTGGTTAAAACCCTGGGTGCTTAGTGGGAATTCTAGAATGTGCCTTAGGATAGTTTGCTTCTTTCCACAAGCTCTAGTAGCTGACTATACAATATTTCCCCTGCCCTCCCTTCAGCTTACAGAGCAGATATTTTGTACATATGTTCTGCAAATGGATGAGATTATCTCACCTCAGGTATGAAGCGCAATATCCACAAACCACATCAACAATCTTAGACCCCCTAACCACACTGTAAAACTTTTTAGAACAAAGAAAGTTTATATTTCAGAGGGCTTGATGATGAGAAACTTTTTTATTTTGCTTGTTTTGTGCCCCCCCAGCTTTATGTATGTCAGTTACTTTTCACAAGCCCTGAAAGAAATGGATTTCCAAATAAAAACCTTTGAAAAAATATTGATCATTTTGACTAAAAAAAATTTAAAAATATGAAAATTCTTTTAAAAAACCAGGTGGGGGGTTGTTCTAAAATAAAGTTAGGTCTTGTAACCCTGTTGCACTTCTCCCTTTCCTGCACACACCATTTTCCGAACAACAGCAAGATTTTAAAAATGGATGGGTTTTGAATTCCTTAGGGAGCACTTTCCAGTGAAATAGGGTTGACATGGGTTAGGTTTTCAAGCTTGGTCTAAAACCATGAGAACAAGAAGATTACTTTGCAGGGGATGGTGGAAGAATCAGTACAATATGAAAAATGATAAGGTAGCAGCTTTCCAAACTGTGTGTCACAACACATTATTGTGTCAGTTGCATTGTGTAGGTGTGTCATGGGAATGCTCCCCATGCTCTTCCCAAGGCTGGAAGGGGGTTAGTTTATCCTCCGGTTTGCTAGTAAAACTGAATTACTGTGGCTTGAAATGATGCATTGTCTAAAATGTGTGTCACCAAATTGGAAAGTTTGGAAAGCTGTGTAGGGATTTTAAGGAGACTTTCTTACAAAAGAAACACTGTTGTAAATATGAGTACTAGCTTAACTGCCTCTTCCTTTACAAAGTTTTTAGTCTACCACATGGCAACTTAGCTGCTACTCTTCCACTTATGTACATTTTGTTAAAGCATCTGTTTTAGACAAGAAACAAACTAGAGTAAGGTTACCGGACATCCCTGTTTCCTGGGGACAGTCCCTGGATTTACAAATCAGTCCCCCTTCCAAAATCCATTGAAGTTGAAAAGTGTCCCCAGATTCATTGAAAAAAATCTGGTAACCTTAAACTAGAAGTCATTTGTTGCTCAAAGAGATGAAATATATTTGACCATTTTCCACTGGGTATGTATGGATACTAATTCCTAAAATCTTAGCTGCTTGCTAGTCTCTGGGAAGTTTGATGCGCTTTTCTGACTGCTCCCTTGAATTGTCAGTGCTGGCTTGTAGCTCCTTGCTTCTTCTGCAGTAGCTAACGTCCCTGGGAAAGAGCTTATGGGCCTTGCCCAGTCCCTTTGCAAATCTGGTAGCCAGTCTTTCCACTGCTACCCTCTAGCGGCTGTCATGCCTTACTGCTATGACAGCAGCTCGGAGTGGGTGAGGCAAATAAGGCGAGGAGAGAAAAATCAATGCACAGAGAAAGCGAGACTGGGAAGAAGGAGAAGGGAGGAGTCGCCTCATCAGCCATTCCTGTCTTACAGGGTCCCAGCTGTCATTGGTAAAAGAGGAGGGAGGGAGAGGATTTACTATTGTGTGAAACAAGTGGGAGGGGGCAAGACAGAGAGGAAGACGAGGAAAGGAAGGAAGCACCATTTGTTTCACCTGAGCCTGAGCTTCTTTGCAAGCTGGTACTGCTCCTAGGTTGGAGGATAGGAGCTGGTTCTATCCCTGCCACAACAGCCGAACGTCATGTCTGGTTATCAGGGCAAGAAGAACATCCCCAGGATAACAGTGAGTGGCTTAACGTATCTTCTTTCGTTCTCCCCACCCTCCGCTCTTCATGTTTGCTGCATTTATGCTTCTGTCTTCACATTTGTTTTGTATTAGTTTACTCATCCCCACCAGCTACAACCCATGTCAGTCTAGTTTTGTAAGAAGCTGGTGCTGATTCAATTCATAGTTGCGAGGGATATTAAAAAGCCAGCCAGCTTGCAAAAATGAGGAGGTGCATGCAGGGGCAGCCCTGATTAAGTAAATCTTGGGACTTTCATAAACTGTACAATTGTCTCATGCTGTTAAATTACTGTCTGGGAGGACTGTACTTGTGTGAAGCAGTGATATCAGACTGCAGTATCTTCAAGCCCCCCCCCCCACATCCCCCTTCATGTCTGTTGTCCATGTCTGTGGGGCATGGTGAGGATTTAGTGACATTCTGTTTTCAACCCTGCATGTTGGGAGTAGATTTCCCTCCTTGTTCAGTTCAGGATGTTTGATCACTTTTTAAATGCTTTGGACAGACCCTTGTTTTTGTTTTTTGTTCTGTCACCACTCCTTTTTTTTTAAAAAAAAAAGCAGGAACACTGGTATGCCTAAGTTGCCTGCTGCATAGTTTCGTTTGCTGCATATTTGGGTGCGTCATGTGCTTTGACTGGCTCAGGAAAAAGAGGAATTGATTCATCTGTAAATGTGAAAGCTTTGTTTTACAAATGAATGTGAAATACATAATTTTCTCTTGTTCTAAATAATGGTTTGCTTGTTAACATGAAATAAAAACTGTCTGTTGGAGAGCATGGGGGGAAATACCGTGAAAAATAGCAGTGTGTTTTGCATCTTTGCATCAGTGTGTGCCCTGCAGATGCATTTCCAGTGGCTTCATACTCCACCCTGATTTATTGTTGATGCAATGAAACGGCTTGCAGAGGGGGTACCCCCTTGGTCTTTAATAGGCCTAGGGTTTATTGTCGCTGGCTTCAGATGCAAGGAGTGCAGCTGTGCTTTGTCTCCAATGCATTTTAATGAAATCTTTTGTGGGATAGGGTATGCATTGGGGGAACGGGTGGCTACTCCATCTTTGAGGCAAACAAAGGAAGCAGCACAACCAAGCATGCACACACACTCGCACACACACTGGGTTGGAGGGGGGAGAAGCTTAGCAGATATTTTGTCTTCCATCGTACTTGTTTAGAGGGCAACTAATTTCACTAAAGGATTGCCTTTTCTGATGGGATTTTATTGAGTGCTTTCTTTTGTTTGCCCATTTAATGGCTTAAAAGCATTTGAATAAAATTGATGCTCATGAATTCATTTTGTGATGTGTGGGGCATATTTTCCTACCTGTGACCTTAAATAAGGGATGAGTTTATGTTAACTACGGCTGCCAGTTTGTTTTTGTCACCCCATCCCCACTGAAACAGCCAGTTTTCTTGAACCTTTTTTGGAGCAGATATTTTTCTTTTAAGGTGAAAAACACTGAAAATCGCAGACAAGACAGTTGGGACTAATTATATAAAAGAAGTAGACATAGCCAGCATCTTATTTTACTCTCACATTTCTGGCAGTACTGAATTATTTGCCTTTAATACCAAAGTCATTTAATATTTAAGCCAATTTTTACCTGCTTTCAGATAAAGCAGCTAGGTGTGTACATGCACAGTATAATACTATAAAGCAGCCATGTAAAAGTGTTACATTTTCTTCTCTCTTAGGTCTAGAAGGTGTGACCTACATTAGCTAGCTAAATCCCATGATATTGTTTTCTTTTGTGCTGCTGCACCTGACTGCAGCAGTTTTTCCTCTTTGACGCTCTGTGCAGTGGGGCCGCACCTATCTTGGTATTCAGCATATGCTTTCTTATGCTTTCTTTGAAATAGTGGAAAGTCCAGCTGCACTAGGGCCCAGCTGCTCACTATTGTGTGTTGTTTCATAGGTCTGCTTTGGTTATTTTATGGCTACAATTAGCTTAAAAAATTATGGCATTTAGTGCTGTGGATCTAAAGTCAGGATAAAAGTAGTGATAATAAATAAATTATTTGAGAGTGATATTATTCTTTTCAGGGGTTTTTAAAGCATTCTCAGCAGCACTCTCTCAAATTAATGTCATTTTAAAAAGCAGTTCAAGATGGTGTAGCTGGAAAATAAATGGTAAAGTTAGGTATGCCCCTTTAAAGATGCACACCTAACAGTCCTCTGATAGTGTTAATAATTGTCAATTCTATACCACATGGTAACCACATAGTACAGAACTGTAAGGTGTGTACTATTGCGAGAATTTTCCTTGTTCAGTATATGAGATGTTGGTCCCCTGAAGACATGACACATTGAAGAACTGCTTTCTTAGGAGTCCTGGGGGAACCCCACCCCCACTTTCTACAGGGAGGTGCATCCCTGCATTTGAAAGGGTGTGACCACCCAGTAACCAGAAGTAATTTCCAAGAGGGAAAGAGTATACTGGTATTCAAGATTTTTTCTGCCCACAACACTGATTGCCACATGTGGCCAGCTCAGGCTGTGCACAGCCCATCGTTTTTTCCTCATTTGACAGGTTGACTAGCAGGGGATTGCAATGCTGTAGAAGAACATCTGAGATCAAGAAAATAAACTCTTGAGGTATAAGAGCACTGAATCCCTTTGTCATCATAGCTGGCAGTAAATCTCACTGCTAGTAATGAATATTGGAGTGAAAACAGTAGTACGCTTCCACAGGCAGTGATGTGTGCCTGGTTGTATGGGTGGGGCTCTGCCTAAACTCAGGCATAACAGTTTCTGCGTGATCCTTAGGGATAAGCCAAAATCTTGCAGAATAATAGTGTTGCTTGTTTGTACTTAGCTTGTACATAAACTAAGAAATCCACTACAACTTGTGCAGATATTCATCTTGCATATTGTTGAAAAGCAGTCTGATGAAATGGGAATGGCAGGATGTCTGTCTTGTCTTTCATACTGGTGCTCATGAGCAGGGCGTTGCCACCTTGAATATGGCTATACATGTATAGTGAGATTACCTAGACACCTGAATTAGGAAGATGGTGAGGTAGACTGAATAAAATAAGTTGTAGATAATGTATTGGAACTGGCCAATATTGCAAGAGCTCAGTGGGTTTAGGTTAGGAAGTAAAGATGTGAGACAGATAAGATGCAGACTATACAAATAGTATGTGTTTTGCTCAAAATAGACTCTTAGGAATCAAAATTACAATTGATGCTATGTTTATTTTTTTAAGTCTTGACAGATAATTGACTATACTAAAGACAATAGATGAAACTTGGATTGCATGCAAACATCATGCAGATTCCGATCTGGAATATTTCACTAGTTGTTTTTTTTACTCCTCATCAATATATTAGATCTTCACTTTGGGAAGAAAAATGGAGTCCTGAAGGTAAAAGTGACTTTCTCAACTACATCTGCATCAACTACATGATTTTATTTTTAGACTAGCCTTTTTTCCACTGGGCATCTCCTAGCTCCACAGTATATTTTTGTTTATAAAAATATAGTATATTGGTGAATATACCATATATACCCAATTGGCGAACCCAGTGGAAAGTTGTTCATGAAGCTGAGGTTTCTAACAGTAACCACACCACCAGGATAATGCATACCTTGTACAGTATGTAGAACACTATTCACTTGTCCCTGCAATTCCCAGAAATTGTGATTTTTGGATTGTCTTGGTAAAAAAGAGGGGACATAACAGCACTCTTTTACAAGAGAGAGCTGTATTGTTGTCAGTGCATGACCTTTGTAATGTTTCTTTCAGTAACAGGAATAACGTTTAAACTCTGCCCTTCTTCCAAGCCATGTGCCTTATGGACTGTAAATATGTAAAGTACTGTATTATCTTCCTGGCTGAAACTAACCTGTTCCTTTTCTGACCTGAGTCTCGAAACATGTACCCAGTTACTGTATTTCTGAACATCTTTTGGCCTGTGAAGTGTTGCAGAGGACCAGGAATTGCATGCAAGTGTTAAGCAATTTCGAAGAAAAGTAATGGCAAAGTGATGGTTTTCAAGGAAGCATGCCTTTACTACACACACCCAGAACAGTTTACATAGGACTCCTTGATTCAGTCATTTTAACAGGCCAAATCTGCTTAGTTGCAATAGTAGAATTCCATTGTCTGCTGTGATACCATTCTCTATATAACTCTGCATTGTATAAAGAGTCTGTGTAAAATTCCATTTTCATACTCCTGCCAAGTCAGGAAGCGGCTCTAATATATGTATGTTTTATGCTAATTTAACATACTTCATTGGCCACATACCCAATACTTTGAAATATGAGTATACATCTGAGAGTCGCACCTATACCTATAAAAAGATCCAGGAAAACATCATGTGGGAGACAAGATGAACAAACTATGGAGCTACTCCAGCAGTACTCTGTGTGCATGTGCTGCCCAAAATTGTCTAAGATGGCTTTCCCCCCTTAGACCTTTGAATATGTATGAAAGAAGTAGAGTAGAAAGAATCTACTTCAGTCTTTCAAAAGTAAAATGAGGAGGGGACTTAGATTTAGACGAATGTTATCTTTTTTAACAGAAAAAACTGTTCTTATAACTTGGACTCCTGTTTGTTTTCTGTTTCTCTATTGTTTTTTACAAATGTCAAATACGATGTCCCAAAAACATGAGAATCAGGTAGGGAAGGCATGGTCTATCATTTTAAAGCAATCTGAAAGATGAAATAAATCACAAGTATATGCTGTGCTACTTTTCTAGAAAAACAGGTGCTGGAACTCACCAGGAACACCTTCCCCTTTCTCTTAAAATGGCAATGGCACTCACCTGAGAGGTGTCAGAACTGAGTTCCGGTGTGTTACCTCTGGGAAAAAAGCCCCATATCCACCCTTCTGCCACTACCACTACTGAACCCAAGCACCAGTGTTCAAAACTTTATCAGAAGATATGTTGCTTGAACCACACAAACACAGTGAAATTGATTTCCTGAGGAGTACTGCCCATTGTGTTTTTTAAAGAAACCCAGTGAATAGAAATACTTTGTGGCTTGTCTGTTAAAGTTCTGGGTTCTCTTGATGCTTTGGTTCCATTTCAAAGGCAAAGGGTGTGTTGGGTTCAGGGTGTTGGGGCCAAGACACTTGAAAATACAGAAGACACAGGGTTAGCCATAGCATATATTTCCCCCCACAAGCTGGAAATACATAGGAATTGGAAACTTGATTTACAATTGGTCCTTTGTGGTAGGGATTTAAAATCAGTTATTTATTTTAGATCAACCTGCCTTTCTACAGACCATTGTTTTTGGTAGGGAGCATGCTAGTAATTGCACATTTGTGCTGCCTACCAGGAATATTTGACTGGATTGATCAATATAGATTTTTAAAGTCACCAGGAAAAGGGTCAATTTTAAATCAATGAGTTAAACCAAATTTCCACTTTTCTAATTCATCTATTAACATGCATCCTAACTGGTTGTTGTAGCAATTAAAACATCTCCATACAACCTATGAATATAATCCAGAACCTCTGATCATGTAGCCTACATGGCCTTTGTACAAAAGGACTTTATGCAGATTTGGAATAGTTTTAAAATTAGGAGTGCCTGGTGTTCTTGCATATGCAAGGACACTTAGCAAGATCACTTACATGAAGATTAAGTAACCAGAAGTTTATTGTTGTTAGCTACATTTATATCCAATCTTTCCTACAAGTATAAGACAGCATGCATAGCTCCCACCTTCCATTTTATACTCACAACAGTCCTACAAGGCAGAGTAGTGACTGGTCTAAAAATCACTTCATGGCCAAGTGAAGATTTGAACCCAGTAATCCCCAGCCTCAGTCCAACATTCTAAACACTATATCACACTGTCCATTTCAGTGGAAAAGGGAAATGCTCTTCGGTTGACTTCTAAATATTCATGGCTTCCTCGGTGATAACTAGAATATATATTACATGTGTCATATCTGTAATATGTGATCTTGAAAGTTGCATATGTTTGCCTTTTGTTTCTATTTTTAATACAATATTCCTTCTACAGAGTCAATTGCTTTAAACATGTTTGAACTGAATTTATATTTTGTTTTAAACCACAAAACAAACCTAACTAATCTTTGGAGAGAGAAAAAGTTGTTTCAGAGAAAAAAATGGTTTTTACTGTTCCATCCTGTGGTGCATAATCCTCTCTAGATTTTTATAGACAATAGCTATCAAGGAATCTGGCAGAGGTGCCAGAAGTTTCAGTATCAGTCTTGGGGCCATTTCACATCTACAAACGTGACTTCCATTACAAATCTATGCAGTTAGTCTACATAGAGTGAATGTTTGCCTGTGAATTACTACAAGGATAAATAGATTGTATTCATAGTAGAGCATCAGTGCAGTTTGTCCCATTCATTGGTAGTGATTTATGCTTGTGAAACATGAAGGGCTGAATTGTGCTACCATTCTACCTGTGTACATTCAATCTCAACTAAAAGAAACCCGTGCATTAGTATTCCATGTGCACCCTTCTTTTCTCATAAAGTCAGTGTTGCTTTGTGCAAGGATTTTTGGATGGCAGGGGGGAAATGGGAGTTCATGGTGGCTTGCATCTTTTTAAAATCAAGCCATCTGCCTTCCTGATCTTGCTTTTGCAGTCAGACAGTACTAATGTCTCTTCCTGTAGAAACTTGCAGAGGAGTAGCCAAATGAGTCTGTGCTCTTAATAGTTCATGGCCATGTATGCTGTAATAACTTTTTAGTCTTAAAGGTGGTAGATAACTCTTTGCTGTTTATCCTTTTGGTAGAAAACATCTGGTGTGTAGGGTAACATTTATGTGAGAATGAACAAGCAATAAAGTCTCCTGTAGCAACAGAGAGGCATCTTCATTTAACAGGATGCTCAAAGGAGGTAACAGAGAAGGCCTGGGATCTGTGCCAGAATTTCCAAAGAGAATCCAAGATGCACTTAGATTCTTGGTGCTTTTGTTGTGACTCCATGGATGTGATTCCTCTCATCTGTATCTTGCAGATAAAATTTCCCTCAGGCCAACAGTGGCTAATGATGCAGCCTGCAACAGGGTTGGCAGGAAGACATGGCTGGGTGTGGGGAAGCAGAAATGAGCTTTGGCAGGATGAACAGAGTGTTTATTGTAATAGCCCGGGAGATCTTGGTAAGCATGCAAAAGCCCTTGAATAAGTCAGGCCCGTTTCCTGATAAGCGCTTCAGTTTCCTCTTTAGTTCCTCTTGCATACGAACGAATCCAGAACTTTCTGTGCCAGAATAGACATGATGTAATTGAATGTGCCATCCCCCACCCTTTTCTGCCCACCAACTAATGGAGTTGGTGCTGGCCTTCCTCTTTCTTATTTTGCTGCTACTAGGGCTCGGCACAAATGATGATACATGCAAAACTTTTAAATATCAATGAAACAACCACTAAGGCCATTACATTCCTGTATACTTTCGCTACAGCAACAGTAGACCAAAATAAACTTCTAACTGTGCTGTGCCTCGTCCTATATTCAGATGCATTAGCATCAGTTACTTCTGCCCTTTAAGAATTCAGAAGGGGGGAAATGTACTTCAGTCAAAAAAGTTAAGTAACTTGCATTCAGCAGTGAGTTAGGACAAGGTGGCAATAAGGGAGGTGCACACAGACCTTTTGTTCCTCTTAAGGTTTTGTTCGGCTGCGAGCATGCAGACAGGGGAAGGCTGTATTGAGCCCTGTCAGAATCATCCCTCTGTGGGGGCTGGTACGATCAGATTGTTCACTTCTTATTTTCTCCACATCATTATTTGGAGATCACATTTTAGAGCACGGGTCTGAATCTAGAAGATAAAGATTTTTTTAAAAAAGCATTGCAGATCTAGTACTGTACTGTATTAAAACAAACACAGATTGTGCTACAATGTAATTTGCACACACTTGATACATTCTGCTTATGAATTCCTGGCCTGACCTTCAACACTTTCCCACCAGCCCTTTAGTATAGGCAATGTTATTTTGCCACACCCCCTAATTATTCTGTTTGCTTCACAATTTTGGGAAACTTGGTGTCTAGAACTGAAATTGATCAACCTAGGTGAGATTTTTGTCAAGAGCTTGTTGTTATTTTGTGCTGAGGAAATCACCAGATATTCATTATACAGTGGTACCTCGGGTTACATATGCTTCAGGTTACATACGCTTCATGTTACAGACTCCTCTAACCTAGAAATAGTGCTTCAGGTTAAGAACTTTGCTTCAGGATGAGAACAGAAATCGTGCTCCAGCTGCGCGGCAGCAGCAGGAGGCCCCATTAGCTAAAGTGGTGCTTCAGGTTAAGAACAGCTTCAGGTTAAGTACGGACCTCCGGAACAAATTAAGTACTTAGCCCAAGGTACCACTGTATTTGTGTTATGTGCACTATTAGAATGCAGATGTCTTAGGGTAATCTAAGAAACAAGCTGAAATCGTATATTTGTTTTTAACAGTGTATATTTCATATTTATTACAACATGTGAATAAAACTTGGGGTCCTTTTATGGGAGACCATCCAGATGATACATATGTACCCCTGTCTCTTTCAGATGTGTTGGGAATTTGAAAAATGTTTGTAGGAGGTCTTCCAAGAAACTTTTCATTTGGGAGCAAAGCATAACAGCACACCATAAAATCAGTAAAATCACAGGTTGTGTACAAGTGAGAAAGATGATGTTTAAGAACAGAGAATTGTATTTTTTGTCTCATTGCACCTCAGGAATTACGAACTGGAGTTGTTGCTTATTTGAATTTTCACCTCTCCAGGAAGGCCAACTTTATTATAGAAGTAGATGCCATGAAGAATGAAGAGGTGGAGGGGGGGCACTGTTGTTGCCATAAATTCCCTTCTAATATCTACAAGCCTTGGGTTATTTGGAAGACAGGTGGTGCTGTGGTCTAAACCACTAAGCCTCTTGGGCTTGCCAATCAGAAGGTTGGCGGTATGAATCCCTGCAATGGGGTGAGCTCCCGTTGCTCTGTCCTAGCTTCTGCCAACCTAGCAGTTCAAAAGCACACCACTGCAAGTAGATAAATAGGTACTGCTGTAGCGGGAAGGTAAACAGCATTTCCAAGCACTCTGGCTTCTGTTCTGTTGCACCAGAAGCAGTTTAGTTATGGTGGCCACATTACCTGGAAAGCTGTCTGTGGACAAACGCTGGCTCCCTTGGCCTGAAGCAAGATGGGAGCCACACGCCTTTGACTGGACTTAACCGTCCAGGGTCATTTATCTATTTGGAAGACTAGCAATCCTTAACTAGCAATCTGTATTGTAATGTCTATTCACTTAACTGATATGCTTGGACTATACTCCGAATAACCATGGAACCCATAACAGTAGGGATTCAAGGTTGCAGAGAGTAAAGAAACTAACCAAATGTTTATGTGTAGGTTATTGTAACAGCTATGAAAACAAAGCCTGCCCTTTTTGTGTGAACGGAAATAACTATTCCTGGTTCACGAGTCATGTGTGTCAGCATGGCGCAGCAGCAGAAAGGACCACGGAGGAGCAAAGCATCTGCAAGCTCCCTCTCTGGAAGCCCACTCATTTGTGCTAAGCTAAGTGTGATGTGTGGAAGAGGTGAATGCATTTCAGAAAAGGACTCTGTGTATCCAAAGAGTATTTCTTGCATTATTTCCCCCTGATTTTTATTACGATGTTTGCATGAGGTCTTACTTTGGATCTCATTGGGAAGTAAGATTGGGCTATGTATAGGGTAGGTATGGAACAGGGTTTCCCCAGACTTGGATTTCCAGCAGTTTTGGATTACAACACCCATCATCCCTAGCTAGCAGAACCAGTGGTCATGGATGGTAGGAACTGTAGTATAAAAACAGCTGGAGACCCAATTTTGGGTTGTTGTTGGAAACAATAGAGGAGTGCACCTTGGGGGGTGAAGTCAAACTGCTGGAACGTTGCAGCACCTGCTGTGGCTGTAGAGACTGATATGGGAGAGACAAATTTTTTTGCAGCTGGGGTTTCTTTTTAAATGGCGTTTTATACTTTTATTATTACATTGGTTTGGCGCTCTTATACATTAAGATTTTTTAATTTTTTTGCATATATATTCAAACTTGTTTTTTCACAACTGGTGCTTTTATTTTCCCCTCCCCCCCCATTAGTGTTTACTTTTCTCTAGAGCCAGTGACCATCTCATTGGGTTGTTCATGAAGGGGAGGTTTATTCACTTTGGGTTCCCTCCCCCTAAATATTCATTTCCACTGCTACAAACCTTACAGTTCCCTCAAGCTGATAGCCAAATAGCTAAAACGGAAACAATCATTCAACTTTCTTGAAGCATTTTTAGGAAGCTCATTTTTACAGTGAACTGACCTTTCTACAACATAAAAACATTGCCTTTCATCCAAAATGTCTTAAGGCTGCAGAGTGTGCACGGAGCTTCTCAAAGGAGGGGCTGCCCCAATTACGGTGTTGGAATGTGTGCAGTGCATGCATGGCATGTAACTGAATCCTTGGCCTGTACAGAGCTGGATGGGCACATTAGTCTGGGGGGTCGGGTTTATTTGATTTTGTTGTCTCCTGTGACAAAAAGAGAGAGAAAAGATAGTGAAAAGGAAGAAGAGTACTTGCCAAAGTAACAAAAATTGTGGTGTTTTTTATTTTTTGTAAATTGCCTTAGAATTTGAGGCAAGGACATTTTAGTCAAAATATATTTTGAGTCAGGAATGCAGAAATCAAACATTGTCTGGGTTTCCAGTTGAATGCTGCTTTTAGGCTACCCATAGGCATCTTCTTGGCCATTGTGAGAACAGGATGCTGGGCTAGATGGACCTGATCCATGAGACACAGTGATATGGTAACATCCAAAGGAATAACTTTCATAAATACATTTAAAAAAACTGGTGCAGTGAAAGAGCTCCCCCCCCCCCCCGACTGGTGTAAACAGTGGGGATACGAAACTGCCTTAGTTTAACCACCAGGGACCAATTAACTCTTTCTGGAGTCCTTGGGAGAAATTGGTTCTCGCATGTACCAGCTTGCTGCTTGTGGCCCAGTACTGTGGATTATGTTGGTTATTCTATGATGGTCAGCCTTTTCAGGCCCATTTATGTACCCTCTCTAATTTTTTTAACTTAAATGGTGCTGATATTTTGACCAGCCTTAGGTCTGGCTGTGACCCAGTAATAGATCCCCATCCACCAGTTGAAGATCTATGGTTTATGGCAGGCACGGCCAAACTTGGCCCTCCAGATGTTTTGGGACTAAAATTCCCATCATCCCTGACCGCTGGTCCTGTTAGCTAGGGATGATGGGAGTTGTAGTCCCAAAACATCTGGAGGGCCACGTTTGGCCATGCCTAGTCTATAGGAAGTTGGTAAGTCTTTCCTTTGGTCCAAGTGTTGAACTAAATCTTTTGCACCTTCCAATGCAGATTATTTTAATGTTGTGAGGGCCCCCCCCCCCAAAATATGTAATGTTGATATGATGGTGCTCAAAATTAGCTTCTACACTGAATGCTGTTAAAAAAGAACTCTCAGAACTGTTCAGTAGTAGCAATATCAATAGCACCCAGGTGAAACTGCCGCTTGTTCATGGACAGCAGTGGGATTGCATCAGCTATCCAGCTCTAGGGAAATGGGCAGATAATTTGTAACTTATGCCAAACAGAGATGGAATTGATTAAAGATTGGGCCTACTTTAACTAAGCACAGTTCATTGGCTTTGTGTTACTCTTTCCATGGACACCCTGGGTTATAAAAAGGAGATGCAAACATATGCATAACATCTGTCAAATACAAATCTTTGCTTTCTCTTCACAGAGCGACCGTCTTCTCATTAAGGGAGGGAGGATAGTCAATGATGATCAGTCATTCTATGCTGACATTTACATGGAGGATGGTCTTATAAAGTAGGTATACAGTTCCCACAGCCCACTCTTTGTTTTCCTAGTGGTCAGAATATATCTATCTCTTGAAGAGAGGAACGGGATTCCAAAAATTGTTATGTGCAAGTTTATATTGCATGTATACTGTCTTGTTATTCATGTCAAATAGTCTATGATTAAGTCATTTACAGCACATGGCTTTCTATATCAGTGCATTTAAACTGTCATAGTATTTGGAGACCCTTTGTTAAAGAGAAGAGATGACAAATGTAATTTATGTTTGGTTTCTGGCTTGCCTACTGCATCATAAAAATGACTGTTACATTTATTGCAGTTAAAGATGGTAAAGATTTTCTTAAAAGAAGCTGTGTCTTTAAGATTCTGAGAGGTTTTAGGCAAAAGTTGTTATGGTTTCTGTTTTATCTGGCTTCTGGTTATGTTTATGAAGTCAAAGTAATGACTCCAGTGGTTAAAGGCTGAAATTGTTCTAGTGTGTAAATACATGCAATTAGGATTAAATCCCAGTGCAGTGGGGTTTGAGTTGTGGGATATTTTATAGCCAAGGATCTCAAATGATCTTTGCCATTAAAGTATAAAAGCAAATATCCAGATTCTTCTGCAGGAAATATTTTTAAAAGCAGCAACAGGGGAATCAAATAATATTTAAGAGGAGGAAATTGTCCAAGTGTTCAAACCCTGAGGGAAAAAGGCAATTTATTAACTGCTGGTTTGTTGCCACAAAGACATTTGGAAAGAGTACCATCTGTAAAATATTTAAAACTCACAAATAATTTTTCAAATGTTGTGAGTTCATTGATACAGAGATGTGGGGTGTTTGTGTTTAAAAGTTTCTTTTTTATACCCCAAAAATGTATCCCCAAAAGATGTATACAAGCAACGAGCATTTTATGCTTGTTCAGTATGTGTGTAGCTGCACACACGTGCATCATTGCAACCTGGAAGTGGCCAGAAAAGGGGGGTCGGAGATGTACAGGGCTCTGCTGATGTGCACAGGTTAGTAACATAACCCCTCGTGCAAAACGGCCATTGTCTGTCATATCACAAGCTGCCAGATTTGATTTGAATAACTATTTGGTGTAATCAACATTTTGATGAATGCAAGAGTTGGAATTGCTTCAGTTAAAACTGAACCAGTGTTCTTTGTGTACACAAGGTTGTGTGGGCTTGTAGCCCCCCACAAGCTGGGATAGGGTTGGTGATGGATCTGCTGGATCCAAAGCAGGCCTGTTTCCTGGAGCTAGCAAAACAAAGTGGAAAATTACAGCCCTTCGGCTTCTACCCTGGCCAGCAGGGCTGTGGATGTGGCAGTGAATCCATTGGTTCACTACTACCCCAGCTGCAACGTGGATTGCTGTGTAAGTCCTTCAGGTCAGAGGAAGATGAGATTCAAGTAAGAAGATAGTATTTCTTGTACTGCTATAGCACAATGAACGTGCTGTTAAAAATTCTGCACAGAATGCACAAGGCTATGTCAGTGGATGTCCAAATACATAGCGAACTCATTGTCAACTCCCAGGGAAAGGTTTTTGTTTGTTTTATAGAACTTTTTGATGGTGGTGGAATTGCAAAACTCTGGCAAAACTTAATAACAGTTTAGCAGCTGTGTCCATTATATTTGGGAGTTTTCATTTTTTGCAACAAGTAATTCTAACTTTTAGACCTTAAGGACTTGAGAATTGTTTTTGCATATGGAGACAGGGCTTTTAAAAATATTTTTTAAAAGCTTTCTTTTTACCTCCTATTTATTTACAACAAAATACAAGTTTATTTATTTTTAACATCCAGACAAAATTCTCATGGAATTAATCGGTTGCAAATAGTACAATTGGTGCTTTAATTTTTTTGGTAGTAAATAGAGGTGGGAGCTTGATCTTTTTTCAGTTATTTTTTATGTTTATTTTGGAGCAACCTGATCTCATTATACATTTTAATGGTGTGAATGAAGAGTGATTGCATCCAGCAAAGCTGATGTTGCAGTAAGTTCAGGACTGACAAAAGGAAATGCTTCTTCACACATTTCACTTTTGGAATTCGCTGCCATAATATTTGCTTCAATGCTTCTTGCTTACAGCCACTGCAGTGCTGTAAGCTCAGACAAGGGAAACTGAGGTTTAGATCCCTGCTCAGCTGTGAAGCTTACTGGCTGAACCTGGGCACCTTTCATTCTGTTGGATGATTGTGGGCCCCCTGAGCTCCTTGAAGATACAATATATAAATGCAATGAATTATCCTAATTCATGAAGGTTGGTCTGTGAACAGCTGTGAATAGCCACGCTAGCTGCCCTAAATGACACCGTATTTAGAGGCAGTATGCTTCTCAATTTTGAATCCAGGGGATAAGCAGGGGTTGGCCATCACAAAAAAGGAAATAAATCCCAACAATCTGAAGTCTTGATAAAAAGATTGGGTTCAAAAAATAGTTGCAAACTAATGTAAACACACACAGAGAGAAGGGCAGGATTCACCTAAGAAGCCCCTTCAGCAGAAGTCATGCACAAGGACTCCTGCTTGCACAATGGGACTTCTCCCCCTTTCCCTGTGTACCCCTCAAAATTGGCTCAAATCAGTCAGGAGAGCCCCCAGAACAGCAGAAAGAGGAGAGGGGGGTTGTTCTATCTGGCAAGCTGAAATGCTTACACAGATGGAATAGAACAGTGTTGAATTCCACCAAATATAATTTAATGGAATCTAATGACAATAAAAAACAAACAATGCTATTTATAACCAAAGCAAAAGCATACAAATGCAAACAGTGTATATTAGCAAAATAACTGAACAGATGTAGCTCATAAGATATCACAGATCGCTGGAATGTCAAGAAACAAAACAAATAAAACTTGCAGACTATCCCAAGACTCAAAGATATTTTGATATTGGTCTTCCTCACTGGTCTTTACTATGTGCATGAAAACTGTTTGGTGGAAAAAGTAACTGTAACTCAACAAACACGAAGCCAAATGTACAAATTAAGAAAGTAACACCACCTGCTGATACAAAATATAATAATAAATATTATTATTTATTCAAAACAATACATTTAAAATTTCAGAAGCTGCCTTCCCAAATAGAGCCTTAAAAGAGCAGAAAACATATCAAGTTACAATAAACTATACAGTGAAGAAAAACAATATAATGTTAATATAAATTCCATCCTTCAAATGATACTTACAAATATCTTTTAAAAACTAATGTTAGAACTGCTTCATAAATGTCATAACTTTCTACATGAATATGATTTCCATGTAGGAAATTGCTTGCATGTACCTCACGGTATGTGATGCACACCATGTCTGTTTCTCCATCATGAGAAGCTTTAGCTTGTTCTGTGATATATACATGTGATGAAACAGAAACATTTGCTAAGTGTGATAGGGTATATATAGGGTACATGAAATTTCCTACATGAAAATGATGTAAATTGTCCAATTACATATATCTAGCTTGCCTTTCCAACATTTTGGTCCATATGTCTTACAATGACACCGTATACCAAAAATATCATTATTATTGAAATTCACACACAGTGAAAATCCAATCCATAATGAAACACTAATCTTTTGATTACCAGAAAATATTTCACGGCTTTGTATAAATCCAGCAGATGCCCGTATTGTTGGTGCCTGAATCTCTGAAGCCTTGGGAGAAGTACATTCTTCTCTGAGCAGGGTGTTCATGGGTGAAACGATCCTTAGTCAAGCTGAAGCTTGGCTTGTAAACCTTGGGAATTGCTCCCCCCAGTTTTTAAAACAGGAGGCTACTATACTCCATACCAAATGGAGAACATTTTGCTTAAGGTAGCTAATCAAAATTAACTGTAAAAAGACAGACAAACCAGCAGTAACAGACTTATTTCTAGTTAGTAGGAGCAGAAATGTGGGACACTCACTGCTGCAGCCTGTCTGGAAATCTGGGTCTCTGCCAAACAGCTGCATAAGTGGCAGGTGGAGGGCACAATTTGACATTTCAGGGGTACTGCTAAACTCATTCACTTGCTGCCCTTACTTGTGGTATGACAAATGTAGGAAGGGCTAAGCATCCTCTTCTTGCCCACAAGTGCCAGTCACATAGTCTTCCTACCTCTTTGCAGCTTTTAGGTAGAGTCCTGGTTTTCCATTTTTGGGTTTCCATCAATGTGTGGTTCTTCTGGCATTAGTATAATAATGTATTGAGTTCAGGTATTTGGCTTCTTAAATACGTACTCTTCTAATAGGCAGGTCAAATAAAGAAATGTTTGATGAAATTCACTCAAATCCTAACTCTTTTGCAGAAGGAGTAAAAAAAACATATATTTGCTCCATTATTGTAATACTTTACTTTACAGCCTAAAGTAACTAAAATGTATAAGAGAAATCTGTACTAAATATGCTGGTTTGCTGATCAGTTATGGTGGATGAAAGAACTGTCTTATTGTGGAATAAATTGCACTCGACATTTGTCATTGTAAACGTGTTTATCAGACTGGTTTGTTATTATTTAATCAGGCAAATTGGAGACAACTTGATAGTCCCTGGTGGAGTGAAGACCATAGAAGCCAATGGAAGGATGGTTATACCTGGAGGGATTGATGTCAACACTCATTTGCAGATGCCATACAAGGGGATGACAGCAGTGGATGACTTCTTCCAAGGGACAAAAGCAGCCTTGGCGGGTGGGACCACCATGATCAGTAAGTAGAGGTGGAGGGGGGCTCTCTTTGTGACTTCCTCGACAGTTTGTGGGTCTTCTAAACATTACCTTCATTTTTTATTATTACAAAACTTGTTTCTGGTGCATAATATGGTGCTAGGTATAGATATAATGTTGGTTATAGTTAAGATAGGGTGAACGTTTTACAAGTGGAAAGTACAGTTCATTGAGTGTCCTTCTACATGCTCCCATCAGTCCCAGCCAGAGTTGTGGTCCATTACCATCTACCACATCAGTCATCCTTGCTGTGGAACATATTGAGGGCTGCCTCAGAAGCTCAATAATTGCCATTATTGGTTCATAGTTGTTTATTTCTATAGTATTTAAAATGTTTAAAAATGCTTGAAAACTGCTCTACTCATTGCAGCTCCATTGGTCATCAGATGTAATGGGTGATGCATATTTATTTTTGTTTTTCCTCCATGGAAATAATTTGGAGCCAGGAAGTGTGTAGTTATGGCAAATGAACTTCAGTAGACTCCAAAGCGAGATGAAGTTTGTGTTACAGCTTCCATGGAAAAATCAGGCTTTCTGGAAAAACTTACTGAAGTGTAAGGATTTCTGCAATAACCCAACTTAGCTTCATTATACTGTGAGATTTTTGTTGAAGGTCTTGTTTGCTCAAATATCAAGATTTAATCTTTTATTCAATGGCATTTCAGCAGTTTAACAAAGAATAAACGTGCACAAAATTGTGATTTAAAAATAATAATAGTAGAGCATGCCTCAGAAGACAAATCAATCTCCCAGCATGCCTAGGAAGTAAACTAAAATGGGAGAGCAATTCTTGCTTCTTGTTTTTAGAATGTTCTGGTTCATGGTTTGATGGTTCTGCATGGTTTTTTTTTGGCATATTGAGTCATAGTAACAAGTTGCAAGTTTGACTGCAGTTGGTTGAAAATGTTTTATTTCCTGCTCCTTCATTTTTGTGTTGAAAGAACTGCAGTATCTGCCGCAGTGTCTGTTGCACATAATAACTGCAGTAGAAATTGAGGATTACGTCAGGGGCAATAAAAAGGTAAATTAAGCTGCATGTTAGGAAGAAACTTTCTTCTTTTTTTAATGAGTCGTAGTGAGGGAAAGAGATGAGGCAACCTGCTACTACTTCCCGCTCACTTCTTAGCAAAAGCCTGCTAAAAGCACCTGGTATAATGCCAGGAACTATTAATCCAAAGCACAGTGCCTTATTTTTTCATTCTTCCTTCTGGTAAGTGCACTCTAGACATATCTGAGAAATTACAAGCAGTAAGATGAGACATGCTCTCTTGGTTCACTTGCTAGACCCAAATTGTCAAATATGGTAGAGGCTCCTGTGTTGAAAATGCCTGGACAATGACTGCTCTTTATAGTTCTAAAATATTCCTATTTCTGAAGTATCTTCTCTGTTTCTTCTTTACCCGGATTCCTTGCTATTAACTTTGTTGCCTAAGTAGTCCTCTATACCTATTTACAGTGTGCTCCATCACAAAAATAAATATTGAAATAATGCTGCATCTGTTCTTTTGGTGGTGAAAACATTGCCCCAAACAGCATAGTGACTGAGACTTTGAAAAACTGTTTAGCTGGTTTCTGTGGTACATTGTGTCTTGTAGAATGCTGGGAAACAGCATCTTTTTTGAAGGATCCATGAAGTTGGCTATTAGGAGTTCAGGAGTCTTTGGGCTACAGAAGACTTACTGTATTTACTCGAGTCTAATGCACCATCAAATCTAATGCGCACCTCAGTTTCCGGAACCTTGAAACCTAAAAAAGGATATGCTGGCGAATGTAAACGTGCCATCGAATTGAATGCCCACCTTAATTTTCGCAACGTAATTTGGCCAAAAAAGGGGGAACATTAGATTTGAGTAAATACCGTAATTGTTTAGAGGGAAATCTCCAGACAGAAGGGAAGAGCATAAGACCTTCATTCTTCACTACAGCTTGCTGCCTTTGTTCACAGTTGATCATGTTGTTCCTGAGCCCGAGTCCAGCCTCATAGAAGCATATGAGAAGTGGCGAGAGTGGGGTGATGGGAAGGCTTGCTGTGACTACTCCCTGAATGTGGACATCACCCACTGGAATGACAGTGTCAAACAAGAAGTGCAAACACTCATCAAAGAAAAAGGTTTGTCAATGCCAGAGGCCAATCCCTTGTCTTCCCACATTCTAATTGTATGTTAGAATATATAGTGCATGATTCTGTCTTAACAGACATATGTGCTGAGATTTGTTGGGTCCAACCACAGTTTTCTTATTATCTCCTTTGGGTGATATTAATTGTTCCCCAGTTGTATGATAAGTAACTCTTGATTCTACGTGATAATTATCTTAGTGTAGAAAATGGCTTATGAATCATAGTGCTGATGTTATTTGGTATTGCAATCTCTTTTTGCATGCTTTCTTCCAGGCTACTAAATCAGTGTGATCCTGAAAGTGTCCTCTCATGGTTGTTAGATTTCTATAAGCAGCACTCCGAAAGGTGGCCACATGCCCAATAAATATTTTCCCTTTTCTTAAGCTTTTGACTACATTTAAGATTCAACAGAGCTTTGGCTAGATAACTTCAATGTTTCAGAGAATCAACTAACAGGACAATAAACAGAAAATTTCCCTTTGCTGCTGGCTCTTGCCAAAGATTCCCATTCCATTATGTGTGAGTAATTCCTCACATGACTAGTGGAGTACCGATTTAGAATGATGTGAAGTAGAGAATAAAATCTTATTTGCCAACTTTTCTTCTTATATAATCTTTTGCTTTAGGTGTTAACTCTTTCATGGTTTACATGGCCTATAAGGATTTGTACCAGATGTCAAATACAGAGGTAAGAACTAAGCTGTTCAACTGTGCTGTGTGCATTGCTTATCAGCCTTTTTAAAGGGTTAATACTGTGTTTTAATTTGTGATTTTGAGACTTCTTGGTGGCCTCATGTAGGACTAAATGCCAGGACAGAAATTATCTTACCAGTAAAAATGGCCATCATTTATTTGTGACAACTACAATCTAATACAAATACCAGTCCTCCCCATTTTTTTTAAAATGAGGGCTACACAATGTCTCACAAGACATCTGATTAAGAGGCAACAACACATGTAAGTGCAGCTAGGATTTATAGGCTTCAGCCAGTAGTCCTTTAGTGTGGACATCTAGTTCCTTCTCCTGAGTTCTCACTATTTTTCTTCCTTTATTCTTAAGTGGTAGTTGACTGAATTTCGAAGTCCAGTGCTAATAACAATAAATAAAGAAATAAAATCTCTGCTAATCAGAAACATGAAAATGTTGAACCACATGTTTTCTAATGTTGGCTTTCTTGTTAATTTCTCTTTTTCAGTTGTATGAGATATTTAGTTTTTTGGGAGATCTTGGTGCAGTAGCTCAAGTTCATGCTGAAAATGGAGATATCATTGCACAGGTGATGTTGTTCTATCTTCTCTTTGACCAAAGCACATATTGTAAGCAGAAATAATGTATGTATACTAGTGTAAAACATGACACATTGTACAAATGTATTCTGAGAGAGCCAGGTGGGTCCTTAGATCCCAATCAGGTAGAGATTGTAAATGCCTAAATTAAGTTTCTGTCCTTCAACTGGAAATTCTAAGCAGTTAAGTAGGATTATGTTGTCTGAATACTGTATAGCTTGTATTATGTCTTCTGATTAATCAGCAGAACTGGTAATGTACCAAAATTCTGAGACTTACAGTAGTTGTGGGCAAGCATATTATCCAGATGTACCTGGGTTTTGCAGATATTTATCAGTGGCTTTAAATCTTGATTTCAGCACTATAGTTCTACTATAGTGTTTTGTTCCAAAAATTGTTTCGTAAATGCTAGCTTATGTAAAAGCTTAATAAGTTTTTAAAAAACTATAATAAGCTGACAGCCAAGGCTATATAACATTTAACTATAGTCATTCCTGTATTAGGATAGGTTAACCTCAGTAATCCAAGCTCTGGTAACCACACATTTAGACTTTGCTCTGTGAAACATATTCAGATGACTGTAATGTACTCAGATTTACTCCTTAATAACAATTCTTAAATCTGTTTCTTAACTTCATTCTGTTTATATTCTTTAGGAGCAAGCTAGGATGCTGGAGATGGGAATAACTGGCCCAGAGGGCCATGTACTTAGTAGGCCAGAAGAGGTAAGATGTCACTGATGAATCAACAGACACCCTTCGGACAGATTGTTGCTGCTGCACACTCAATTTTGCAGTAGATGGTTTAAGTTCCCAGTGCTAACATGAACCAGTGCAGTTCCAAAAGCAACCCACAAGTCCTGCCTGGGCAAACTGGGCATTCCATAGCACATTCCTGCAGCTTTGCTTTTTATAGTCTTGAGAAACAAGACAGTGAAAATTAGGGTAATTAAAAGCACTCTCTAGCGGTGCATCTGCATGGTAAAATAATTGTCTAGAAATTTGCCAGTATCTCATTTCTGCTTACAGCTAATATTAGCATCCAGGTTCTTTATTATTTGGCCTATTAATCCACATTTTAGTTTAAGGCTGAATTTTATATTATCACTTATGGTAATGAAGGTTTTTTTCATACATTCCTAGCACTATAATCAGGGCTGGCCATGGTAGTTTTGCAGCACTAAGAGCAAAGGAAATTACTATGTTTAAATAGGTATAACTTTATACCCATAGGGAGCAGGAATGGTAGGAGCATTACATTTGCACATAATACTTTCATTACTATAATTGTCCTAAAATAGGAAGGTCAGTGTACGTTAAATGCTAACATGCTTCTACAGCTGGCTTTGGAATAAGGTATCTTCCATTCATCTTGGTAGGGTGTAACACATTTTCTCTGCTTACTATATTTTTGTGGTTGGTTTTGAGGATTTTTGAGAAAAAGGACAGGAATTCTGAAACTTATGTAAGTTGTTTGCCCAGGCAGCTGTCCCGAGTCTCTCTCTGTAGTGCTGCTGCTGTTCTAAGGTTGCTGGACTTCATGGACAGTCTCTTTACTCCTGACTCAGAACTGTCTTGTGGGGAGGATGATGTGTTAACCACACATATGGTTTCCTTAGCACACATCCTGATGGCACATGTGGTATGGTTTTTGGACCGCAAGCCTCAGTCATTACCGAATAGTTGCAGCCATGTGGAAAACACACCACTTTGGTTATCTGGAATGTTGCACAAAACAGCCATTCAAAAATATATTATTTGGGATTCCTTTAAATTTCTAGGATAAAGCTACTCCATAATTCAGGGAAATCTGAACATGTCTGGGGTATAATTGAGATTCCGTGTGTTGTAGATTGGTGGGGAGCAAGTTGGCTGTCCTGGGGCTGCAATTCCCCATCACCCTGATGAAGATCTTAATTGCCTATTTCCTCTAGACTTAAAGCTGAGAAGCTACATATCTAAAGCATGCTTCCTTTAAGCATACAAGACTGCGCCATACTACTGTACAAAGTTCCACATTGTTTTTGTATTTGGATGTTAATTTGTTTTTCAAATTTGTAAGCAAATACCTTGTTGAGCACAACACCAGTCTCCTTCCTTGGTGTTGTGCTCTCTCTCCAGGAAAGCAACAGTGCACATACACAGCAGCTGCAGCACTCTTCCGTCTTCCTCCAGCTGGCTGGTCAAGTGTGTAATAAAAGGCATGTCTTAAATCACTTGCTATGAAGGTTTTTTTTTTTCATTTTCAGCAGAATTAGTTCATAAAGAATCACCTGCTATATAACAAAATGCTTAAATATTCTCAGGCTGGCTCATAACAGTGAAATAATACATTCAGAACATATATTGCAACAATATTTTGCAAAAAGTTCAGTTTTTATCCCTGTGGGCAGCAAGTGATTTTTGAAGGTTGCTCATAGCTGCCTTCACCTGTGGAACAGGGAATTGTGGTTTGGAAATATTTCAAACTTATCTTTGCTTGGAGGTTATTTATGTTTTGCATTTTCTGGTGCGTCTCATAAACATCCTTGTGCTGAATTTCCAGCATCCCAGCTGTATAGCAGTTAGGTCTCAAATAACATTAGATATTCAGATTCTGGGGGGGGGGGGGGGTATACGTAAGTATGTTACTCTTGGCAAGTCCCTTTACAATGCTGACAGATGGAATTTAAATCATTTCCTCAGCAAATTGGCATTAAATAAGACAGCCCTAAGAATTGTATTCACATAGTCTTGACACTTTGTTAGAGAAACAACAAACAACTTTTCAAACTTTGATTCCTTGGTTCCTTTACAAGCTTACCTACAGTCGAACCTCTACTTACCACCGCCTCTTCTTACTGTATATGGTTTGTTTCAGGACACTCTTTTATTTTTTTCCTTTCCTTTTTAAAATATCAGTATTTAAGCTGTTGGCAGTCAGAAGGTATTTTAGATTATGTCAGGCTGAACAGTGAATGATGTAATGCTCCAAAGATATCTTACTTGCTGAAGTGTTGAAAGTTATAACAGCAAGCAAGATATGAAAATTACAGGCTTCTGATGTCATGGGAGGCAGCAGGGACCAATAGGAAGGGAAAACAGTCATCATAATTGGGTTGGAACTGCATCCTAAACAAATAACCAGCAGAAAACCATCCTCTTTTCCAGTACAGCCATTGTTAAGTAACAAAATAGACTCAGGCTGCATGCCTAATTCAGTAAATAAGCTAAAGCTTTAGTTCAAAATTAATTTTAATCAGTGAGGGTTAAACTTGAGGACTGAGAGATAGGGAGATGAGGAGAAGAGAGAAATTGTTGTAATTGTGGGTTGTACATATAATAATAATGAAATTGGCAAATTTTGGGTTTGTAGCTCACAGTTATATGGCTCAGGTGGTTTGATTGGCTCTGCAAGAGATGCATGCTGTTGCTTTTAGAACAGCTGCTAATATATTCTCAATGTTAACTGTTAATAAAAATGATACACAATTTTATCACCACTAACAAATTAGTGAACTCCATTTTTTTCCTTTTTGCTGCTGCTTTGGGACCATTCATAGCCTAAACAGTCTCTCTGTGAATTATTATATTCATTTCTATCCTGCCTTTCCTCCAGACTGGTACCCAGGGTGGCTTCTGGATAAAAATATAAAAACACAAGATAAATTATTCCTCCTTTCCCCCTGTTAAGTAGCTGACTGCTGTATGGAGCACATCTCTCTATCTAGCAAACACCGGTTTCATTTACTAAATGGGTTCAATAGGGGATACAGGGTTAATGCACAAGCTGAGCTTAGACATAATAGTCTCACATAGCAGGTTGTGTTAGCTTTCATCTTTCAAGGCCCAAAACTGCTACTGTGCATGATTTGCAATGTTTTCTATTGCAAAATGCATGAACTACTGTGAATGAAGGAGTCTTTGGAGAGAGAGAGGACAGTTGTGCAAGAAACACCCATCACACATAAAATAGAAAGTTGATACTGTGTTGGGTAGACTTTGGAAAGGTTAGTGAGGGAAGCATTTTAGAATTTAATGCTTCTGCTTTGTTCAGGATTTGAGGATTATTCTTTTCTTGCTGTTCCAAACTTTCTTAAGGGAATGGAAAGGTCATGCTTTGAAGTGGAATATATTGTGTCATGCAAAGTTACTGAACTCCTTTGCTGTTTTCTGAGCTCACAGCCCCTTCTCTGTTTCAGCTGGAGGCTGAAGCTGTCTTCCGTGCAATCACCATTGCCAGCCAGACCAACTGCCCCTTATATGTGACCAAAGTGATGAGCAAGAGTGCTGCTGACCTGATTTCACAGGCCAGAAAAAAAGGTGAGCAGCTGCATCTTTGTTACCTTACTTACAAGGCTTGCTAGAATGGCTGTAGCCTCTGAATGACTTTAAAAAAGGAAATCAGTATAAAAACAACTAGAATAAGGGTAATCATCTTGTGGACTACAACTCCCAGCAGCCCCAGCCAAAACGGGAGGGACACATATTAAGCGCTCTTGAACCAGAAGAACAAAAACCAATAGCACAGAAGCAGCCAATTAAAAGAATACAAAAACATAACTGAAATAGACCAAGGGCCACAAAGCTTCCCCTAAAGAAGGTTTTCATGATCCTCCTGAAAAGGAGTAAGCATGGTGGGCAGTGAATTCACTTGGAAGAGGATCCTACCATCAAGGAGGCCTGCTTATTTTAGCCTGCTTACATCAGAAGATGAGGCTCTTTATCAGCTATACCTTTAACACTGTCCTTCAAAGGGGTCAGTGCTTTGTTCCGTTCTTCAGATAATTCCTTTTTAAATTTCTCCAAGATTCCCTTTGCCAGCTCAATGTCTTCCTTACATAGTCTGTGTTTTTTGGCACCATCGTGGGTCCATCTTCAATGTCATCAGAACCCATCTGTTGAGTCAGTTTATGATGTTAAAATGAATCTTCAGAGTCCGTTCTTTCACTCATTGTGATATATCCTTCTCAAGGTCAATGTTAAATCTAAATAGTTTTAGGATTTGGGGTACATTTAATCTGTTATTTCAGCTGGCTGAGGAGGAGAGAGCTGCTCAGCCTGCCATCTTTATCACTGATGTCACTGCTCCCCTTGGACTAGTTGACAGGATGTTTGAACCTTGATTTCCCAAGTCCTAGTCTGACACTCCTTTAAGGAACCCTGGGTTTAGAGCTTTAAAGGCAGTCTGATTTGTCCTTGTGAGACCGGAAGTCGATGTAGTTCTTTAAGCATAGGTGATATATGTGGTCTGCAGCAGGTTCTAGTTATGGCTGCCATATTCTAGAGCTAGACTAACTGAGGATGGCACTAACTTTTATAAATGTGTACTTCTGCCAACAGAAGCAGCTGCAGGCCTAGCTCCCCCTCTCCCCTTCTGTAAAATGTATTGTCCTTGCCCTAAATCTCTGTTGTTATTTCCACCATCAGGTAATGTAGTGTTTGGCGAGCCAATTGCAGCCAGTCTTGGAACAGATGGAACACACTATTGGAGCAAAAACTGGGCAAAAGCTGCTGCATTTGTGACCTCCCCTCCTCTGAGTCCAGATCCAACAACCCCTGATTACATCAACTCCTTACTGGCCAGGTTGGTTATAGCGAGAAAGGGAAATACTCTCTCTTGCAACCAGTCCTATGGAAACTGAATAATAAGATGATGCTTGGAGCTAACATAAACAGGAAAGTAGTGAACTGCACCCACTCAACTGGGGACTTTCCAGATTCTGTTTATATTGCCTTGTTCATTTGGAGGATTCTGAGGTGTTGCTATTGCAAGTGCACATTTGCATCTGGAATAGCTCATAAGACAGCTTCAAACTGAGGACAGCGGTGATGCTGAAAAAGAAGGGATATTTACTAAAAAAATTAGACGTATAGAAAAACAAAAGAAGTGGGTCATTTAGCAATGGGGAGTAGTTAGCTGAACTGCATGTTGGCACAGACCTGGATTAGTGAGCATCGGTTTTATATTTGGAAACAGTGAGGTATATTTCAGATTTCAAGTTTGGAAATAGTGAGGTACATCTCAGATTTCAAATTATATGTGGAGACTGGCGACTTGAAGAGAAGACTGAATAAACTAGGTGTGAGTTGTATTAAAACTGACCAACATGGAAAAAATATTTCATAACACATATGAAGTGGCCAAGTCCTGGAAAAAAGGAACCATGCCTGCTTTTCTTAAACTCTCTGCTCAATATTCTTTTGGATATAGTCTTTAGGAGGATTGGATGCCTGTTAGTTAGCTAGTTTTTAGCAGAACAAATCTGACTGACACAAATCTCTCTGTGTAGTAAAGCAGACATATGGCACCAAATTATTAAGAGGAGATGGAGATTATCATTGGATTAGGACTTGTGTTCTGAAGCCCAGACTGAGGCCATGAGGCTCAGAGACTCTTTGAATCAGAAAATCAGACACAGGGTCCATCTGGAAGGCAAACAATCTCTATAGTTTCCTTTTTTAGTGTTTAGACAAGGCTTTAAGCCCCCCCTTTTTTTTTCTTAATTACCGTGCATCCTTTCAGCTAAGTCCCCGGCAGCTAGCAGACGCCAGGAAGCAGGAAGTTTCCATGGAACTCTTTGCATAGTCTTTGGTATGATTGTTTGACCATGACCGTTGTTTGTTGCTGCCCTCTAGAGCCACAAGCAGATAAATATAATGGACGAAAGCAAATGACTTAGTGTCTTTAGACACTACATGAACTTTGAAACAAATTAAAGTTAATAGGTTATGCTAAAAGCTTGTTTCATACAGTGGTTGAAATACTTTGGATTATGTGGGTCAAGGTTTTGTTACATTGCAGGAAAGGGTAGAATAGAAGCAATGTAGCAATTCTGTCATAGACGAAATCTGGATGCCTTTCCAGTATTCTAGTATTTCCAGTATTCCAGTATTCTAGGTGTGGCTAAAGTAATAAAGTCTTTACCTTTACCAAGAAATAGACAAACCAAGAAGCAGATGCTTTAGGCAGCCAAGCAATTTTATTTCTCTCTCCTTCACATAACATTTTGACAGTATGTCATTGAAGATTTCACTGCTAGTGGGCAATCTCTTGTGACTCCAGTATCTAATTTTCACACTGAGAGCGGGTTCTAATCATATGCTGTTCTAAAAAAAATCCTGCTCACATACATTGTACCCCCCTGAGCATTATAATGTGGAACCTGTGAACTCCTGCAAGATCATGGCTCTCCTTCCATGAAAATGAAAAACACTTTCTGGTTTCACAGGAACTGTGGATTCATCTTAACACTGTTCATGTGAATAGACTTGCATCAGCAGACTTTCTTTAAAGCACAGTGTTGGCACTGATCTGTTGTCTGACTCAGTTGTCTGCAATCAAATCAATCTGGTGCTGGCTGCAATAATTTTCTTGCTTCATTTTTCAAGAGCAAATAAATCTTCAGCTGAAAAAGGTTCTTGAATAGGTTTAGGTTTACAGTGATCAGTAAACGGGACTGTCTCTGTCCAAGGCTTCCAATCTAAAAGGCATGACACAAAAGGAAAACAGATGTGGGAGAAGAAGGGAAAAAGCAATATTGGGCATTGCTACTTAGTCACAAGTTTCTTTTATACATTACTTTTCTAGTTCACATCTATGCTAATTACATTTATGTGCCTTCATTTTTGTTGCTGCTGTTGTTACCGAGAGTGGAAACTTTCAGTAAACTACTTGGAGATAAAAGTGTTCTTGTATGACTGGACTAAGGGCATGGCTAACCAATACATTTTGTTACTTGTCTCTGAGCTAGTGGTGACCTACAAGTCTCAGGAAGTGCACACTGTACATTCAGTACAGCACAGAAAGCAATTGGAAAAGACAACTTCACAGCAATCCCAGAGGGGACCAATGGTATTGAGGAACGGATGTCTGTTATTTGGGACAAAGCAGTGGTAAGTAAAGAAGATGGGGAAGTGGGGATTGATATTACTTGTATTATTTATTCAGTGTATTAGTTGCTTGCCTCACAGAAGTCTTGAAGTGACATAAAAATTTAGGAGCATAACGCATAACGTAAAATCATAATAAAGCACTATACATTACCATCAGAGCCGTACAGTAACTTATAAAACAGAACCAATAAAACAGCAGCAGAAAAATACCATAGACAGCTATGTCATAATCCATCAAATATATTGGCACCATGTGGACCTTAGTGTGAAAGCATTCCAAAGCAGGTAGCCACAAATGAAAAGGCCCTGTCCCTCATCACCACCCTTCAAATCTCCTTCAGAGGGGGGAACCTGGAAGAAGGCCTCAGATGACAGATCAAAGGGTCTGTGTAGGTTCTTATTGGGAGAAACGCTCCAAAATATATTGGTTGTGCATTTAAGTTGAGTCTGCTTAATGACCTGCTCTTTTAATAATACTAGTTTTATCCAGAATAAATGAAACTGAATTATTCAGCTATTGGAAATGAAAACTTCCCTTTGTAACTCGTATAGCCCCTGTTTAAAACAGCTGCATGGTTGTCAGCTTGTTTCTGAGCCCAATTCAGGGTGCTCACATTAATGTTTAAAGCCTTATATGACATATGCCCCAATTATCTGAGATTGCCTCCTTCCTTACAGACCCTCTGGGTATTAAGACTGGCAGAGAGGACCCTCTTGGTAGTTCCACTACCTAGTGGTGGCCCAGGAGAGGGCATTCTCTGTGGCATCTCCTAGGCTGTGGAATTCCTTCCCCACAAAGGTGCATCTGACACCTTCATTATATGGTTTCCAATGTACTCTGAAGATGCAGCTCTTTATCCTGGCATTTGATATCTGAGATTTGTATTTTTGGGACCTGCTTTATTCCTGTGACTGCAACTTGTTTTACTTGCCTTATCTTTCTTTTATGATTCATACCCAACAGGCTACGGGGAAAATGGATGAGAACCAGTTTGTGGCTGTGACAAGCACCAATGCTGCCAAGATCTTCAACATGTACCCAAGAAAGGGCAGAATTGCTGTTGGATCAGACAGTGACCTTGTCATATGGGATCCCGATGCAGTGAAAATTGTATCTGCTAAAAGCCACCAATCAGTAAGTCTTTTGCTGGTCAGTAAGTCTTTTAACTTCACAAACTGACATGGTCAGTTTGTGAAGTTAAGCACAGGAATATAGGAACCTGAGCCCTGGACAGCTTTGTCCTCTCTTCATTCTGGGTTGCTCTTTTCTGCTTCAGTCTGCCTTAGCCCACCCACATCCTCACAGAAACGAAGTAGCAAACAAAAATGAAATCTATTTCCTTATTTTTAAAAAAGATGTTTAGGCTATAGGGCCAAAGCATTCATCTCTTGAGGGCAAAAAGTTTTGGTCCTGAATGCTTGTGTGTTTTCAGACCTTAGGAGGAATGCAGTGCAGTGCTAATATCATTTAGTTAGCACAAGCATTTCAGCTTGCCAGACAGAATGATCCCCCACCTGCTGTTCTTGGGTTTCATAGAGTGTATCTTTCTTTTCTTTCTTTTTTAAAATTGATATACCGCCCTATACCCATACGTCTCAGGGTGGTTCACAGGATAAAATCAGAATACAAAACCGCAAAATACATAATCACATCAACAAGAACTCAATCTCTCTCTCTCTCTCACTCTCTCTCACACACACATTTTAAAAGGGCATAGGGTGTCAGTCAACCCAGCTAAAAACAGTTAAAATAATTTAAAAAGATATTTTTTAAAAAACACAATTTAAAAGCAATTTAAAATAAGAAGCAGTACACTGCTGGGCAGCAGCCAGGTGGCTAGAGGCAGGGGTAGGCCCGCAGGGTAGAGGGTTAGACTTGGCACTGGTTTAGGTGGGCTGGTGGCTTAATGCATAATGAGTCTGACTCCACTGTGTTGTAGGCAGCAGAATACAACATCTTTGAAGGAATGGAGCTACGTGGAGCCCCCTTGGTTGTCATATGCCAGGGGAAGATAATGATGGAAGATGGCAACCTTCATGTGACACAGGGGACAGGACGCTTCATTCCTGGCACCCCTTTCTCAGACTATGTCTACAAGCGCATCAAAGCAAGGAGGAAGGTAAGATAGAGAAGCCCAGTATGTAGGGTTTTAATGATGGTGTCTCTTCCTTCATACTGCTTTATGGCAAGGGAACTGTGCACCACAGCTCTTTCCCATGCTGTGAAGATACTACCAGAAGCCCTGATTCACATGGGAGTAGCCAGCATTGTCCTAGTTTCTAGAAGGTATCATGCTTATGTTGGGTACAGCTGTTGCATGCGGTCTCCTCTCTTACAGCCATGAACTTCAGACATTATCTTTGTCATAGAGGCAGCCATAGAGTAGTAGCTTCTACAATTGAGAAGGGACCCTTTCTGTGTATCATTAATGAGAAATGCATGGCTACAGGTCCTTCCTCAGAGAGCTTCTCCTTATTCAGATTGCCTTGCTTGGTAGCATGTTTTCACTGTGTTTACGAGACCAAAATCTGTAGTAAACCATCATATCACTCCCACCCTTCTGCTAATTGTGGATGGGTGAGACGATGATGGAGAAGTCTGTGAAGGCCTCTGCACTGACAGTTGAGCCGACAGTTGAGGGAAGCCAGGCCTAATACAGGGGTTTTCAACCTTTATAGGTCCACGGCTACCTTGACCAAATACATTCTTTATGCGGCACCCCTGTGGGGCTCAGAAGCCCAGTTATGTCACCCCTTGTCTGCACAGCTGGCAGCCTCTCACCCTTTTTTGAACACCCTCCCTTGTGGAATGTTCCCTCAGCCTCCTCTCCTCTCCCCTTGGGAGTCCTCTGGGCAGCCGCTGCCGCCGTCCCTGGTTTCTGAGTGGCACCTCCTGCCCCAAAGAGAGGTGTCTCCTCACATTGCCCCAGAGGGACCTGGGAAGCACCCTGTGACCAGCCCAAGAGGCACCATTCGCCTGGGGAGCTTGTAGCCAGAGCTGCTGCAACAAACAGCTATGAAAGCCTTTGGGAGGCAGAGACACAAGAGGGCATCAGAGGAGGGAGGGAAGGAAGGAAAGAGGGACAGAGGCCAGTGTTGCAGCCCTGACCACCATTCAAGGCACCCCAGGTGCCATGGCACACTGGTTGAAAACCACTGGCCTAATACATTGCTTTTTTCTCTTACCTGTGACAGATGGCTGAGATGCATGCTGTGCCAAGGGGCATGTATGATGGGCCTGTGTTTGACTTGACCACTACACCTAAAGGGGGCACTCCTGCAGGCTCTACTCGGGGATCACCTACCAGGCAGACACCCCCAGTAAGGAATCTCCACCAGTCTGGATTTAGCTTATCGGGTAAGCTATCGGGTAAGCTATCTGTTAAGCTGATTCTCTAAGTGAGAAGATGGTACATTGATTGCAACACCTCTAGGCAGAAGGCAAGGGAAAAGGTGCCACTGGTATTTAGTACAGCTTCTCTAGCTGCAATAAAATCAAATTCACCCAGCTGGCAGTTTTGAGATTTGTTTCATTCTATTAGGCGGAGAAGGGAAGAGGACGTCTTTTCATTCCATATGCTTATTGTAACCTTTGTCAGCATTTATGCGTTAAGACCACTAGTGGATTTTACACACTAGATTTGTAGCCACCTATTCAGATTATCAGGGATCTCAAATAGGAAAGTTAAGCCACACCAGGTGCTACTCTTTGCTGCGGAATGGTTGACTGTCATCTACTTTTTATATGATTTACCGCCACTTCTCCCTTTATGGTGAGCATAGATACTTCCAGAGTTAGCTAGCTAGCTGTACCTGTGCCAAAACAATTGTGTTCTAAGATTTTATGGTTGACAAGAAAATAGCCTTCATAGCAGGTCTTTCACTGTATTACTTTTTCTTAGCCCTGTGAAGAAAAGCACCTAACTTCCTTTTCCTGCTTTTCCCCCTCTTTCATCTTGTGTATGCCCTGCAGGTACCCAAATTGATGAAGGTGTTCGTGCAGCAAGCAAGCGCATTGTAGCACCTCCAGGAGGCCGCTCCAATATAACATCTCTGAGTTAAGCACCCAGTACTCAGGGAGGGGAGAAGGGGGGAAGGGAAGGGGGAAACTGTTATTTGAGAAAACTAAGCAATGGTACCTTGATATTTAAGAAGGAAAGAGCAACCTGAAGAAGCGTTCAGATTTTGAAGAATCAATAAGCCTCAAGCCTTATGTTTCATAAATGCTACTCGCTACCTAGCTTTAAAAAATATTGCGGGTTTTCTTTTCTGTTTATTCATAGCCTTAATATCCCCCCATTTTTTTTTACATGCATGCAAATCTGACAGGTGACTAAGTTAAGAGTATGTAATTGTACATGGTGAGTGCTTGTGTGATAACACATTGTAAGAAGGGGATTGGATTAAAGATGGGAAACTAATGACCTGAGCTGTTTATTTAGCCAGTTTACTTGGGCAGAATCAACCAAGGAGTTTTAGTGTTGGGGAAGGGTGGGGGCAGAAGGTGGTGGGGCAGGGTAGTGGGAGGTGGACGGGGGGCAGACCAAGTAGATCTGTGTATTGTGTCCATGTTCTTCTGTTTCCACTAAATTCAGACAAGACATAGTTGCCTCAGAGCACTACATGAGGCCATTGGAAAATTCAGCCATCTTTGTAATGGCTCTGTTGTATCACCTTCCTGTTAGAGATTTTATTACTTTGTACATTTTATTGAATAAAAAATGGAAAGGCATGGTTTTTCCCCCCCTCCTTGGCTTGTCGAGGCAAAGTAACAGTTTCTTCCTCCCTCACAATTAATTTCAAGTTCTTGGGGTGGGGGTAGGGGAAAGGTATGCTCAGTTTGTACAGGACTGAACTTCTTGCCAAATCCTCTTTCATATCACACAAACTGGTTAGTGAACTGGAAGTTGTAGCATCTCCTCTCATGAGGGCTGTGACTGATTTCCATTCTGCTCTGTAATCATTAAGGGCTTTTTGAATCCCTGGCTCTGTTGATTGATTGGATTTATATACTGCCCTTCATCTGTAGATCTCAGAGTGGCTCACGGCATAAAAATACAAGATAAAAACACAAAATACATAATAAAAGCAAAACAAACCAATAACCCCCAACCCCCTCCCACAAACACATTTAAAAGGATTTAGGATGTTAGTCAGCCAAAGGCCTGGTTGAAGTGGAATGTTTTCTCCTGGCACCCAAAGGTGTATCATGAAGGCGCCAGCAAAACCTCCCTAGGAAGAGCCACCACAGAAGAGGCCCATTGCCGCCCTCCAGGTTGGTTAGTGGCATGCCTGCATGACTACTTTGAAGATAGGCGAAGCTCTTCTCAGTGTTCCTCACATTCCTCAGTGCCGTTTGGTACCATGGGTTGGCAACAGGGATCTGCATGGGCTCTGCATTCCACACACTGGTACAGTGGTACCTCGGGTTACATACGCTTCAGGTTACAGACTCTGCTAACCCAGAAATAGTGCTTCAGGTTAAGAACTTTGCTTCAGGATGAGAACAGAAATTGTGCTCTGGCGGCGTGGCAGCAGCAGGAGGCCCCATTAGCTAAAGAGGTGCTTCAGGTTAAGAACAGTTTCAGGTTAAGTACGGACCTCCGGAACGAATTAAGTACTTAACCCGAGGTACTACTGTAGTTGCCCATGAAAAAGTGTATTTATAAAGCATCTACTTAATTTGCTTTCAGTTCAGTACACAAGCACCAAACAGACCATAGAATACTGCTGATTTTATCCGTATTTACACCAAAATACATTTTCACTTTCTCTATTAAAAAGTGCCTTGTCAAACATTAATATGTGTCAGGTAGATTTCAGTCAGGTATAAACAAACAGCATCTATGCCAGAGAAGTGGCCACAAGCTTCCTTCAGTTTCAGCTGCAATAATCATGAACATTAAGTTATGTCAGATCAAACCAGCTGAGACCCTGTCTTTCCACAACAGTTGATAATATAGCCTGCGCCATAAACAAGAAATGTGCTTGTAAATTAAAGGAGGCCCAACACAATAGGTTTACCTGTCAGCTTTTGGACTGCCCTTACCTGACAGATTATCATAGAATCATAGAGTTGGAATAGACCATAAGGGCCATCGAGTCCAACCCCCTGCCAAGCAGGAAACACCATCAGAGCACTCCTGACATATGGTTGTCAAGCCTCTGCTTAAAGACCTCCAAAGAAGGAGACTCCACCACACTCCTTGGCAGCAAATTCCACTGTCGAACAGCTCTTACTGTCAGGAAGTTCTTCCTAATGTTTAGGTGGAATCTTCTTTCATGTAGTTTGGATCCATTGCTCCGTGTCCGCTTCTCTGGAGCAGCAGAAAACAACCTTTCTCCCTCCTCTATATGACATCCTGTTATATATTTGAACATGGCTATCATATCACCCCTTAACCTCCTCTTCTCCAGGCTAAACATGCCCAGCTCCCTTAGCCATTCCTCATAAGGCATCGTTTCCAGGCCTTTGACCATTTTGGTTACCCTCCTCTGGACACGTTCCAGTTTGTCAATGTCCTTGAACTGTGGTGCCCAGAACTGGACACAGTACTCCAGGTGAGGTCTGACCAGAGCAGAATACAGTGGCACTATTACTTCCCTTGATCTAGATGCTATACTCCTATTGATGCAGCCCAGAATTGCATTGGCTTTTTTAGCTGCTGCGTCACACTGTTGGCTCATGTCAAGTTTGTGGTCAACCAAGACTCCTAGATCCTTTTTATATGTACTGCTCTCAAGCCAGGTGTCACCCATCTTATATTTGTGCCTCTCATTTTTTTTGCCCAAGTGCAATACTTTACATTTCTCCCTGTTAAAGTTCATCTTGTTTGTTTTGGCCCAGTTCTCTAATCTGTCAAGGTCGTTTTGAAGTGTGATCCTGTCCTCTGGGGTGTTAGCCACCCCCCCACCCCCCAGTTTGGTGTCATCTGCAAATTTGATCAGGATGCCCTTGAGTCCTTTATCCAAGTCGTTGATAAAGATGTTGAATAAGACCAGGCCCAAGACAGAACCCTGTGGCACCCCACTAGTCACTCTTCTCCAGGATGAAGAGGAGCCATTGATGAGTACCCTTTGGGTTCGGTCAATCAGCCAGTTACAAATCCACTGAGTGGTAGCATAGTCAAGACCGCATTTTACCAGCTTCTTTACAAGAATATCATGGGGCACCTTGTCGAATGCCTTGCTGAAATCAAGATAGGCTACATCCACTGCGTTCCCTTCATTTACCAGATTAGAAAATGACAAGGAGCAGTTTTGTGATTTAAACAGATAAACTTCACACAAAGTTAGCTGGTAGGCTTAAAATGTGGAAGCTGCCTTGTTTTAGGAGAATTAAACACACTTGGTGAAATTCCCCTTGCCCTATTAACATTTAGTCCATCAGCACAAACATCTCAGCTTGCCAGATAGAATAATCTCACCTATCCTTCCTCCTTGCAGTTCCACAAATGAACTATGATGATAAAAACGTCCTTTGCAAAGAGCAAGACAATAATGTGGGTTTTGAGTCTCTTAGTCATGGCCTTGTTCCACATGATTTAAATGGATAATTTTGTTGCCTGACATTGGGCATGGTGAAGATGGAACATAAGAGTGTTTTTAAGGTAAAGCACTGTAGCTAGTATAACAACATTGGAAGAGGCCTCTGTCATCTATGTGCCCCGTCTGCTTGGTTTGCTTCTCTGGTTCCTGGAGGAAATGCATGAGCATTATTGTATCCTGCTGTCTTAACTCCAGTCTTTGCCAGGTTCATGCTTAAGAATATCCTTCACAGCAGGCTGCATGTTCAAATAACATCCTATTTAATAGCTGTTAAATTAATATAAGCTAGAAAAAACTTTTCTAACCAAAGGTATAATATGGGCCCTTTGTAAATATGCCAAATGACTCTAAGGTAAACTTGACCTCACATTGCCTAAGGTGCACAAATATGTATATGTTGTCAGTCACATTTCTATTTCGCCATCTCTTTGGTATGCTGGAGTAACCTTTCCTTCTGTGCCTCTAAATATAATACAGAATCTCAGTCACCATTTTTTCTTGGTTGGCAAGCTGACTTCACCAGTGACATCTGTGGTCTGCTGGCACATACTTTGCCTGCAAAACATCCCACATTATATCCCTGGTATCTCCAGGTAGGACTAGAAAAGATCTATCCAGAACAGGGGAGCTACTGTCTGTCAATGTGGAAACAATATTGAGCCAGTTGGACCAATAGTCTCAATAAAAGACAGCTTACAGTGTTCCTACAATAGTTGCATTATTCCCAAGTTGCCACAAGATGGGGCCAAACTACAAATAAGGGAACACATACTGTTGAGCTGTGGTTTGTGCACACTTGCTTGATCTCAGAAATCGGATTGTGTGTTTTAAGAGGAAGAAATGTGATGAGAGATGGGAGTCAGTTTTTGCAACACGGACAAGAGCATACTCCTTTCTGTGTCCACAATGGGACTTTTCACAAGTGGAAAACTACATACTGGCAGCCGCCTCATGCTCATACAATGTAGGTTTTGTACACATTTTGGTTCTGCAGGCTGCTTTTTTATATTTCTTATTTAATATTTTCTACAATTGAACTTGATTATATCCAAGCACCTGTCTTACAATTGGCAATTCTTACTAGCTTTAATGGAAGAGGGGTAAATATATGCATCCTCACAGACTGGCATTAATGTGCTTCTAAATGTGATTCTAAAGGGATGCGGGTGGCGCTGTGGGTAAAAGCCTCAGCGCCTAGGGCTTGCCGATCGAAAGGTCGGCGGTTCGAATCCCCGCGGCGGGGTGCGCTCCCGTTGTTTGGTCCCAGCGCCTGCCAACCTAGCAGTTCGAAAGCACTCCCGGGTGCAAGTAGATAAATAGGGACTGCTTACTAGCGGGAAGGTAAGCAGCGTTTCCGTGTGAGGCTCTGGCTCGCCAGATGCAGCTTTGTCACGCTGGCCACGTGACCCGGAAGTGTCTTCGGACAGCGCTGGCCCCCGGCCTCTTGAGTGAGATGGGCACACAACCCTAGAGTCTGTCAAGACTGGCCCGTACGGGCAGGGGTACCTTTACCTTTAAATGTGATTCATGGAAGACTTGTGAAATGACTGTACATCTTCATTTGTGGCATCCCCCTAACATCAAACCATCAGCATCACAGAGCATACCTTACTTACTGCAGTAAGTTACCTGTTCAAATGAGACTAATGCCACTTCTGGCCACATTCTACTGTGCTCTGTGGATGACAGCACAGACCTAATACACATCAGATGTGAACTGAACCTTCTGTAATTCACAAGAATAGATTCAGCTGATGAAAATTTCAGAAAATCAATGAGCTAGTCAAGGATGGCCATTCTTGCGCTTGTGACAAGTCAGCCTGACAGCAGGTGATCTATATGCAGGTGTGGATCAGTCCAGAAACTGACAAACAGCCTCTAATTCTTGTCAACAAAAGTTTTAACACAACATGGATATCTTGATTGCTGTTTGCAATTGTCAGTTAACAAACTTGATGACTTTTTAACATAACAGATTGGTTGAGACTTTTTCCTGCCTTTGCGATTTGAGGTAAGTTTTTGCAATCTGGGATAAAAAAAAGGATGTCATCAAGCTTTGAAAAATACATAAAACTGTTATTAACTGGCGCTCACTGGAGCTCCGGCCAGCAGTGAAAATCAATCAGATGTGTGATCTCCCCAACACATCAATGTCACCTTAAGTACTTGGAACTGGAAGGTTAGGAACATTCTATTCCTTTCTGAGAGTTGTTTTACAACTACGTAAAAGAATAGAAAAAAACTGAAAGATCATATTTGTGAGAATTTTATCTAAGCTTCAAATAAAATGAAAAGTGGCCAGAAAAAGGGGGGGGGGGTGAAAGAGAGCTCAGATTCCCACAGAAGCTCCCCTACAGAGTCTCTCTACTATGATACTTGAGCTTTCACATACAACCAGACACCTGTTGAGTATATTACAAATGTTGGGGACAGTCTAGCAGGATGTTCTTTGCAACCTGCAGTTTAAAGATATGGGGCTGTTCAAGAGCATGGATTGTATATATAGTTAGTTTAGAAAGGTGCCAGGCAAACAATCTAGAGCCTGTTAGTCAGGGTTAGTGTTTTCATGTGTTACTATGTTTTGTATTTTTATATGGTAAACTGCCCTGTGAATGTCACATGAAGGGTGGTATAGAGATTTTATAAATAAAAATAAGTAAACTATAATGTGGCAATTACAATGTAAATTAACTTCATTTTAAAAATGAAGTTCTATTGCCAAAAGTTCCAACTCACAGTTTATTGAGCAACATTTAATTCCACCACTGTCCAAGGTGCTGTGTAGAACATAGGGCAGGGACCCTGCTGTCTGATGACAACCCTCATTAAATTAAGAAGAGAGCAAGCAGGAGTTGGCCATGGAAGGGAATGCAGGAGAGGAGAATGACTAGTGCTAAGATGGTTTGGCAGAGAGTTGGGTCTCACCTTTATATACAACTAAGCAGGTTTGCTGCTATTCACATTCTGGCTTGCCTTACATGAAGATCCATGGCTATATGACATCCCCTCTTGGTCATCCCTTATCCCCTTAGCTACCTCATCAAAACAGACTCCGCAAACCTACAAATTTATTGAATGGGACAAGTCTCTCTTATCCATCCAACAGACTTTTTAAACATGAAAATTTAATAAATTAACACAAGGTTTTTTTAAAAAAAATAAATGCAAGGGTAAAAAAGAGTCAATGCAGTGTTAAGAGTCTTATAGAAAGTTTAATAGACCATGTTTATAAAATGGAAGAGAAGAAAAGTGCCAGAAATACCACTTGTGTATTTTCATTAAACCTGACATAATTACTAACCTGTTAACATTGATAATGAGCAAGCTGTCTTCGCAGCCCATTTCTATGCAAGACAAAAGGATGAAGCCTAAAACCCAATTGCTTACAATTGTTAGATATAACCAGATTTAATGCCTCCTATTTATCGCTGTGCAGAAAGCTATCCAGGGCAGACAGTGCATAGGCGGCCATTTTACTGTGGCATGTTGAACAACTGTTTACCAGTTAAACTTTTCATGGGAAGGTTATTGCTTGAAAGTGACAAGAGATCAAAACTGCACCGAGCAAGAGTAGCCTACACAGTGCTCTTCAGATGTTGCTGGGCGCAAACTCCCATAATCTCTGACCATTGGTCAGGCTGGCTGGGGCTGGTCTAACAACATCTGAAGGGCACCATGTTGGCTACCTCTGGAATGCAAAAAAACAATTATTGCTGCTGCTTGGCCCTAAATTGGTAGTTCTGAGATAGCCAGCAGCTCATGTCCTCTTCAATCCAAAGTGCTGTCTTTTAGCATTTTAAAATAGTGCAATACCTCACAAGTTGTGGCATACTCCGGGATTCAAATTAGACATAAGGCACTCCTGCCCACAAAAGTTTTATTCTACCACAAACACAGTTGTCAGCTACTGATTCTGTTGCTGCAAAACACATTTACCAACAGAGCATCAAATAGGATAGTATGTTTAACGCATTGTTGCATCTCACTATCTTTAATTCAAGAAAACAACCACCCTGGAGGAAGGGAGTTTTAACCCTCTCGCCTAGTGCAGTTTTTCTGAATGAGAGGCTACAGCATAAATAGCAACTTCAGGGGAACGTTTTTGGGGGAAATGGGACAGGGTTGAGTTCCACAGTTCCAATCAAGATGTGTGTGGGTGTTGATGGGGAAGTATACCTACAGAAATATGCTTATGCATTTACTGTTTGACCCTAAGCCCACAGTTTGATATTTAAAAAAATTAAAAGATGGTGTCTTGCCCCATAACCCACAAACCTGCTTTAAAAGTGGGTGTTTCACAGCTTATCATTGAGTTTTTTGGGCACCGATTGGGTAGTGCCAATGACATCACTAGTAATATCAGTCTTTTGAGGCTGTCTGTTCTACATTGTACAAATCAGGCCTAGTAGCTCACATTCAGCCTTAAAAAAGCAACACATCTCGACAAGGCTATTCCCTGGTGCTGCAACAATCCCAATTTACTTCTAGGCTTTACATGCAGCTGAGATATCAAGCCAATGGGATTGGCGTACAGATTGTCCTAGCATAGCAGTAAGACTTAAATTCAATATAGTGTGAATAGTGGAAGTTGGACCAAAGCTGTGTTAAAGGGCTTTGTGGATTTTCCTTGATACTATACAGTGACATGGGCTCCTCCCAGTTGAGAAGCAATGCCATGACCATTCAGCCTGGTGCAGCAGGCCAGGCAGAATGATGGCAGGGAGAGCTGGAGCCTGGGAGCCCCCAGTTAATCATCTCAGCTGTACAGCCCAGGCAGAGCACAGTAAGGCTATAGTCTTAGAGCTTATTCAGAATGTTGGCATCTATTATGCTTAATGCACCATGGCCAAAGGAAGGGTAGTTTGTGATCACCTTTTGTGCTGGGTAATGATGAGCTTGGGTATCTAATGATTAACGTTATACAATTGCATTCATGCCTGGTCTACAGAAGAGAAATTGATAAAAGCAATACCTCACAAGTTGCGTCTCCAACGCAGGATGAGTGTCACTACAAAGACACTGCTTCTTATTGAATGCAATGATCCCAACAGGCACGCGAGGCAATGCTCTGATCCCAACTACTTTGGAACCCGCTTCGACTCTGGTTCTGGGAGAATTTCATACCACATATATTTCATTTTGGAAAGATTTTGGTCCCAAGACAGCTACTGGCCTTTCACCTTTAAAAGCAGCGGAGAGCTGGGTCACGGCCAGCTGCTACCTGGGGCGGTTTTCTTTGGCAGAAAGAAGCCAAAGTGTTTTGTTGAAAAATAAATTGTGGGTTGTTATTATTATTATTTTTCCAGGAAGTACACATAAAAAGGATGTAGCTAGAGGGCCTTAGAGAACATTTTATCGATTTCAACATCCAAGGCAGCAATTTTAGCTTAAGCTGCCTGAAGAAATAGATGGGCTTAAGCAGCCCGTCTTTCTTTGTGCATGCAGATAAACTACTTATTCCAGATGATTGGTCCTCTCCCCACAAGGCAGTGGCTTTCCTTGAGTGCAAGAGAAACCAGATATTAATAGAAAGCAGCTTCTCGTATGTGAAAGCAGCCCAGTGAGCCTATAAAGCGAAGACGAGATTGCTTGCTCAGTTAGCCAAACGTATGAAGTGTCTGCCTGCCTTGCTTCAATACAGTGATTAAAACCCAAGACGCTGGGCACAGTCTAGCCAATGTTTAACTCTAATTTTGAAATAAATGGCATTGAAAAGTACAGTGGTGCCTCGCAAGATGAAATTAATTCGTTCTGCGAGTTTTTTCGCCTTGCGAATTTTTCGTCTTGCGAAGCACCACTGTATTAAGTCTGCAGTAATTTTAAGAAGTGGCCCCAACATTCTCCCGCAGGCTACCACACCGCGTGCTATGAGTTGCTCCTCAAAGTCAAGTCGCAACTGCACCTCTAATGCACCCTGGGTATTAACGGTTTTAAGAAAAAGGAAACAAACTTGCAAGACTTTTTCGTCTTGCGAAGCAAGCCCATAGGGAAATTCGTCTTGCGAAGCAACTCAAAAAACCAAAAACCCTTTCGTCTTGCGAGTTTTTCGTCTTGCGAGGCATTCGTCTTGCGAGGTACCACTGTACTGAACTTACAGCTATTCCTTGCAGAGTTTCTTTTTCTTTGCTGCTTTTCTTTTAAAAACATTTTTGTACACGAGTGTGCACGAAAATGAAAGGCCACCAGGGGGCAGTTGGCTGCAAGAGTGGTGGAATAATAACTCCACTCATTTTGACTCCCGGCTGCAAACTATGGGCTTGACTTTCACATCGGTGATATCACTTGGCCAGCTGCGTTCCAGCGGAAACATGGAGAGAAGAGAACATGGCGAGACGATGGCTAAAGCCCTGAAGCAGGACAGAGCAAAAATCTAGTGAATTTTTGATACATATAATATTGGTTTTCCTTAAAGAACTACTCTTAATATTGCCAAAAAATGGAGGCTTATGTAATTGTTATGCTTTGTACGCTCGCTCCACCTCACTTGCTCATTCCCCTTTGGCAGCTCCTAGCAGATCTGAGTGCATACAGTGTCAAATAGCAACCTAAGGCTACAAAGGTAATAGGCTTCATACAGTTAAGTGTGATGTGCTGTCATATTGATTTTAGGGGGCATCAACCTTTGCTGAATGACTATTCCTGATTATGCAGCCTTTATTTCATTTAAAAAAAACAAACAACAATGTTTTAAGTTCAGCCCCATCCCCCACAGTTAGAGCTGTCAGTTGTACTTGCTGGTGAGTTCTATCTAACCACATCCCCTTAGAAGATTTTAGCGACTTATATCTTTGTTTGTACCTACCTGCCAACAATTCAATTTCTGATTCACATAGCAACTCTAAGATCACACGCTCACCACATCCATTTGCCCTTGAACGCTACATATATAGTGCCAGTAGTGTGTGGAGGGGGGAATCCATGGCAAATAATAATTCTTTGTATATTTTGAGCTGGTGTACTAAATATAAGCTTTAGATCAGAGTAGTTGCTGGTGCAGAAAAAGCTGGTGTTGACATTGGACTCTCTTGTTGTCCATTTGCACAATTTTAGTTTCGGACCATCTCTTTGAAACATCTATTAAAATATGCAGCCACCCACCTAACAAACACTTAATAAAAACCTTATCACTTTCCTACAGGCAGTTGACTGAGCCCAATAATCAGCAAACCCTACATCCTGCCACAGAAAAGCTACATAAAGAAAATATGACCTTTCTTCATTCTTGTTCCCTTTGAGGGGGAAAACACCACCTTCTTTCCTGCTTTTTTAAAACACCGGAAAAGGCATAAAATGAGAATTTGCGCCTTATGCACTGCTGCAAGAGACTAGGCCCTAACTCCTTATGGTGGAAGGAGACACTCAGCTTCTGGTTTGGAGAGCCCATAGCAAGGGAAGCTGTCTGCCTTGTCTTGATAGCAGTGTGCAGTTTGATTTGTTGAGCTCCATGAAGTAGGTAAAGTAGACGCCTGGACCTTGGACAGCAAGACCTCAGCAGAAGCTAAACTGATTTCAAAGATTATTATTCTGGTCGTCTTCTTCCTGATTGTCTTTGGTTTGTGTCAGTGTCAAGTTCTCTTGCATTTCATTATGCTGTTTCCTCATCCTACAAAAACAAAACAAAACACATAAGAGAAATCAAAGTCCATAACAGAGATGCAGCAACCAGGGTCAATAGCCTTCTGCAACCAGAATGACCAGGCTGGAAAGTGGGGAACTGATGCCTATCACTTCAGAACTGCTGAGATGAGACACATATGGAGCACTCTGCTATTTACATACTAATAGACTTAGTTGTGGACAGAAATGGTAGGGATGACACAAAACACAATATAACCTGATATTAACAATCATGTTGTGCAATGATGGGGATCCAAGAAGATATGCCAGGTCTAAAGACCAAGTTATTTCTGCTAATATAAAATTTACCCTGTTGTTGCTCGAGCCAAGGAGCTGTGTGAGGAGGTAGGATGTGGGCCTCTTTAAATGCTCAAAGAGCGAACCCAAGTGAAGCCTGGTGGTTAGTTGGTCCCGCCCCTCAGTGAGTGCCCACCCCCTTTGCACACATGCCATCAGCTAATTGGGCAGGAGGCTTGTATCCAACTTTCTTGGCCAGTGAGGAGGCCAGGATGGCATCAGGGGAAGTGGCGGCCAGCATGCAATCCTGTGGCACCTTTAATAGATAAAATCTGCTGAGTTCGCTTTTGCTAAATTACCTAAATATCTAATTATTTCTGCTAATATAACATTCATCCACTTACCGCTCGAGCCAAGAGCTTGTTCTTTGTCATTTATTTTAATTATTAGTTTATTTGAAATATGTATCCCCTGCCTTTCCTTTTTAAATGTCAAGGCAGCAAGCGACAAAATCAAAACATAATTCAACTATTTAAGATGTCAGTCACAAATTCATTTCTCAAAACTATGCATTGTTCCCTAAAGAGGTGCAGACGAGAACAGAAGAGAGCTATAAACCCACCACAGTCACCATATACTTAATCACATGAATTTAGTAGGACTGCCTACTTCAGGGAAATGGGCTGGCGTTGGCTTTTAAAATAATTTGTTCTAGTGGCAGCCCAACGAAAGAGCCTGTGAACATTACCTAACCTCCCAAAGCCTTTCAATAGATTTCATGCCAAACTCACTGCTTAATTATTGGAGGAATACTGATCAGACTTCCTTATATCTAAATAGTCTTAGTGACATGCAGTAGCACACTTGCCAAGATAAAGTCTACTTTTCAGCTCAATACTTACTTCTCCCTGTTGAAAATGATGAAGTCCCTTTGGATTGACTCCAGGTGTTTCTGAAGCTGGCAGGTCTTCCATTGTGAAACAAACAGAAAAGTTTATGTGATGAGATGACATTAAGGCCATAGACAGTTCACTGGGATATAGGGAAGTGATAGCAACAACAATAGTAAGCAATGGGTTGAATCCGGACAACTTAAGCCTCGGACAAGTTAATCATGACTTAGTGAGATTAACTAAGTTCATCTAACTTTGATCCAATGCTTTGTTTTTCACATATCTCCAATGCTTTATGCACCAAAGATTCGAAAATTCATGTGATCTCTTTACATTCTAGCACAAAGGAACATTAAAGTCATCTGAAATCTAGGGATACTGGTAATGGTGAGCAGAAGATATCATACCCCTCTGTCACTCCTGGATCCAGATTCTGCTGCTTTATGAAGCTACAGAAAAATGAAGGGTTGCAGAATAAAGTTGTATGAGACTAACCCAATATATTCTGTAGGTGGGTCACATTAAAAGAGTGGACAATTTCAGGAAAAAATAGAAAGATGTGTGGGAAGCAAAAAGCTTAGGAAGATCCTCTTATTTTTGCCCATTTGTTCTCTTAACAGAATGCAAGGGTGCCTACTACTGACAATTCACCAAAGGGTAAATTTACCAACATAGCCACTTATCAACTATTTCAACCTGCCAAGCAGCAAGGAGAGTTATAGCATTATTTCACATCTGATACTAAATCTCAGAAGGGAGAGTAGTCCATTCTCAGACACATTCATAGACAGACAGACAGATAATAGGTTTCTACTACACCAAGTGATGGGGGGTTATGGTCTAAATTATTTGCCTTTGTACTATGTATTTATATTATATTTTGGAGCATCTCATACGAGCTCAACTCCATATAGCTGGAAGAGGGTAGAAGGATGAACCTAGAGAAAAGCATTAGGGTGATTGCCAAGAAAACAAGAAGGTGCTCTCCTATCACAATCAGTAAATAGTACAGACACAGTTTACTTTCCCCAATTTCTTCCCTGTCTGAACATGAAGGGCTAAGAAAACAGAAAGAATTATATGCCTGTCTGTTGTAGAAGGGGGGTTTCAGTGAGGGCCCTTCAAGCAGGTTATTGCTAACAAAAACCTGACACCAAAGTCAGAAAGCATTATTTGCTATTAGCAATCATTTCATATTCCAGCAGTTTTAAAAGTGGACGTATAGAAAATATAGTACCAGTGACACACAGTAAAAAAGCAAATAATTTAGAAACTGAAGGAACTACTACTACCATTATTATCCAAATCTGCAGAGACAAGCAGCCAAGTAGGGTGATGCCTTGCCTGTTTTGGCTGCAATCTTCTCTTCAAGCCACTCATTTGGAGCACTGCCATTAACGTCAATGCGATTAGACCTGAGTAAGCAGTTTGAGCATCACTGTCTCTTGTCTTTTGAGACCAATATGTCAGGAAGACATCTAACAAAGCTTGAACGCATTAAAATGCTGGCATCTTTACATCGGCAACAAGTCCACTGGTCTGCACAAATATGAATTTCCTTGACTGAAACAAGGAGCCCAGCTGCCTGCCAACTCTCACCTCCCTGGAATCATTTTTGCCGCTTTCCTTCTCCTTCTTAGCCAGGCGCTTTTTCTTCTTATGAAGTGGCTTGGACTCCAAAATCATTTCTTCAAGTTCAAAGGTTGGGTCACAGTTCAACTTCCCTTTCTGGGGTAAGGGGAGAGAGAATGTTCCAAACAGAATGAGACTCGCATGGTAAGCTGGCTCTATAGCTATACTTGGGTTCTATACTTGGAAAAGAAACCATACCAAGAGCTCCCAATCACCTTGGCAACGCCTCCCCAGGCGGGATTGGGCAACTGGCTGAGGTAGGCAGAGACCTCCAGGTATCCCACCTGGAAAAGGCGAAGCCAAGCCTGCGCTAATGGTGTCGCATAGGGTCCAGGGGACTGCGCCTGACCACGCAAAGGGGGGCCCCATTTAATGTGGGGAGCAGTCATTACCCCATCATCCTATTCACCATCGTCTAACTGGCAGGGGAGACCTGTATGATCTGTGTGATTCACTATTTGTTGCCAAACTTTAATAAAAAGCAAAAAAAGCCACCACATTCTTGGTACATAATTACAACAAAGACTACTCCCCCATCATTCCCCCTCATCCCCCAAAAGAGGAGTTTGGCCATCACTGCAACCAATGAACTGGTTTGTTTTTAAATTGCTGGCTGTGTAAGCTGTCTTTTGTGGACTTCAATCTGAAAAGCGGGCTAAAAATATTCTAAAATTTAAAAAACCCTATCATTTGAGACTTTATATAATTAAAAATATAATCCTTACGGTAGGAAGGAATCCAGGCTCTACTGTCTTTTGAAGTACAGCATCCCAGTTGATATCGGACAAATAAGCAAAGTCTTGGATATCGGTCAGTTGAGAAAACCGTTCCTCTGTATTTATTTCCATTAACTAGAAATGGGAATTAAACCAGCTTGTAAACATGATAAGGATCAGAACAGAGAGAAAACAACAAGATTTTTTACTGTAAATTAGATACAAGAAATGACGGTGGTTTGAATCACTGCATTTCAGTCAGGCATGAATCCCCATTAAAAGCCATATGACTTAATTTAATCATGACTAATTTGCTGCATTGGTTTCAAATGCAATGGATCTTAGTCACAACTTTCACTAGATCAGGACCATTGTGCCGTAAGCAGAAAAGAAAAAAGGGCAGGCTACCAGTTTTACTCCTGATAACTCAATAGAGAATCCTCTTATACAACTATATTGTGTAGCATAGCATAGAAGCAAGTCTAATCTATTGTTCTAATTTGAAAATATAATTAGGTTTTCCAGGAAGGAGAAAAGCCGTAATCCAGTCTATTTATCTCTACAGTAAAACCTCTGATTGGGTTTTACGTAAGAAATCAATAAAATTTTGAGACAAAAATAAGGAAGCAGTCTAGGGCAGAAGACCAATTGGAAATTCACATTTTCTTAAGGCATTATTTACTTTTGCAGGCAACAACTGGTAGATCTCAAGCTCAGTTGGGTTATCTGAAGAGTTGCAACACATGAAGGGCAGTACAACTGTCACTTGCCATACAAACTTCAAAAATCTGAACTAAGGGCAACAATATAGGGGTCTTTTCTGACATTCCTTGGGCAGCTTGGGAAGAAGTAGTAGCTCTTGTACTACCTCACAAAGAAAGTGTCAGAAGCCCTGGGTTATATGAGAGAGGTCCATGCTGCAGCTCCTTCACAATGCAATAATGCTCTAGCTTTCATGAAGGATGGCAGTGGCATAAGAATGGGAAGCATCACGGACTCTTCCCTGAAGGCTCCCACCATCGCTTTAGAAGCCAAGAGGGAGCTGCACTGTAGCAATTTCAACAGGAATGTAACATCAAAAAGGTAACCACACTTTTGCCTAATAAATTTAGGCTTTTGACAGTTTTTATCCATACAAAAGAAACATATTCAATTTAGTGACAAGTTATCCGTGGAGTTCAAAGACTAAAGTCCCTACATTCCCTAGATATTTGCTCCATGGTGGACTGGTGACTATTCTGGCAGTTTCTTCAAGCTGCCTTGTTCGTATTTCAAAACTTACCACTATTCATTCTGCATAGCCCTGCAAGTTTGGTCTTCTGCTAATGCAATGAGAAGAATTTGTAAGGGAGGCAATAATAGCCGTGCAATAAGCAATTTAGGTATCCAAAAGCATTTACAAAGGCCAACATGCTCAGTGGAATGCATGTTGGTCTTGAACTTGTGAATTCAAATTTATAACCCATGGATTCATTGAGTAGCCTTGGGCAAAGTTGTAATCTCTTCACTCCCTTTCTGTGAAACGGGAATACGTGTGGCTGTTCTCATGGGGTTTTTGTGAGGACAACTGACAACTGAAGATAAATGGAGAACTTTCCAAGAGAAAACCAACGTTCTAAGTAGCACAGCCTCAACAAACTTAAAGAGCTGGCTTTGGACAATGAAAAATCCTTCTACCTTCTGTTCTCCTGTAAGACTTGGCATTACAACCAAAAGCAGTTAGAGCTAAAGACCACAAGTTTGGTTCCAAAGGTCAAACAATTTAATTTGCATTCACCAGAAATCAGCACCACCATAGAAGGCCTTTCAATCTTTTCTCTCATTTCCATACATCACACTATCCATGACTGAGTACAGAATCTGGTTCTTTTCCTTGCTGGATGCTTGGCTGGCTCAAAATGAGAAAGTGTTCTACTTCAACAGTAATTTACTGAACTCTTTCTTCTAAGTAAGTTAAGCCAAACACTCTACAAGTATCTACTGCATTTGAACAAATTATTCAAAAAGTCCTGTTCTGACAGATTTATCTCAGAAAGCTTTTGCAGCAGTACTTTATTTTTATGACTCGATAAATACCCACATAGTACAAACCAACTCCTGTTGAAATCAGATCCCCCTGTGGTTTATACAAATGCCACCAGTGTACACTGCCCATATAGTGTTGAATATTTTTCTTCAAACATTGCCCAGGAATCAGCAAAACATTTCAAAATGATTCATGTAGAACATGAATGCAAACAGATTGTTTTTGTGGGAGCTGCAAATCATTCACGGAAATCAAAGCCAGCCAGTTACTTCATCAGCCTGCTTCCATTCATATGCCAGACTGACTGGAATGGGATACTCCTGCTGAACTGCAAACCTACAGTTATGCAAATTCCTAAAATGCTCCTCTAACATCTGCAAGCCCATACAAGCATTTTTCACATGAGAGGTTTTACTTGGTTTCCCTTTGAATCTGCCTGTAACGCAAACACAAAACCTACACAGGTTGCAGCACACATTTAATTTCTATTTTCTTCCCTTTTCCATCCTGCATTACCAACCTTGCATAACTGGCAGGAGAGGGGCTGGAAGGTGTTCAGTTTGTATGTGGAAATGCTCCATGCCTGATTTAATGCACTGAAACCTTTCTTATGAAATTTACTTGAGACAAGTGAGAGCCAGGACCACACTTGACATCCCAGTTGGTCTCATCTATAATACATAATGGCTGCTAAAACAGAGACAAAGGGGGGCACAGTGGAAATTTAAATAGCGGTGACATTGCATCATTAATTCAAGAAGGAACAAAAGGGCCTGTGGGGGTTCCAGAATGTCATGGCACAGGATAAAAAGCAAAGTAAAATGACATAAATAAATATAAAGGAAATCTACAGAAATGTGGAGTTATTACTCTGTCTTGACTAGTTTCAAATGCAGGGTTTTTTAAACAGTTTTTATGTGTATTTAGGTATATATCTGGACAAAATAGTTCTTTTGATCATACAGCTACCACCATACATGCAGGTTTTTTCAATTGCCGTTGGGCAATTTTCCATCTCCTTGGTGCCATCTCTTACAGTGCCACTGTTAGGTCTCTCATGAAGGCAGTGGGGATGAAGAGTCAATATGTAGCCAATGCATGTGTGTATATGGGACTCTGAATATATGGAAGCTTTTCACCTTGTGCAGAACTATGTGAAGAGCATATATTTGATAGTAAATTTTGAAAAACATTCAGGATTGGGCTGTGCATTTGGAGTTTTAGCCTAGCATAACCTGCTATGCATTTGGGGGGGGGGGGGTAGTGGTAACTAATTCACTGTCTACAGTTTAGGGTCCCCAGCCAAAATCATGTCTTCCAGATCTATTAATCCTGCCTAAAAATATTAAAATATTGTGGGTTTTGTCTTTACTAAACAACTAAAAACATTTCTAGCACGCTTGGTTCATGTGTGTGGGTTAACAATATGGATCTGAAGTTCACTGATACACTCTATCTCCACCTTGGTCTGGGGGTCATGTGGCAAGGCGAACATCTCCCCCTTCTGAAATCAGACTTCTCCTTGCTACATGGAACTGTGCACCTGAGTGACTCTGGCCAAAGACAGACAAGAGATCTTCTCAGTTCTGCAGAGGTTTTTTAGCTAGAGATTCTGAACACCAAAAGTGGAGATTCATGAATAAAAAAAACACCTCAGAGTGCATCACTGAATGATAGCCCAATTTCAGGGTCATTTTGTTAAACTGCCTAATATATCATCTCTACACCACTTGCTGTTACAAATATTGCTGCCACTGGGGGCTGTGTAATTGCCACTTCCATTCTAGTACCACCCGTGCCCCCTTCTGTTTTCTTTTCCCCCGGGGTAATAATGAAATATAATAGACCTTGGCCTTAACTTTTCTCAGCCTCAGCAGCAATAGCAGCAGCAGTCTTCTCAACTGAATGGCCTGCCAAGCCTTCAGATTCTCGAGGCAGTTCCGTACAACATTGATTTAAAAATCACAGATAGAGACAGAAACACAAATACCAGAACCTGCACGCAGCACACATATTAACCTATTTTCTTTTCCATAGTCTCTTTTGAGGGGGTTATAGGAGGATACTGAGGCTATACATACATAAACCTATACATACATAAACCTCTCCTCTCCCCATATGGAACCACAACAACCCTGCTTTCAAATCTGGGTTTGGGGTTTGGGGGAAAACCCGAAACAGATTTTGGAGGGTGCATGAGTAGAGGAAGTCCACTGAGCAGGCAGAAGTCCTTGAGCTAATGCAAAGATTTTGCTGGATATAAACCCATTCTTTTAACCGTGCAAACCTATCTGTTTTCTCAGATGAAGGCTCCATTGACTTAATGGAAATTACTCTCAACTTAGTATGCATAGGATGGTAGTCTATCTCTTCTTCTCCAAGTTACTTATATCAATGAACACAATTATCTTATTTTACTTTTTTAAAAAAAGCTTATTTGGGAGAGAAATGTAACCCTCTTTCATAACTGGAAATCGCTAAAGGGTCCTGTTTATGCTATTAATGTTGGATGTGAGACCAAATTAATTTGTACCAGAAATTAGGTGAATCTCCTTATGCCATTTATTCCATATTATAAAGTATTTTGTTATGTAAAAATGGTTCACTACATTTCCCATTGCATTTTCATACCAGTCAAGATGAATTTATTTGGAATGATCTTGAACGGTGATGGGGAATTTGTAGTCCTCTAGATATAGTTGGACTACAGCTCCCATCACCCCTGGCCACTGATCACAGTGGCTGGCACTGATGGAAGTTGAAGTCCAACAACATTCAGAGGATCAAAAGTTTCTCACACCAGGGTCTTGAAGCTTTGAAATATTTTTTTATGACAGGAATTGCTACTATGGGGAGAAGGGTGTCCCACTGCAAGCACCATACTGAGTATGAATCAGTTAGCTGCAATCAAGTATTAACTGAAACTATTGGACTTTTAAGTTAGACATGAGGTCCTGTTAAGTCAATATTCATTTATTTCATTGGGTCAGCTGAAACTTAGCTGAATACCACCTAAGTTTCTGTTGAATTGTGCTCAGTGAATGTTGGAACATAGATTCACATTTTCATGGACTAAACCCATTGTTTTTTGCTGCATTTTTTCATTAACTTCACCTTTAATCAAATCATGTTTTCAGGCATTACCAAAACATTCCCTTTACAGAAAGAAAGAGGCTGAAAGATATAGTTGTACTGAGACTTTCCCAACAGCAAACCTTCCTAAAAGGCATCCCATTCCAATTTCCTCTGTCTGATAAAGAATGCCTGTCAGCCATATTTTCTGATAATTCTTATGCTGACAAACTGTTACCACGTGGAAATATGTGAATAGAAGTTATGAATAAATGATGGCAAGTGAACATCTCTACAGAAGCTCGACTGTCACTTTGCCACAGGGAAAATGTGATGTCTGGAAACCTTCTCAAGTGAAAGCATGCTGAACTAGCAGGTAATTCTCTCTCTCTCTCTCTCTGGTAATTTTACTGAAAACCATTATGAGGTGGGTTTTTTTTAATTTACAGCAGTATTTAAATACCCATAAAATCTAATAATACAAAGATGTAACATAAGTCCACTGCAATTTTTTCTCTATGCCTCTACAAGTGGGAGCCAACGAAGTGCAGCAGGTGGCTTTTGTGTGGTAACCTGAAGTCATGTAAAATTATGTCACACATTTTGTGTTAGCAGAAATTACTATGAGGGGTGGGGATGGAGAGGCGAGACATGGGCTTCTTGCTTTTTGCAGCAGTCGCACTTCTCCTATAAGTCTTGGTGTACTGAGCTTCCACTCAGAAAGTGTGGGAAACGTTTGGCCTTCTAGATATGTCTGTGTCCAGTCCTGGGCACCACAGTTTAAGAAGGATATCGACAAGATGGAACATGTGCAGAGGAGGATGAACGGGATGATAAAGGGCCTGGAAACCAAGCTTGAGGGTGTTGGATAGCTTGAGCCTGGAGAAGATCAGACTAAGAGGTGATATGTTCACCACCTTCAAATATCGGAAGATTAAGCAAGCTTTTTCTGGATTCAAATAACAAGGAAGGAGATTCTAAGAAAACTTTAGGGGAAATGTTCTGATGACAATAGTTGTTTGACAGTGGAACAGACTTTCTTGGAAGGTGGTGGGCTCTCATTTATTGGATGTTTTTAAATAGAAGTTGGGTGGCCATCTCTCAGGGATTCTTTACCAGTTACTGAAGGGAACTGAACAGTGGTCAAGGGCCAGGAATGATAGTAGTAGTAGTTCAGCAACATTGGGGGGGGGGCCTGGGGTTTCCGCTACCTGTTCTAAAGCAAGCACCCTTCTCTTTATTGAAGTCAGCCTGCCTCCAAAAACACGTTCCACTTACCTTTTGGATTAAGGACACCATATCCTTTGACCAAGCAGCAGGATACATAACTGTGGCTGTCTTGAAGATGTGGGCAATTTCGTTTGCAGCAGTACTAGAGCGAATGTGATATGGCCTCTGTGAAGAAGGAAAGGGGATGGGGAGCAAATAAATTTTGAAACAAATCCCTCATCCAGCAGCTGCAAAAACCACATTATTTCTTTCAGACCATTTCTAAGTAAATGACCTCTGCTCAGGTGGTCTTTGTGCTGATTTTTCCAAAGCCCACATTCTTCCTGTTCCTACCCGCATCTCTCCTCCATCTCGCCCTGCTGTTGTTCTCAATTGAACCATTGAACTACAGTCACTGGGGAGCCTAATTCAATTGAAGTAAATAGATCAGCGCAGGAGAGGGCAGCAGCAGCAACAACAAAGCTACATTTGAAAAGCAAAATGTAAGGGAAGGGATCAAGGCTTTGCGCTGTCATCCAACCAGCGTTTCACTAGGACAGCCTGAGTGCAAAGGAAATCAATTTACTGCTGTTTTTAAAAAACAGAAAACAACATTCTTTCCATATTCCCTGAAACATTTAAAGACTGCATTATCCTGTTTATGTCTGGAGTCGGAGCTTAACTGCCATTGAGGTAAACTCTTGTTTTTATTTCCTTTGAAACAGACATGGACCATGTTTGCATATCATGCTAAGCCATAAAAGGATGGTTTGGTAAGTCACATTTGCATGAAGTGCAGGCTGACAGAGACATCCAGGGGACTCCTACTTTGGTCCTCCCATCACAAAGGGGATAACCCAGGAACATGCTGTGTTTTGTGCTAACAAACCATGATGCATTAAGCCAACGACAAACCATGATTTGCCAAACATCTCATGAAAACAAAAGTCGAGGGGCTTGCCGTATAAAGAACTACCCATTCAAACTAAGTGCCGAATTAGTTCAGCATTGCTTGCTATATCGTAAGTAGCACAGGAAGTGGGGATATATGTGACTCCTGGACAGTTATGGTTAGTATTTTCTTTACAGAAAGAGGATGCCCTTCTCAAGGTGACTACCAAAATGTGAAAAAAGAACCTATAACAATATCAAAAATAATAAAATTACCTGAGACACATCTACATCTCTTAACTGTAGCAGATTAAAAACGATATCAGAAGACAAAAATCATCCAAGTGCAAAAGCAGGTAGCAAAACTAGCACATTTCTGGGTACAGGCTGGAGTACGACCTGCATTCCTGCCTGCCTCTCCTATGCAGTTCAGTTAAGACTCCCCGGCATGGGGAGATACATAAGGACTGTAGGGAACAACCCTCTCGTCCTCTGGATTTTTACTTATGTCCCATTTGCCAGAACATTCAGCCATTACTAGTATAGATGATCTTCAAAGGTGATGGGCAAGAAACCTGCCCATCCAGGTTCCAGGAAAGATTTAGATACAAGAACATTTCTGAATTATTATAAGCAACTTCTATTCATAAGATTTAACTCTACAGTATTTTCTTTTTCCTTTACAGGGAAGATGGAGAAATACTTCACCATGCCTGTAGTGTATGGTAACAAGGCATGAACATTTTAATTTCCTGCTATGTCAAAGGACTCCTTTGGGCAGAGTAGAAATCCAATAAAGCAAGCTTTAAAACGCATTACTGTTTTTTCAGGTCACCAATACCTGAATGTTACTGCAACGCTGGATTCAGGGCTTTTCACTCTTGCTGACAACCTTAGCAAGTGGTTATTGAATAATGCCCATGTATAACAGGAGAGTGAGAAGTAAATATCTAACCCTAAAAAATGTAGACTGCTTTAGAGAACATTGACTTTGGGAGACATTCCCAGGCATGTGGAAGAATACATGCAACTGAAAAGGCAAAGTACATGTGAAATAAAGCGCTGCAGTGTAAGGAACTAATTTTTCAATCTCTGTTTAGGTTTTTATTAGCAGCAACCATATGCATAGCTTATATATTTAACTAAATCTAAATGGATGGTGGAAATGACTAAATACAAATACACAATTCTGTCCAGCCAGCAGCACATTCACAAATAAAATATATCTGTCTTCAGTTGCATGTATACATAATATTTTAACACGAGAGTGCGTTGCTTGTTTCCCCCAGAAACAAAGTGGGGACTGAAACGATATCTAAACTTGGCTACTTCATTCCCCCACCAACATGCATTTGTGACTTAAATGACGTAACATTTTGGATGCTTCAGAACAGCTGTTTTGGATGAAAAAGCTAAGTTACCCTTAATTAAGACTAATTAAATTAAAAGTAATTAAAATTTAAAACTATGAGACTTTTTTAAGAAGCAATTTTAAGCAGAGGTTTAAATTATTTCTGCCCTGCTTACTTTACCAAAAGATCCGACTGGTATAAATACAATTATTTAACAAGAGCAAAACAAAACAGAAGCCTTCTCCTGCTTTTTTTTATTATTAAGGTTGAAATCCAACAGAAGGCTGCAATCCTGGGTAGTCACAGATGAAGAACATGTGCAGCAAAATGCCTTTTTTTCTTTTACTGCAGCTATCACTCTGCTGAGCAGCTTGTAGGTTGTGCAAGGTGATCGGCTGCAGCAAAAATACTCTTAACATCTCCAGCTAAGCACGTGCTCCTCCCACACCTTCACTTGCCTATGTATCTCCAGGGCTGCGATCAATGGGACTGTTCACGCATAGTTTATCGCAAAATTGATGCTAATATTCTATATGCTAGCAATGTGACATATTGCTCACAAACGTTTATTTAATTTTTTTAAAAAAAAAGTTTTTAGATGTATCCATTGCAATAAAGTTCCCATTTTGCCTACTGGTTTGACCTAACTTCTAAAGACTCCCAGAAAACATTTTGGAAATATGTTGTCATCCAGTCCAGCAACAAGGCATGCTGGAACATGAAATGTGTTTGATTACTAATTCACACACAGCGGTCCATTTCTTCCTCAAACCGCAGGTTCATTCTGCAATTGTAAAATATCTTTCTACATTTTGTTCCTGCTGAACTCTTGGTATATTGTCTAGCAACTGCTATAGCAGAAATTCATTTTTATCAGTAAGATAATTCCTTTTCTTAAACAGCAGTGATTCTCTCTGGAATTTTAATGAGTTTATCATAAAAATGGACACAGAGCTTGAGAGCTGGACAACCTGAAAACGATGGGTTAATGGATGTATAGAGCCAATAAAGTATATAAATGAACAGTACAGTACCCGGCCTCTAAGAAGTTCATACGCTGTAATGCCTAATGACCACCAGTCAACAGCATAGGAATAGCCAATGGGTTTTATAGAACTGAACATCTCAGGTGCTGGGGAAAAAGAGAAAGTTGTTATTTGCTTTCATTAAGAATCTTACAGCAATATTATTGCCTTTGCTTCCATTGGTGTGAGCATATATTCCAAATGTCCAGATGGGGACAGACCCTTTGGGGGCCATGGCTGGCTGGCTACTGGGCCCACCTAGTCAAGAAGGGCTTCCTGATTTGCCTGGGCAACAGTGAGCTATGGGAAATGAACGAAAAGAAATGGGAGCTGAGAGAAAGGCTGCTATCTAATGTGTGCACCTAAGCCTTGTGGGATGCCTTGCGAAAACGGGACATCAACAACTATTTTTATTTCTGTCTTAGGATTTAGTCTGCCTCCTTTTTAGTTTTAAGCTGTTAAAATAGCCTTATTTAACAGCTTAAAACTAAAGAGGAGGCAGACTAAATTTGTATTGTTTTATACACTACTGTATGGGATATTTTTAAACAACGCTTTACTTATACTGACAGTATGATTAGCGACAATTGTTCTTATTTTTAAAAATAATTTATTTATTTATTTTTTTAAATGTTATCGCTGTTCATTTGATATTTTTTGAACTGCTTTGGGGAGAATCTCATGGAAATGTAGCCTACCAATAAACATGATGATGACAATAATCATCTCCCTGGCTCCGGTGTGTCTTGGGGTGACATTTAGCTCTGATTCCTATCCTGGTCCCTAGAGTCAGTTTCTCTGACTCAGTCATTAGCTCCCTGTTCCCATTCCCCTCTTACAGCTGCTTATGGCTCAGCCCTGACACTTTACTTATCAGAAGGAGTCAATATTTTGCCTTTCGGAGAGATACAGCTTTAAACATCTGTCAACTAACATGTACACCAGAGTTCTTTAGGTTTTGCCTTCTAGAGCAAGGAACAAATACATCTCAAGTCTGGTGCACATGCATCTAAAAGGTTATGTCCATGCACTGCCAATATACTTCTTCCCTTCCATACCTCCATAATAATCTATTAATCAAAGAGCCATTTTTGCTGAACGCGTTTTGAATTTTGACCATATTTATACCAATTGCAACCAAGTTCACTGCAAGATAAGAATTCTATTCAACCATCATAATTTACTTTTCAGCCATTGTTATGATCAGTTTACTAACTACTTTAGACACGTGTGGCCATCAGGCTCTGACAGAGAATGCTTTCCCTTTGGAAGTGTGCAGGATATTCATTCCTGTGCCAGTAAAGACTCACTTGTTTGCCCAAGCATTTTTAGGGTATTTAATGAGTTAATTGACTTGGGGTGAGTAGCCCACTCTGAACTTTCTTCCACCTGCTTTTACTGTTCAAACTGACTTTATGGTTTATGAATTTTTTTAATGATTTATTGTCATTTGTATTTGGATCATGACCCATTGTGAACAATCGCAGAATACAAATATCCCCAGCAAATATATAAACAGATATAGAAGGCAAAAAAGTATTTTCAAGCAACGTATTTTTGGGAGTGGGGAGATACTTAAGAAATGATATTTGGAATGAGAATGGGGGGGGGGAGGTATAAGCACAAAAGTTTTCCCCTTCCTCTGTGAATGTTCTCATTGCCCTCTAACTAAAAGATGAAGGCGGCATGACATCCTTCTACTTTTGTCACCTAACCAAAACTACCATCAAGAAAATGAGCTGGGAGAATTCTGCCATGTTATTGAGGTTCAGAAGGTCACTGCACAAATGCACGGAGCACTGGGGAACTGACTCATCATGCTTACGTTCTCTGGTTCCATACAAGTTTTTACACTTATGAATCACAATTTCCAGGTCACACTTTGGCTGCTGACTGTTTGACGCAGTTGGGTTGCAAATGCACAAATACCTATCGATCTATAGATATACAGTACATATGCATGAAAGTCCCACTCCTGTTCCCCGTTGATCACAGATAAAATGCTTGTAGCTGCTGAGCAGACGCATGCATTACAGCCATCAAAACATCATTTAAATGGAAGTGTCCTAATTTTTGCTTAAGTGCTGGGAGGGGAGATGCTAACTCCGGTGTCTGACCCATAGAAATGGTGCCCTCCTGAAGTGGAAGACCGTGGCTCCTTAAGCTTGGACCTGGGAGACCAGGATTCAAATCCCCACTCAGCCATAAAGTTCTTTGGGCCACTCAGAGTCTCTTAGCCTAACCTACCCCGCAAGGTCGTTGTGAGGGGGAAAAGGCAAGAGGGGAAACCATGTGACCACCTTGAGCTCTTTGGAGGTAAAGTGGTATATAAGTGTAATAATAAGCAAACAAACATTCAAAATTAAAAAAAACATGGGGAAAAATACAACCATATGAAATAAGTGATCAAAGGGAGGGTACCAACACACTAACCCCACTACCTCAGGCAGCCAAGTTAAACAGACAATTCCTAGAAGTGAGCACTTGTTAAATTCTCAAAGGGTATGTAATAAGTTCATTATATTTCTTGGTAACCAAAAAACAGAGGAGTGGTGTTGCCAGTCATTCGAGGATGATGCATCAATATTCTGTATATCCATTTATATTTCAAAGGCTTCTCCCAGTCTCATGTGTCAAGCCAATGGGCTGGGCCACCTTTTATCATCTCTATAGCGCCTGCCCACCCAACTGCAGCATACACCTCACACACAAAACCCAAGAACCAATCATGCAATTTTGCCCTACACTCTTCAGATTTTAGGCACCTAGGCAGCAATGAGATGGGGTTGGAAGAGGTGGAACCAGTATGCTGGTTCCATGTATCAGGCTGGATGGAGTATCTTCTAAGCTGGACCTTTGCTTCTTAAAAAGAAGAAGAAGCAAAACTGTTTTAATATCTGGACAGAATTAGAATTAAAATGTTCAGAGCACAACCCTAGAACAGAGGTATTACCAACAGAAGTAAACTGTGCCTTAATTTTTAGCTACTCACCCATATACGGTTTAGTACCAGCAATAGTGGTGACCTGAGTGTCTTTTGTTATCACGGTGGCAATATTGAAGTCTGTGATATGCACATGTCCTAAGAGAGAGGTAAAGAAACCATTTTTTACATGAGCATCTCACATCTACATAACGTTCCATTCTGGCATGGCTATTCATTTTACTATATATAATTACGAGGAAACAGGCAGCAAAGAGTATCAATCATTTGCACCATGTCCTTTGAATTTGCTCTCTTCCCTGCAACTTTTCCTATTAAACACAGAGGCCCCAAGGCAGGAAAGTGCAATGTGATTGCACAAGCCAACACCTATCAACTCCCTTACTGAAGAGCCAGGGAGGAAATATAAAAAGTACCCTGGCTGTTGAGCTGGCAAGGTGCTATAATAAAAGCCACACAGTAAATCCCTAGGCTCAGAGGTCCACGTCCGTGGCACTGCTGATCAGAAATCAAAGCCAAAATCTCGCCCCAGCTGAAGCAGATGAGTACTCTGTTTGCTCAACGGAAGAGTGAAAATGGGATTTATAAATAAACTGTGGCAGTAGAAGTAGTGATTCCTCCAGGGGAATGTTTCCCATGATCACCTCAAGCATACTTCAGTACCTCTAGTGGCTATACTGCAAACTGCTCAAAGATGGTTGGACAGCACACTCTGCTATGGTCCTCTACCAGCCACAGTGCTGCAATGAAGTTTTTTGGGTGAACAAATGTACCCACTTGATACTACTGATGCCTTTTTTTGCATTAGAATGGTCTTTCTCAACCTTGGGTCCTCGGATGTTGTTGGACTACAACTCCCATCACCCCCAGCTGGCAGGAACCAGTTCAAGGATGATGTGAGTTGTAGTCCAACAACATCTGGGGACCCAAGGTTGAGAAAGGCTGCATTTGAAGCTTAATCTCAGCAGGCAGGGAGAATGCTTTAAGGGCTATTGTCACCTGCAGTATGAGAAAAACATGAATTATGATGCCAGAGTACATCTGATCTGATCTGGCAAGCAGCACATGCATAGCCTGAACCATCTTAGAGAATCAGACACCATGGTGCCCCCTTCCTTGTGGCTGTAGAGTGAAAAAGAGAAAAGAAAAGGCAAGCCCCAAATGACTCCTCAGAGAACTCTTAAGAGAGGAGGCAGTGAAAGGCCAAGGCAATATTCCATCCTTGCATCACTTTTCATTTCCTCTCTATTGCTCTCCTTTCCCTGCGGGAAATTGCATTAATAAAATAATGAATTATAGATGCCATTATTTTTATTCAACCTTTGATATTCTTTGGGAAAGAAGCAGGGAGATGGCATTTTGGCTGTCTTGTTTGTCAGAAGTTAATTCTTGAAATACAACCCAAAGTTTCTTAAGAAGCAGAAGTAATTGGAATAGTAAACTGTAAAACTGAACTATTAAAAAAGCATGTTATGGGGAACACCTCACACAGAAATAACTTAACTTTTAGTATTTTGAGAAGAAGCTTGATGTAGTTACTACCACACATAATTTTCTGAGCAGCACCATAAATAATTGTGCATCCAATTTGGTTTTAGACTCTAGAGTTGATTAAAAGAAACTTTTAAAAAACCTAAATAAAAATGTAGTTAACATTAAACTACCAAAACAGAATTAAAAAAACACAAGGTGTTGTGCATGTTAAAGAAATGTTTGAAAACATGATATTCATTTGCGAATGCTGACAATCCCTGACTAATTTTGTTAATGGTGAAAAACTTAAGAGATATTTCATCAGTGAAGCACAGTTACACCTGGACTAAAATATATGTATATATGTATATTTAGATAGTAACAAAATTTATCTGGGATTACCAGCATGCAGATGTAAATGTCAACAATCATAAATTGTGGACATTCAGTATAATGGTATGAGACTTTTAAAAATGTTTACCAACCAAAAGTAAGATCCCCCCCCCACCAAGTGAAAGGAAGAGCTATGAACTCCCCCTGCCCAGTCCTTTTTTTTCTGGGGGTACTCAAGAATATGCAGTGCCAGAACCTTCCCCCCAAATGTTAACAACTTACTGCAACACCTTCGTGGTGAGTACTGACACCTTTTTTTCTACCCAAAAAAACCCCTGCCTCTGCCCAGCTGATCCTGCCCATTGAAGTCTGCCTTAACATAACCTCTTTCTCTCACAGGGTGCTTTGACACAACCTGCTTGATGAACATTCAGCCTGATTTGCTTGCAGGGACATTAGATGATTTCAAAAAATTGGAGCATCCATTCCTATTTATTTGTGGGGAGTTTAGACGATGCTGCATCAAAGGAAGTGTCATTTCACACTTTCCAGTGTGTTTTCCTTGTAGCAAAAAAATCCAGTATTTTGGAGAAGTGGGCTTGTTTCACAAGAGCTCCAAATCAGCCTTAATTATGCAACCTGAATTTGCCAGGGGGTGACTGAATCCCACCTCAAAACAGAGACAGTCTGGAAGCACCCACAGTTCGGCATAAGTGTTTGGCAACAGACTGAGCTTGAGTTTGAACGGCCATTCCCAAGGAGAGAGCAAGTCACTGGAAAACAAGCACAATCTTAGCGGTCTAAATATAGATAGAGGTGCTGCTAAAACAATGGCTGAGGGGAAAACCAAGAACAAAATTGAACTATAGGTAAGAGGCTCTTTGCACGCCTGAGTGGAACCACACAACTCTCCTGCCATGGTTGGAGAAACACACAGAGAAACTGCAAAGAGGAAATAGTCAGAAGGGCATGGAGTTCAAGGGCACGTAGAGAAAAGACAATTCCAAATAGAATTCTGATGCATCAAAAATTGAAAAGCCTCTGAAGCAGTTCTTTTCAACTGTCTTCCTTGAGCCCAAGCCTATGACTGTAATATCTGTCCATTCTCCACAAATTATAGCATTTAGACACATATTAACATCAATGAAGGGGGAGTTCCTCCTCTTGAATTGTTTCTTAATGTAAAGTTATCAGAACATTGCCCGTTCCTCACCTTCTCAGAGTGCCTCAGTCTACCACAGAGTGGACTATTCTGTGAAACAGCAGAGAGTAGCTCACACAATATCCACACCTTGTGGAGGCAAAGCAGGGAATTTACTCTGTATTTAAATGATGTTAGAGCAGCATGACAAGGAAGGTGCTCTTGAGGAACCTCTTCAGAAGCACCTAAACCAACTGCCATCATCCCTGGCCATTGGCTATGATGTCTATAGTGGATATGAGTTTGAATTCAACAAGCTTTGAAGGACTCTGGGTTCCCCACCCCTGGCATAAATGGTTTTCACGTGAATAATGCATCTATGACCCAGTGATCTCATGCACACTGGAACGAAACCGCATTGAACCTGCATAGGGTGGGAGTGTTTAAAAAGGAAACTTGCCTTCAAACAGGCTGCATAAAACTTTTGCACATTCCTGGGGGGGGGGGGGGGAGAGCAAGCAAGGAGGAAATGCTCTGCAGCTCAGCATCCCAAATGCACCTATAGTACTCTCCAAACACATTTCCCGTTATCTCTGATTGCACAGCTATGTTGTTGCACTGCGGTGCGTCTGAAACACTGAGCCACAGCAGGTTCTCCTTCAAAAGCATCCAAAATTAAAACCTTATTCTACGGAGGAAAACATGATTGTTGTTCATGATAAATTTATCAGCCTGGTTCAGACATAGTGCTAAGCCACAGAAACTTGGTTATGTATGGGCAGTATAACAATGCTGTCAATAAATAAATAAATTTATGACTCCATGCCACAGTGAGCTTTGTGTTCACTGGGTCCCTGTTCCCCTTCCCTAGAAAGACAGGAAGGTGACACAATGGGCCAGATTATTTGTCCACCTAGTTAGTATTGCCTACTCTGATTGGCTGCAGCTCTCTAAAACCTCAAATACAGGTCTTTCCCATCACCTGCTACATGATCCATTTAGTTGGGGTTATGAGGAATGGAATCCCAGAGCTTTAGAATGCAAAGCATATATTCAACCACTGAGCTTTGGCCCCTGCTTGAATCCATCACACACAAGGAAAAACTGGAATAAAAAGGTTCCGCTTTTGGTTTTGAGTAAATCATAGTTTCTCACTCAGAATTTGGTGTGATTGGTTCCTACTATGAATAACAAACCAGATCCTGAAACCACCAATTGATCCTGGCAATTTTGAACTAACCTTTGTGAGATAGTTTCCCCATGTTCAGACATAATGGTAAACTGTGGTTCATTCAAAACTAAAAGTGGATGTTTTCAAACTCCTCTCCTGGCACATGAAAGAAGAATGGTATAGCATGCAAGAGGAACCTCTGAACGAGGCCACCAGTCTAGTTAAAAGCTGGGCCAGAAGGTGCAGATGAAGAACACCTATAGTTAACCTGTCCTGCTGTTGTCATTCATGCCTTAATTCAACAGAAGCACAGAGCTAAGGTAAAATTTATTTATTTATTGCCTCAGCCTGCTTTCCATCTCACAATGACATGGTGGCTTCCTAAAGCCTGCACTGCTCACCTAGGAGACAGTATTTTGCTACAGGTTTGCATGCATGAGGATACTATTATAGTAAGAAACAATTGGCTCTTACCCTGTTCATCCAGCAAGATGTTATCAGGCTTTATGTCTCTAAAATAAAAGATGGAGAGAGAGAAAGAGAGAGAGAGAGAAGGTTCCAGTAGTAGTTAGTATTGCATCGGAGGGGGGGGGGGAGACTTACTGCAGCATGATCACGTTCCTCGTAAAAACTGAAGGACACCCAAATCACTCTTAGCAATCTATAGAATGATCCTCAAGTCCTTCTGTTACATGCCACCCACTGATTGTAATCATACCTGCAGTTAAAACTCTGTAAAATGAACAAAAAACTGTCTGAAACCCATATGTTCCATTTAGTAATACAGGGACAACTTCTGATCTTTCACTCTGGGCACGATCAACTTAATTTGTCTACAAATAATTTTTTAATTGCCTATCAACTTCCTCTACAGCTGTAATGCATTGCAGAAAGTGCTTCTGGCCATGTCTTCTATTGAGCAACATTATTTCCCCCTTCTCATTCCTTTCCCCTTATTTCTTTGTGTGAAGCCTGATGAAGAGTTCTGTGACACTTGAAAGTGATTGCACTACTTTTTAAAATAGTCCTTATAAAGATGTTATACTACTGACCATGTTTGGATTCTCCCCACCACCACCAATAGAACTGCTTGCAGTTGTCTCCCCCACTTTGTGGTTGAAATGCCAAAGAGCCCAGTAAACATATGAGGCCATTGATTTATTAGTCCTGTTAGCAGAAGCATGCACAAGGATTCCTGCTAGTGCAACAAGGCTTCTCCCATGTCTCTCAAATATAGCACTGGGGGAGTTGGAAGAACCCATAGAACGGTGTACAGGGGGAGGAGAGAGGAGAATGTTCTGTTGAACTGAAATGCTTGCGCTGAAAGAATATTTACCTTCGCACAACAATGAATTCCTCCCATGGCTATTAAGATTTGAAAAGTGTTAAAATAGAATATATTGGTGCAACATTATTGAACATTATTGGTTGAATCCAAGGTGCCCATGCAGTTCCCCTAATGGAACAGGGCTTCTCCTTCCTCTCCTTACACACCCTCAAAATCTGCTCTACAGAGTCTTCCAATCTGAAGACTATCCGAAAAAAATGGCAACAGGAACTGGGTATTACCATCCCAAATGAAATGCATAATAATCGCAACATACTCCTTCTCCCCCAACGTTACTGTCCAAACATAAGGTTTGCCATTTCCCTTGAACATCCTGATTGTCTTCTGGGATAACTAATGTAATCCCAAGTATAAACTCCAAGACACTCTATATATTATAGATTACTGTAAACACTAGAGCACCTTTTCCTTTTCCATTTTGTATTTTTTTAAATATCCTTTTCCTTTCAGTGTTTTAGAAGTATGACCCAGATAGGCAGACAGAGCTCCATCAGGATATGGAACCCAATTTCACTGATTTTTCGCTTGGAACAAACACAGCAGGAAACACAACTTCTCTTGGCTTTGACTTTTCAGCTGCTTTCCTTAATGCATCAGGCTCTTTTCCCCAAAAGCAAAGTACCCTTGGCAAGACATTTAGGACATGCTTGGTCCATTGAAAGCACTTTTACAACAATGAACAAAAGCTTCTGTCATGTAAGGTGCGATTGCAGGAAGACTGTAATGGCAAAAAAAGTTCAGTGTTCTTTTTGAACTTATCGATTGACATACTTCCGACTAGGCCACCTCCATGACAACATAATCTACGTTCTGGATGTGACTTCTACATCTTCTTTTATATGCGAATGTTGGTACTCACCGTGATAAGTTCCTTATCTGTAGGGAGAAACATGATCCTATGTGGGTTGTCACTACCCATCTCACCACTGGTAAGAAGTAACTTTTTTTAAAAAAAAGTTTAGCTAGCTTGTAAGGGATGCGGGTGGCGCTGTGGTCTAAACCACAGAGCCTAGGGCTTGCCGATCAGAAGGTCGGCAGTTCAAATCCCTGCGACAGGGGGAGCTCCCATTGCTTGGTCCCTGCTCCTGCCCACCTAGCAGTTCAAAAGCACGTCAAGTGCCACTAGATAAATAGGTACTGCTCCACTGGGAAGGTAAAACGGCGTTTCTGTGCGCTGCTCTGGTTTTGCTAGAAGCAGCTTAGTCATGCTGGCCACATGACCCGGAAGCTGTCTGCGGACAAACGTGGGCTCCCTCGGCCTATAGAGTGAGATGAGTGCGCAACCCCAGAGTCGTCCGCAACTGGGTACCTTTACCTTTATCTAGCTTGTAATACTCATGAAGGTGGAAGGTGAAGGTCAAATGGCCACCCAGAGGAGCTCAGGTACCAAGTGCTGCCAAGGCAGCGGTGCTGCTAATGAGATGGATTGCGATTCCCAATGATGCCCCCCATAGGACCCCCCACATACCACCTGGTGAAGCAGATCCTGATCCCACCTGCCAATGATGCTGGGGACATAGACATACAGACATCATTTTATTTGTATGCCACCTTTCCACAGTTCAAACCACACTCACGGTGACTTACAACATGAAAAAACCCCACATAACTACAACAAAAGTAGTCATGAACAGGAAGCAAAACATTAAAAAATATAACCACACTGAACAATTTCCACATAAATCATAACAGGATCTAAAACAAAGATACAAAAAACCAACAGCAGCTCCCCAGCCCAAGAGTCTATTCAACCTCTGCTTTTGCAGCTGGAGTCAGTCCAGGCTCTGCCCTCCCCAGCCAGGTGGGGAAAGGCCTTCCAGGACTCCCAGCCAAGATGGGTACTTACTGCCAGTCAACCCTGCAATTTAATAGCTTTGGGGTTCTTTTTGTATTTTCCTTTTAATAATTTCTGTAGGCTTCCCTGCCAGTGTAACAATAGATTCCCAGTACACCTGGTGTCTTGTGGGAAGCTTGTGAAATTCTGCATAAAAGCATTGAGTTTACAGCTAAAATGGTTGTAACTCCTGGAGAGTTGCCCGATCTTTCCATTTCCAAGAGCAGCACTTACGCGTCTGGCTGTGGCTCTTGGGAAGGAAGTGCCGACCTTGGAGAATGAACCCTCCTCTAAGGGTGGGTAGCTTTGCTAGATCAGGAGCGACTGAATGCTGCCGCTCCCGTGGCCAGAACAGAGCTACACAAGGGGAGGCCTTGTGCCTCTTGGCTCTGGATGGGAGAGAACACATCCTGGCCTCTGATGTGCAGGAGATCCTGATGGCCCTGCACACATCCAGTGTGCCATTCCTTCCCCCTATCGGACTTTGGGTAGGGGGAAAGGAGGACCTCTCTTGAGCCCTGTGAAAGATGGAATTACCCTTTGGGATGAAGCTGGGGTCTAATCACAGTGTGACAGGAGCCTTCTGAATGATACATGACTCCTCGCAGATGAAAAGAGTTGATGAAAGAAGCATTTGACCAAGGAGAGAGAACCCCAGGGGTTCCAGCCCTGGCCCAGGCTGCCACCCATCTGTGGATGCATTCAAGATTACATTGCTGCCACCCCCACTGCACCCCAAATCAGTGTACAGTGGTGCCCCGCAAGACGAATCCCTCGCAAGACAAAAAACTCGCTAGATGAAAGGGTTTCCATTTTTTGAGTCGTTCCACAAGACGAATTTCCCTATGGGCTTGCTTCGCAAGACGAAACGTCTTGCAAGTTCTTGCGAGTTTGTTTCCTTTTTCTTAAAGCCGCTAAGCCGTTAATAGCCGCTAAGCCGTTAATAGCCGCTAAGCCGCTAATAACCGTGCTTCGCAAGATGAAAAAAACCGCAAGACGAAGAGACTCCCGGAACGGATTAATTTCGTCTTGCGAGGCACCACTGTATTTTAAGAGCAGTTGTCATAGCTATTTTCTATTGAAGGAAAAATCACCCAAATTCCTAAATGGTACCTCAGCAGCAAAGTTATCCTAATTACTCAGTTGCATAAGCTGCTATGTTCATACGTTCATGTGAACAAGCCCATGTTGTATGAAGTTAATTCCCCACCCTTTTGTTGTAGCTGTTGCATTAGCAACATCATCCAGGCCACATAAAAAGTATTTGTCAGTCTTGCCATGAGCTACTGATAAAAACAGTGACAGCCACTCACGCAGCATCTACGTTCGAGGAACAGCTGGCTGTCTCTGTCCTACTTACAGACAGCAACAAGCAACAACCAGTTTGTCATTCTAGTCCACAGCAACCAAAACAAAAGTCTGCACCAGCTGAAAGAAATATGATGCAAGTCTCCAGTACCTCTTTCTAATATCACTTAATTTAGAAAAGGCTGCCATTTCCACAGAAGAAACCTAACAGCAATTTAAAAGCAAAGAAAGGATGTGAAAAAGCTTAAAAAAAAACAACCAGCCTGCACCATGTTCACTGCTATTAGGGATGGACAAATCTGTCCATTTTAGTTTCACATTTTACCAGTCTTCAACTCAGTTCTCCACATCAGTTTACAGAAAACTTTTAAGTCTTTATGAAAATTCATCAGTTTTTTAGCGCAAACGTTTTTCAAATATTATTTTTGTGTGTGCAATTCTGCCTTATGCACACATTTCTGTAATGCATATTTCCCCTAATACTTATGTTTTCCCCAATACAACGTGTTTTTATATATAGTTAGTCTCACATAACTAAGCACTTCTCCGACTGCAAGAGTTTCCAAAACTGAGCTGGGGGGGGGGGGGGATTCCAGAGCCTGACATCTCTGATGCATTTGTGATTTCTTTCTTTTTTTCTGAAGAATAGCCCAGGAACTTTTCATGAATGTTTAATTGTGAGAAACAGCTGGGGGCAAAATAATTTCCCAGATGCAAGAAAGTATTGCTTGGCCACTTTGTGAAGTGCTCAGATTTTATATCTAAGCAAAGCTCTGCTGCATAGCTGAGATTGTCCCTGACCTCAAGCTGAGGTTTGGCGGTGCAGCACGAGGTCACAGACATGATGCCAGAGGAACAGAGTGCTGTTCACCACAATGTTTGAGATTTGTATATTTTGGCTTACACCATGTCTCAGCATAATTTCACCAACTGAACATTTCCTGTTCCCTGCCTCACAGCACAGACTGCTGGCATAGGTGGGGATAATGAGGCCAAGACATGAGATAAGTCTAACTACAGTGGTACCTTGGTTTGCAACCGTTTTGGATTACAACTGTTTTGGATTACAACCACGTCAAACCCGGAAGTGTGTGTCCCTTTTTTTGGATTACAACCCATTTTTTTATTATTACAACCCTTTTTGGGGGGGGGAGGCCCCATTGATGAAAGCACGCCCTGGGTTACAACCTGTTTTGGTTTACAACCGAACATCCGTAATGGATTATGGTTGTAAACCAGGGTACCACTGTACAGTGGAACCTTGGGTTACGTACCATCCTCCTTATGAACACTTGAGCTCCGCTAACCCGGAAGTAGGTGTTCCGGGTAGCAAACTTTGCCCCTGAATGCAAGCGGAAGTTGCGCGCCGGCGGCACAGCAGGAGACCCCATTAGCGAAAGTGCGCCTCAGGTTAAGAATGGTTTCGGATTAAGAACAGACCTCCAGAACGAATTAAGTTCGTAAATGGAGGTAACACCGTAGTTCCAGACCCTTGATCATCTTGGTTCTAGCCTTAGTAAGACTGCTGTGGGCACCTATTTGTCAGGGCACATAGCGTGTAGCACCTCATTTTCTGAAAAGGATGGATCTGAACGGATGGGTGCTTATTCACAGCTGCAATCCCTGTGCTAGCTGCTCCTCTGAGCAATGTGCTATCTGCTGAAAAACATTTCACTGCTTGTAAAATCCATTCCCACATGGACAGTACCTGCTCCGGCATCACAGTGAAACATGCTTATTCCTGTTCATTAGAAAAGGAGTGAGCAGAGATTTTATCCCTCACATCAGTCCAATGAAGGAGATTAGACATAGTGTCACCACAGCAGTGAGGTAAAAGTGTCACTTCCATAGCTGCAAGATTCTGGACAGAGAAAAGAAAGTACTTCTTCAAGCAGCATACAGTTAAACTATGGAACTCACTCCCACAGGAGACAGAGATAGCGACCAGCCTAGATGGCTTTCAAATAGGATTACAGAAATTCAAGGAGGAGAGTGCTATCAAGCCACAATTGCTATGCTCTGCCACCACAGCTGCAGGCAACGATGCTTCTGAATATCAGTTGCTGGAAACCACAGAAGGGGAGAGTAGTCCTGTACTTGAATCCTAATGGTGGGTTTCCTACAGGCATCTGGTAGGTCATTGTGAAATCAGGTTGCTGGCCTAGACAGGTTACTGGCCTGATCCAGCAGGCTCTGCTTATGATCTTATGCTCCACAGAAATAATCAATCATACAGTCTGAGTGGGAGTTTTGTTTCTAATTGAAAAGTTAATGAAATTTAGCACAATCATAATTGCTATCATAGGAGCCCGAAGCCTTTACATACAAACAAATTTCCCCAGAAATCAATTTAGGCTTGAAACAGAACCATCTCTGGGGTATAGCACAATCTCCTCAGTGGTACACAGCAAAAAAAAAAAATTGTTTTAAGAAAAACGAAATAAACGTTGCAGAGTTCCCAAAAGGTAAAAATCAAAGCACAGTTAAGAGAATCGCATTTGTAACCTTGGGGAAACTTCCCAGCAGAGTTAAGTGTAATTTTTAACATGTTAACAGTAAAATACCGTATTTTTCTCCCTATAGGACGCACTTTTCCCCCTCCAAAAATGAATGGGAAATGTGTGTGCGTCCTATGGGGCGAATACAGGCTTTCGCTGAAGCCTGGAGAGCAAGAGGGGTCGGTGTGCAAGCTTAGCGCAGCTCTCTGCAAGCCGGGCTTAGCGCAGCTCTCTGCAAGCCGTGGGAGGGCTGCGCGAAGTCGCGCAGCTCTCCCACGGCTAGCGGAGAGCTTGCCTGCACCCAGAAGCTTGGGGCACGCTGAGCTCAGCACGCCCCAAGCTTCCGGCTTCGCGCAGCTCTCCCACGGCTAGCGGATAGCAGCCTGTTCTGGGGGCTGGGGTCGGGGGAAGCTCAGGCTTCCCCCGCCCGAGCCCCGCACCTGGGGGGGGGGGATTTTTTTCCCCTTTATTTCCCCCCCAAAAAACTAGGTGCATCCTATGGGGCAGTGCGCTCTATGGGGCGAAAAATACGGTAATAACCCAGCAAATACAGTCTAAATTCTTTTCTGTTTCAGAATGCATAGATAAACTAAGAAACTTAATCTATTCAGTTCAGTTTATTGTGTTTTACGGAATATCTACAGCTTATGTAAAAAAAAAAAATTAAATCTTTCATTCTAATTCATTATTATTATTTTACTGAAATTTTCAGTTATACATTTTACACAACAAAATACCCACCAATAAAATAGTACATTTGTTTACTTCCCTTCTCCTACTTCCATTGTTCTTTTAATTTTCCCATTATTACCGCGTTCTCTGTTCCAACCATCCAATTCTTAACAACATTTAAAGGAGGAACTTCCCCAACGGGTTGTTTAGCAACCTCTTTTCTAGCAACAGCTAGTAATAGCATGATTTTTAAAAATATAATTTAGCTCTTGCACTGAAATATATTTCAGTTGTTATGACATATCTTTTCGTTTATCTAGGTTTTTTTAAGGCAAAGAAATGCACTCCAAACCAAAATAGCATAGCCAAGGAAACATGGGATTTCTGACGAATTCCAGTATCTAGTCAATGAAATGTAGCTTCTCTATGATGGGGGGGGGGGGGGAGAGACTAATATCCCAAAACTAGGGAGGGGGGAACTGGAGGCAAAGTGGCAACTGATACGCCTGCTCTATGCACTTGATTGACTTTACAAGAAATTACCTGATCTTAATGGGCTAATTACATTGCTTCCCAAGCACCTGCCATGGGAATTAGTCAAGCGCCTTGTAATCTAATACCCAGTACAGAGAGCACGGAAAACACCATGCAAACATCTTCACTGACAAAAGGGGAGGTTTGATGCTTTCTGTACCCATGTGATGGCAAGTGTTGTGGCCATGCAAGTCAGACTCTATTAGACAGGTCTAAGTTGTTTAGTGATCTTCTTGCCACTTCACCTGATGGCTGATATATTAAAAACACGGGTCTGACTCACTGCTGCTGTCTCCACAGAGCTTTGTTCCTACAAAGTAAACAGTTGTCTGCACATCTCTTGAGGGTTCTAAGTACAGATGTTGCATTCTACAGGTAAGGTGCTGCTTTATCAATTTAATGTCACCCCGTATGGGAATAGCGTTAATTATAAGACTAGCAAAACCTTCCAGGTGGCCAAAACTGTTTCATCATGTTACATTTATCTCAGGTATATAACCTGTTTTCCACACTGTCTCAAGGTTTCGGGAAGGCTTGTAGTCTCCCACGTCCTGTTAACTCTTGCATTTCAGCATTTCAGCCAGACATCTAAAGGCTACAATCTCCACTCCAAAAAGACAGCTGATTGAAACAAATGGGATTACACTGTGCACTAGAATTCATGTTTCTGGCCAAAGTAACCGCTTCAGTCGCTAAATGTTCCCAACACGTTGACACACTGTTTACAGAATTGTTTGGGAGTGGGGGAGAAGAGTTTATAATATCTTAATAGCTACATCCTGAGGAGTACAGTGGTGCCTCGCAAGACAAAATTAATTCGTTCCACGAGTTTTGTCGTCTTGCGATTTTTTTCGTCTTGCGAAGCACAGTGTCGGGAAAGTTTTGGAAAAGCTTCAAAAATCACCAAAGTCTTTAAAAACCTCAAAAAAGGCTACCACACCACGTTCTATGAGTTGCTCCTCGAAGTCAAGTCGCAACTGTATTAACGGTGTTAAGAAAAAGGAAACAAACTTGCAAGATGTTTCCATCTTGCGAAGCAAGCCCATAGGGAAAATCGTCTTGCGAAGCAGCTCAAAAAACAAAAAACCCTTTCGTCTAGCGAGTTTTTTGTCTTGCGAGGCATTCATCTTGCGAGGTACCACTGTAATTGAAACAAGTTCCTATTTATTTTTTTAATCATAAACCAGGATTCAAGGGGAACAAATAAATTATTACCCAACCCATTCGTCATCAGCAACCGTCTCAAATGAAATAAATTACTTTGGGGGGGAAAGAATCTGGGAAAATTCACACCATTCTTCTCTTAATAAATTAAAGACTGTTGATAAACAGCAACTTAAAAATAAAGGAAAAAATCAGAATGTTCAATATAATCACCCAGGGGTCATAAAATATACTGTAGGATATAGCACTGTGGAATTAATACAGGAAACTTTTAACTTACACCCAAATTGCATCTTGGGAATAAGGCCTATTGGGAGATGCGCTGGCGATTGTACAAAGCATTTCAGCTGTTAATATGAAAATGGAGAACAACCATAGGAGGCCAGCTACTGATGTTTTTCTACCTCTTTGAAATTATATCCTGCTGTTCATTTTTCCAAGCTATGCAGGGGAGATGATTCTATCTGTCTTTACAGATTCAAACAGCCATCATCCAGAGGCAGAGAAAACTGCCTTAAGATATCACGCAATAGGATGCAAGTTACAATGGCGCAGGTGTCTTTTGAATAAACATATGTACTGAGCACAAATGCTAATAGTGTAAGTCCATGTCAGAAAGGCATGAAGTATAGGGGGGAAAGTAGCCCCACACACCACAGGGGAACAAGTCCACTGGTGCCACAGAGCAGGAGAGCGGGAGACATCCTTAAAAGAAAGTCAACACAATTTGACTTATGCTCTTCGGGGGTATTCTGTGCACATGAATATCTGTCATTTTTAAATGAAGATTTCTATCCCAGTTTACATCTGTATTTGAACTATTTTTAACCGTTTTCATCTGTAGAAGTGTTTTTGATTGTTTGTAATTGGTATTATATGTGGAATTGTTTTTTAAATGAAAACTATTTTTCATTGTTCTTACAATCATTTTGTGGTTGTAACTAACCTAGCCTAATAATGTCTCCATTGTTGTTGTTTAGTCGTGTCTGACTCTTCGTGACCCCATGGACCAGAGCACGCCAGGCACTCCTGTCTTCCACTGCCTCCCGCAGTTTGGTCAGACTCATGCTGGTAGCTTCGAGAACACTGTCCAACCATCTTGTCCTCTGTCATCCCCTTCTCCTTGTGCCCTCCATCTTTCCCAGCATCAGGGTCTTTTCCAGTGAGTCTTCTCTTCTCATGAGGTGGCCAAAGTATTGGAGCCTCAGCTTCAGGATCTGTCCTTCCAGTGAGCACTCAGGGCTGATTTCCTTAAGAATGGATAGGTTTGATCTTCTTGCAGTCCATGGGACTCTCAAGAGTCTCCTCCAGCACCATAATGTCTCCATAGCACTTAATAAACACTTTTTGTAAAATAAAGTATAGACCTCGGCAACAGTATCAGGTCTGTACAAGAAGAGGCCTGCTGGATCAGACCAAAGGCCTATATAGTCCAGCATTGTGTATTCCGCACTGGCCAGTCAGATGCCTCTTATATGAAGTCCACAAGCAGGGGGTGAGGGCAATATCCATCTACAGCTATTGTTTCCCAGTGAAAGGCATTCAGAGGCATGCTGTCTCTGATCCTGTAGACAGCATGTAGCCTTCATGACTAATACAGCTTATCCATGCCCTTTTCAAAATTTGTCAATATTATTCTCTTTTTTAATTATTAAAAGGTACTTAGGCATCAATGACTAGTAGCCACTGATAGCACTGTTCTCCAGCTTCCCCACCCCCTTTCTATCTTGACCCAGGCTGAAGTTCTTGAGAACCTGAAAGCTGACTTGCTTGCTATTTTGTGATACTTGATTGATTATATTATTATTATTATTATTATTATTATTATTATTATTATTATTATTATTATTATTATTTAAAAAAACAAACCATTATCCTGTTCTTATGAAAAGTAAAAGCTCAAAGTGTTGCTGAAAGCGGCACACCTGTGTGTCTACAGTTTGGAGCATAAATAATAAATACCAAGGGGAGAGATCAACCTTATCTAATCTAGGATGAATAGGACTCTATCGCTGCAATTTATGGCAAAAAGTTCTTCTTACAAAGAAATCCCACATACATTTTTTTGTAATTTAATTCGATGAGAATGCAGCTGTATTTTAGTTCATGAGTTCTTTCCTTCCAACCTATACTTTAGTTGTTAAACTGATCTGTTCCTAACTAGCATTTACAGAAACAAGAAAAATGACATACTCCACTGTGCAGCGTATTTGCAAATAATCTCTGAGTCTGGGAAAAACATAGGGCTTTGCTTATTGTTAACTTAAAGTGTTTCTGTATAGAGATGTCAGGTTATGATTACCATCGATTTGAAGACATCTAAATTCTGGATATAGGGACAATGGCACAGAAAGATTGGAGCAGAGCAATATGTCAGGTTATTTTTTCATACAGCTGAGTCAATGAAGCACATGGTTTATAAAACAGTAAAGAAGTTAAATATATATCTCTAGCATCTATTTTAAGTTATCAGCTGCCAATAAAAGAAAATTATTATCTCCACAAAACAAAAAAATGCCACAAATGTATTGTGTATTTGCATATGTAGAGGATCTTTTCTCAGCTGCCAAGAGGCAATTCACATGCACACAAAAACACAAAAACACAAGAGCCTTGCTGGATCAGGCCAATGGCCTGTTCTATTGTTTCCACAGTGGCCAAACAGATGCCTACAGGAAGTCCAAAAGCAAGACCTGAGTGAAACAGCACTCTCCCCAACATGATTTCCAGGAACTGGCATTCAGAGGCATCTCACCTCTGACAGTGGAGACAGAATATAGCCATTGTGGCTAGTAGCCATTATCTTCCATGAATTTGTCAAATCCTCTTCTAAACTCATTCAGGTCGATGGCCATCACTGCCTCTTGCCAGAGAGAATTCCAAAGTTTAACTATACACTGTGTGAGGAGGTATCTTTTTGTGAGGAGAAACTGGGGTCTTCAGGCAAACTAATTTCAGTCTATTTCAGTCCAATTAAGATGGGATGAACGGAAACAACGCCATGCCCCAGAACAAGGCCTTCCTCTTCTCTTCCAAGAAACAAATATTCAGCAATAAGGAACTGAAACTCCCCCCCCCCCCTTTAACTATTTTCTAAATATGCATGCATCGAAAAGGTAGGAGGTAACTGGAAGGCACTGAAGATCATCAGCCGTGGGTAGTGCAAGTGTTTGCTCTCCCCTTCTCCTTACAGAGTCGACCCTCTGCCCAGTCTGTTCCACACTCCATGTAGATACACACCCTTTGACTACTCCCCTCCTTTCCCTCTCCCCTTCTTTTAAAAGAGAAGGTTTCACGTGAGTCTTTTGTTGCCGTTATCTCAAGATGACGCCCCAACTGCCTTTGCAAAGATAATCATGTAAGAGGAGTAACATACTAGCAAAGTAACCAACAGCTTTACATCTCACTCCCAGTAACGTTATCTTGATAGACGTTGGGCTTATGTGGCATTAGTCCTGTGCTCAAAGGGTTCAGTAACTCATTATAAAAAGAGGTAACATACAACTGGCACCAACTTTTATCTCCTTACTTTTATTATCTGATAACTTTTTCAACATTTGGTCACCCTAACCACCAACAGCCAGCTTATCAAGTGAGGCCTACGTTACATCCATGGTAACTGCCTCCTCAGGAGAGTATGAAATTCATCTCTTAAAAAAATCCAGAATGGTCAGGGATGTGGGGCTCACCCAGAAGCCTTGTTCATCAATGTGTGCTTTAAGACCAGCAAATTATGTTACTAGTAATCCTCCTGCTAAGAAGAGTAACGTAAAAACAAGCTGGATTAGGATCCTTCCTAGCTACATCATCATGGTGTCCATTATTATTAATTGATTTATATAACACCATCCATCCTTGGGTGTTTGCCCAATATAGTTTCCAGGCTTTTTCAAAGCCAGTACAAAACAGCCTTATTCCCTCTGTGTCTCCCAGTGTAATTCATCCTCATTCATTATTTGGCGGCTGTGTGAACAGGTGCAGAGCAGAAAAAGTGAACCTTATACCTTCATTACCACACTGTTTTGTCTTGAAGTCTCCTTTGGTTACGCAAGCATGAAATAGGCATTTGAATTTGTCCAAGTGCAGACGTTTAAACATATTACAAAGGAAGTTGAAGTGTACATTATTAGAAAGTAAACCATAAATGGCAAATATCCTGAAAAACAAAAGAGCTGTAGGAAGACAACTCCAATCCTGTCCAGAGGTATGGAAGAAGTTTGATAATGAAGTATGAAAAAAGGAGTAGTCTAAGTCAACTCCACTCACTATTTTATAGTTAGAAATCTTGGATAATGACCTTCAGCATCACTATTCTTCCCAGTGAAGTATGATGCCCATTGAATAAATATTATTTAGGTTTGAAAGGCAACACCTGAAAGTCTCTTACCAAATGCATATAAGCTTTCAAATTCTCTGCCTACTTGAGAAAGCAAGGCCAAACACTCTCACCAAATGGATCATTCATACAACTCTTTCTATGCCATTCCGAGGGATTGCATCTATCCAGGAAGATAGCCTCATCTTGCATGATCATCTACTCCTAAGTACACAGATAACACCTCTGGTTGCATTTTTAAAGGTGTGTTTGCATCAACTGGGAATTACTCCAATCTGGTGTAGCTGAGAGTCATTTGATCTGTAGACTTTGAAGCTTCTGCTTCAAAGAGAGATGTCAGAAGTGTGGGCTTGAACATATTTACCGTATTTTTCGCTCGATAACACGCACCTGACCATAACACGCACATAGTTTTTAGAGGAGGAAAACAAGAAAAAAAATATTCTAAACGAAACAGTAGATGTATGATTTTTGTGGTTCATGCTGTGGCCACAGACATGTGATCTGATGGTGAGTTTGGGGTGACCCAGTGCAAAAATCCTGAGGATCCATGTGGATCCGTGCTTTGTAACCACGTTTTAAGTGGGGAGGGAAGGAAAAGCACTCAATGGACAAGGAGCACGCGTGGGGGGTGTGGAGAAGGAGCTTTTCTGTGAGCTGAGCGGGGAGGGAAAGAACACTGTTGCTTTAAAGGTATACTTAAGGTATTTGCCCTGTGGCTGGGGTTTTTTCCATTTAACAGTTTGCAGCCTTTTAATTCTGCTCCTTGTTTTGAGGCAGAATAGATTTGAGCAAGTGAAGAGGACTTGGATTGCAGGGGATTCGCCATTAGCTGTGTAAAAGCGCTCCTCCTTGCAGCCTGAGTGATAAGCAGCCACCAGCAGCAATAGAATGGAGCACAAAAAAGCGGTAGGGGCACTAGGACCCAGACAATGCTCAAATCTATCCTGCCTGAAAACAGCTGAGAAGCGGGGGATAGCCTTTTTTTTTACTTCCTGGTTTTCACTGCTCGCTCGTGGCTCAGAGCTCCAGGTTGGTTTTTTTGTTGTTTTTTGCTGCTGGTTGCTTAAATTTTATCCTTCCTGATCCAAGCCCTCCTGTCCCTCTGCAGCCTCACTGCTCCGTTTAGAGAGCGGGCGGACCTTTGCTAGCTGAGGCTGCAGCAGCTGTTGCTGGCTACTTTAAAAGCGCTTGCTGGCTTTGAACCGCCTGCCTTCTCCCGGCTCGCTATGGCTCCCGTCTGTCCCTCCTCCCCTGTAAGCGGCTGCTGCCCGCTTTGCTGCCATGCCTCTCCTTCCCTCCCTCCTCCTCGGCTCCTCCCCCTCCTCCTGGCTGCAAAGCAAGCAAAGCTAGAGCCGTGCAAAGCCCTGCAAGCGGCTCCCGCTTTGCTTGGCTGACGGCAGCCACGGCTCCGATCCAGTGCATTCGCTCCTTAACACGCACAGGCATTTTCCCTTACTTTCTAGGAGCAAAAAAGTGCGTGTTATGGAGCGAAAATTACGGTATATTAAAATTTAGATTTCAATGTAAGTCAGGTTATTTATTAATAAGGAGACACCTAGTATTACTGATTTCTTTTTAAAAACAAACAAATAAATATAATCCAATTCATCCAATTCACATTTCTAAAATACAATTTATGTATTTTTAATTTTTAAAAAAACAGTTTTATGGGTCAAAAGTTTGCAACCCATTTTTCTCATAGCACATGTGATTACAGCATGCATTACATTTGTTTCTAGAGCCTGAAGTTTTGCTTGAGTAATTTCATAGGCAGTTAATAATACATATACTTAGTACACCAATATTTCTATTCTTCAAACTTTATCACTTGTTTAACTTCTTAAACTGCAATCTCCCTGCATTTTTTTTATTTCCCAAGCTCTACAACATTATGGCATACACTCTGCATAAAAACAGATGAAGTGGAAACCAATAACGTTTTGATGGTATGCAATTATCCACTTACGAGCTGAATCCTATAGTATTTACTCAAGACAGAATTCTGTTAGATGCATCCCCCTCTCTGGACTTCAAACCTTTAAAGAGTTTCTGTTGAACTTGTCCTTGGGATAACACACTGCAACCTTGTATATATTAACGACTCTCAAAGGAACGCACTATCAATACTGGTCACAAACCAGAGAACCATGCAACTAGCTATGCCCAATCAGCAAAGGTTTTGGATATCATTCTTGAATAGTTAAACTTCTCCCCTCGGTTACATAGTGAAATGATGATAGATGCAGGTCACAGCATGAAAAGGCTGCTTCCTCTTTCATGGGCAGGGGGCAGTCAAAGTTCTTTGTGAGTGCATGGATTGGTTAGTAGATAGTGATGGCTGTCACCAGCTCATAAGAAAGGCTCATTCAAAATTCACAACACTCAAAATAAAGTATGCTATCAAATTTAATTTTTTGAAACTATTGTTATGGATTAAAACAATCTGTGGGCAAATGTCCGATCCCAACTAACCTTCTATGGGTTTGCTATATGGATGATTCATCTGAACCAAATACAGTCAAACCTCGGTTGTCAAACAGAATCCGTTCCGGAAGACTGTTCCACTTCCGAAACATTCGACAACCAAGGTGCAGCTTCTGATTGGTTGCAAGAGCTTCTAGCACTCAAGCAGAAGCTGCATCGGACGTTCGGGTTCCAAAAAATGTTCGAAAATCAGAGCATTTACTTCCGGGTTTTAGGTGTTTGGAAGCTGAAATGTAAGATAACAGAGGTGTTCAGGAACCAAGGTTTGACTGTAGCAGCTATATGGCTGAGTTAGTAGACTGAAACAAATGTGTGTGAATGTTTTGCATATAACATGTTATATTATATATTATGTTTTATACGTATATCTATATATATCTCAATCAGTGCATCAGAAGCCTTTTGTAGAACTTTTCTAAAACAAGTGCAAGCTAGATATTTATGTTATTATTCCTTCCAGCAGCTATTGAAGCATTCATAAATGTTAAATTAAATTATTTATTTAGGGCATTCCCCAAACACCTTGAGGAATCCCTTTATTTCTACAGGAGGAACAAAGACATTATTTGTTTTGTTGATTATTTCAGGGTGGAATCAGTTACTCATTGGTAACTGAAATAACCACACATGCTTTCATCCCAATATTCCAAGTGTTTGTCGACCCACAAAGGTAAGCATACAGAAAGTGCTGTCATTCATTGACACTACAGACAGTGCTTTTTTCAGTGTGTACTCACAGATATGCAGTACCACCACCTCTTTTGGGGTTAAAAAGTGTGGCATTTATGAAACAACCTCATGGTGAGTACCAGCACCTATATTTCTAGGGAAAAAAGCACTGGCTACAAATACCTGGCAGGATTAATGGTGTCTCATGATGGTATGACTGGTAACAGTATCAATGTATCTCTATAGTGCGTAGCTCACCTGTGGATGATGTTCCTGCTCTGGAGATAGTCCAGTGCCAATGCTAGTTCACAGATGAACAGCTTCACAGTGCTCTCTTGGAAGCGGACATTTTGCTGCAGGTGGTAACGCAAGTCTCCTCCAAGAAGCAGATCAACCACCATAAACATGTCTTCCTCATCCTGGAATGAATACCTGGAACAAGATGCCAGCACACAAAGGACACACAGCTTGATTAGTGCAGTAGAATTAGAAGCATGTATGATGAGATCTATGACTCTGCCTGGAGTCAGACTTCCTCTTGGTCAATGCAAAGCAAAACAGAACCCTAAGTCAAGAACTGGGGTTAGTAGTGCCGTGCTTCCACAGCAAAATATCTTAAGGTTTGAGCTATTCTGGGTATGTTGGACTACTAATAGGACATGTGGCCAAAGTTTCATTTCCATAATTCTTCTAGACATTGAACCCCCCTCCCTTTTCTCGTGTGTGTGTGTGGGGGGGGGAGGAGTCCAACAATAAGGCTTATTCAAGGACACATGAAATACAAACAAAAGTATGAAAATGAAAACAGCAACTGTGTTGGACAAGAAGTGGGAAACAAGGAAAGTAGCAGAGAGATGCACAACTGGTAGCAAACAAAAACAGAAGGCACTCCCAAGCCCTTTATTCAATGCCTTCTAGCTAGAACTCTAACCTCTAGTTACAAGGGTTCAAGGCTGTCTAGAAATATCACTCTCTAGTTCTGAATTCCTCCGTCCCTTAACCCCTAATGTGTGGAGGCTCCCTGGGGTTACAAAGGAAATGCACGACACCTGCTCAAGGGGACCTCCATCTATTCCTAGTCGATGCATTCAAAAGTTATGCCCTGGCACTGCAAATAAATGGCAGGGCTGAGCCCCAGCACAAATTAAGCCTCCACCCCCCAACATTTTCATATTGCCTTCGAAATTTCCCTCCCAAGACTTTTCTGCTTGACTTCGTTTAAATAACAGCGAGTTAAATGTGGGCTCAAGAAATCAATACGTTTTAGACTTGGAGCAGTCAATGCTCTTGAATACAGAGAGGAAAATTAGCTGCTTTTGTGCCAAAAGATTCCCTGAGGTGCCAGCATAATTAAATACAAGGTAAAATCACATCATCTCTAAGTCAATGGACAAAGAAAGATGCATGAATATAAGCAAGCAGCACAGAAGACAACCATGCATGTCTTTGACAGTCTAGAAGATGCAGGAACATTAAGACAACCCCTTCGCAAAAAGCAAGAGTGCTCAGACCCACCTAAAGATCTTGTTCCCATATCTGCTCTTTTGGGGCAGGCCCATACCTGAGTGCTAGGGGTTACAGTGTGCATACAGAAGGTCCCAGGTTCAATATCTAGATAGGGCTGGGAAAAGAGTCCTCTGAAATCCTGGAGAACTGTTGCCAGTCAGTGTACATAAGACTGAACTAGATGGACCAGCAGCCATCTAGTATGAGGCAGCTTCTTTTAGATTGAGCAAGAATAACCCATAGAAGCTTAGGAAATGGCACTTCTATATTTTGAGAATGAATTTGCAAATAGCTATTATGATTTTTTTTCATAAACGTTTTGTCATCACCCCTCACCATTGAGATTTGGGGACAGATCCAAAGAAATTTCCTTACTACCAGGTACTGTATGCTGAGCTGCAAAGTGTGGACACAGCTACTGATAAATGTGAAATTTATGGCAATCATTCAAGCAGCTATATTAACACATATCTGTATACAAGGAGTGTTGCTGTTTTACAGCTCTCCAACTTTCAGTCAAATGAGATTTCCAGAGTGACTTAAAAATCCTACTCAACAGAGAGGGATGAAATAAATCAATCTATTGAGCCGTTACTTGGTCGTAATGTTCTACACAGATTTCTCCATCATGCTAGGGGTGCAGGTGGACTGTGTTTAAAACAGAAAGAAAGAAAGAAAGAAAGAAAGAAAGCAAACAGCTCTAAAACAATTCTTTTTCTTATATGCAGGACTGAAAGGCAGCTGGGGATCAGCAAATTGGCATTAGAAATACAGTCAGTTCACCAGTGCATAATCACAGTGAATAGCTTCTCCCCAGGTTGTCCTTTTGATTCCACCAGGATCACACAAAGAAAGAACCAGCCTTCAGAATTTCTCACGGAATGACAGGTTTATATGGCTTGGGTGGACTGCTTCAGCTGTTCCCATCTCCAGAAGCTGGCCCAAATGGGGGAATTTCAGCCCATGCTCCTGTCGTGCATATCTGCAGGGCTGACAGAACTCTACAGTCTGCATGTGGAGGACCTTCCATAGTGAGTATGATGGTAAGGGGGGGGGGGGGAATAATGACTCTTCTTTGCATTTCTTTGTGTATTCCTGGTGGTTGTATGTATAAGTTACCCTGAAATGATTTGTATCCCTAAATATAGGATATGAAGAACAATGGTAAGGACAGCAACACCAGATACAGTGTCAATTATTATTATGTCAAGCCAGAAGGCCAGGAATCTGCCATCTGGGAAGAAGGAGAAGGAAAAAGAGGAGAGAAAAAATTATCTGTTATATTGTACTCTATTTTTATTGTATCCATTTTACTGCAACTTTTTGTATCATTGCTGCTTGTTGTATCATTGCTGCTTGTTGTCATAATCTTTTGTAAACCATTTTGTGTGGCTGTTCTCCAAAGAGATATATTTATTGAATGAATGAATGAATGAATGAATGAATGAATATTCAATACAATACAATACAATACAGTGCCAAGCTAGGTGAAAACTACCAGCTGGTATTGCCCTTAGTTCAAGAAGTTCAGTCAATCAGGCAGGTCATACATTCTCTCATATGTAACATGGAAACTGGTCCAAGACGATGCTGAAAATCAGACTTTGGTGGGAGTTAAAATAGCTGAGAGATGAAATGTAAGTTTCCCCAAGTGAAATTACACCAATAATCTTAAAGCCCACAATCATGGATCTACAAGTACAACTTAGGTTCAAAGACAAAAACTCAATTTTGCCTTTATTTAGCAAGATGTAGCTTGTTAGAGAAACCCCCTGTGATAAAATATTTGCTGACTGTTGCAGTTAACCTTCAGCCACTAGTTTCAGTAAATCTATATTTGTTAATACAAAGTTTTCACTTAGGAAACCTATCCTGAGAAAACCTACAATTATTATTCTGAACACACTCCTGCAAGGAGTAGAACACACAGGGAATAATATAACAACGGGGCTCCTGCAGGTCTCAGTGCAAGTGGACTTATAACAAATCATCAATGCAATCACTTTTGATGGCGCTTGTTAAAGGGGCAGCCACACCCTTGGCAGCTTACATCTCCCAGTTAACGTATTCCTCTTTCAAAACTGATCCAGAATATTAAAAAAACAAAACCCCAGACTGTATAAGGAGGCTGCTTAAAGGAAATTAACAATACAGAGGTGGCATCAGAGTAGTATTCAACATAAGTTGGGTAGTAGGGTAGTATTCAACATAAGAAGACTAAGAAGATCACTTTCTCCTTGCACAACAGAACTATCTCTCCCTCTCTTCCCTGCTGGAGCAACTTGCTGCTCGTGGAAAGGCTGTCTGCACATGTGCTGCTGAATCATTCTTTTTCAGCCAGTCTGCCAATGCAGACAGTGTGGGCACTACCATGCAGCAGCTTCAGGCGTTGTCTGTGTGTGTGAGTCTGGGAAGGAAGGAATCAGTGCCTGAATGGTGTATCAAGACTTTTTCAAGTGTTTACCCTTGTAGCCAGAGGGCATCATTGTCTTGGGGAAGTACTGAACACAGAGAAAAGGATCCCAGCTAATGAATGATATAGGAAACTGGAGCCTGAGCAGAACATTTTTGGCAGAGTACAAACTTCTCACATGATTCTAACACCTCCGAAGTGATGTGGGGTACCCTGCTTGTTTGAAAGCACCTTCCCCAAAATCACCATCCTTGTGAAAAGCTTGCTCATTAGACAAGAAATATGTACCAGGACCCTGCACCATTGGACTGAACCATTTCCTGAAAATGTGAAGTGAGATATTCATTCATTTGCATCAATACTTCCTGTGAAGACAGCACATCTCCCAAGCTTTTACCACTGTCTCCCCATTCTTATTCCACAGGAGTACTAGCAACATCTGCTACAAATTGATCCACATTCAGGGCATGTAAGATAGACCCAGCTGGATGATACACAGTTAGACTACGTTCTACGGTCAGAACAAGGGAAGAATCAACTTGAGCTAAGTTTTAACAATGTACCCTCTGGCCTGAGAGTCTCCCCTGACCCTAAGCTACTGGAAATCCCTATATAAACCTAAATAACTCTGCCAACAGACTTAAGACTGCACAGGCTGCAAGCTGGGCTTTTCTCCAAGAACTGTTGTGTTTGAGAAGGAATTAAAAACTTAGGGTGATATATGCAGATGCACTCAAAATCACTATTAACCTCCTTGCATTTGAGGCTATTTGGTAAGGGAAAATTAATCTCCCAGATTTTTTTCCCTTTTTGGTACTGACTGCCAAAGGCATATTATTAATAGTCTAGACCAATGGCTTAGAGAGGCAGAGAAATTATTTATTTCCCTAGCTTAAGGAGCACCATAAGATGCCTTCATTTATCATGCAGTCTGCTTCTCAAGCATCCGTCACTAAACACTCAAGCAACACTTGTAGACAGCAACTCTCCTGTGATAAGCTATTACTTTCACTCTCTCCTTGCCTTGATGGGTTAAGCTGGTAAAAAAGCAGCTAAGGAAACTAACAAGCAGATAGATAGTTAAGTAAGCAAAGATAAGCAAGACCAATTATTAGAGTACAAAATTAGATGCAGCACTAAAATAATCTAACATATATCAAATCACTATTTGATGAGGAGAGGCAGAGTTTTTTGTGCGGCAGGAACACAGGCAGCAGAGGAGTTTAAATAGCCCCCATCCCCACCTAATAGGGCATCTCTTGTTTGATCCAGACTGGGAAACAGTTCTGCTTTGTAGTGGTACACATTTATTTGGAATTCCCTGATATTAATTTCCAGTTTTGCTTTGGTTTATTTGTTCCCCGTGGCAAGGAAGGGCCAAATTAGACAAGACACCATTCACATTAGTTGCTGTATGGTGACTTCTTAAAAATGTGAATAGCAAATGGGGGGACATACACCTCACTCCCAACTTTCATTTTTTTAAAAATGTTGAGGCACAATTTTGCTTATTTGTTTTGTGAGAAACAAGCCTGCTCCTGCTTTCAGTGTTGTTGATTTTTAGCCAATGAATGAAGTCATAGGCAATGACTGGCATTTAGGAAAGCAAATCGAGTCAATCAAGCAAAGGGTAGGTTAGAGTGAATGACCCACTGTCTACAGAAGGAACTTCATGGTGGATTATTAAACATCTTATGCTGGTCTTCCCTGGTGGAAGTTTTTAACAATCTGTGAGGGATTATTTAGCTGGGATTTCTGCACTGCAGTGGGTTGGACTTGATGACCCTTGGGGTACCTTTCAACTCTACAATTCTTTAATAATTTTTATTACTGGCTTTTATATGTATTTGGTCAAAACAGAAGAGCAGGGTATAATAATAAAAAAATACTTCTTCCTTTGTCAGCTAATACTTTGGTACCTCTGGTGAAAAGCCACTGAGATCTGTTTTATTACCATTACCCTGCAACAGGGTGATTTTGCTGGAGGTTATTTACCAATGCTCTACCAGTAAAACCACCTGAAAACAAAATAAAAAATTGCAAAATAATCTAATTCCCCATTACTTGAAATATTACTGTGGCTCTTAACCGAGTTTAGTGTCTATTGGTAGCAGAACCTTATTCCATCCTTCCTGTTTCAGGGCCACTGAAAGGGGGAAAACACACTAAATCAAAGAAAAAAGGAAGGATCAACATGCCTTGTAAGTGTGCTGATTTCATTGTTAATGGCACGCAAGCTGCTGAAAATGAACTGTGCCCCCATCAAGTGTCCTCAGAGAAAGAACTGTTACAGACATTTCCCCAAGATATTGATCTGGTTTCATAGTCTGCCCTGCAGCAGGGTGACTTGACCTTATTCAGGTGGCACCATGTGGGGACAGGGAGGAAACAGATAAAGGCAGGAATTGGTATCTGAAAGGTGCAGCGATGTCCCCAGTAGCAGGCTAGATGCCAAAGAAGGCAGGGTTCCTGAACCTTTACAGAGTTATGCAGAAGACAGAATTTCAGCAAATATTAAAGGTGCAGGAGCCCTGTTCCCTTTTGAAAACTGACTGTGCTAATGGAATGAACAGGTGGAATTTGAGTTCTGCTATAGGCAGCAATATGCCTTGGGCCACGCCAATAAACGTGGAACACTTCATCCAAGTTGTAGTGTAGTGGGCCAAATCTGCCTCAGTAGAGGAGAGACTTTGTGCTGCAGTGGTTGGAATGTTGGACTAGGTCCCGCAAAACCAGGATTCAAACCCCTGCTTGACCCTGAAGCTCACTGGATGTCCTTGGGCCAGTTACTTTACAAGCCTTTGCAATGAGGAGTCACCAATCTTTTGGTGTCCATGGGCACATCTTTTGGGCCTCATGCACAGCACAACCTAATCTTTGTCAGATTCCAGCTCTCATCAGCTGCATCACATAGCACAGAAAGCACAAAGAAATGGGGGAAATGGGCAGCAGAAAGCAAAGCAGAATGTTTATTAGGAATCTATTGTCAACTAGTGCTAGCCTGAACGATAGCTTGTTACATTCTCTAAAATTATCACATGAAAATAATGACAAAGGTTTTGGGCAGGTGAGGAGATCCTAGCCAAAGGGCCACATTGACCCCTTCTCCAGACTTGTATAGATCACATGGAATTCCTTAAGACTATAATTTCAGGCTGCAGAAGGGAGACTATAAGCTGGACTATTTCTCCAATGGAAAACCAGCAGTATAGGCAGGGGGCTCTATCTAAGCCTTCTCCCCAAAGGCACAAATTTTCCAGGTACAGGTAGTTGTTTTCAAAAGTGACGTTCCTTTGCACTACCAAAGTATATTTCCTATTCAAAACAGTCACGGTCCTAGATCTAACACATCTGCTGTTGGGTCAAAATACTACATTTATTTATTTTACTGTGAAAGAAATAAAGGGCAAACAGCATGGCACTTTGATGCCTCAAGCCAGGAAGAAGGCAGCCAGTTATAAAAGGAGCTGAACAGGGGGCTCTATTATCCAGGCCCTGCCTAAGACACGAGTTTAAACCACAGGCAGTCCAGGGACCTGTTGTTTCTCTCAAAGGCCACTCAAAGAAAACTAGGTTATACGTAGAAAAGAAAAGAAAAAAGGGGGCCAGCCAGGCAACAAGGACTGTATTGTGGAAACCAATAATGGTAAATAAGGTTAAAGTGAAACAAACAGAACCAGGTTTCCAGAAAAGTGAAGGCAACCTCCTCCCAGGAAAATAATGGGAAATATGGTGCTCAGCTTACCACAAATTCACAAGGAAAGGGTGTTCCAATCCCTGCATGATCTGTAGCTCCTTGAAGACATTTCTCACTTCATTCCGTTCCACACACTTTTGCTTGTTCATATATTTCATGGCATACATTTTCTTGGTGTCATTCTTCTGGACTATGCAAACCTAGCAAGGACAAACCAAGGCGGAAACATGGTGCAAACTGTACCATTGTGTTGTGCTGAGGACATTCATGTATCCTACCCTAACTTAGCAATACACCTTATCCTACCTTAACAATGTACATTGCTAAATTGCTGCCTCATTTTTCTAGATCCTGCTCTTCCCCACCATATACAAACACACAGGCACATTGCTGAGAAGAGTCACCAACTAACTGGACATGTCACCACTGTAAATGAGTGGGACTAAGGTGAAACTGTGTCCAATGCTTGGTTTATTAATTGGTCTGATGAACTATGTTTTCCCAAACTGATTTGCCTCCCATTCTCATAGGCCTCACCCACCTCTCACCATTCTTTAGCCTTCTTCGTCACATTATACCTATTCTTGATGGGCAAAGTGGCCCTGATAGCTTCCAGATACAGATCTTGACATAAAAATGAGGACTAACGAGAACACAGCAGCCTTAAAATCACATTAAAATCCCACACAAAAGGCATCTTAAGCACACATCCTGTTCTCCTTTGGCAAAAAATGTAGAGGCTGTACAGGACCAGGCTCAAAGAACTAGGCTCGCACACCTCAAAAAGCATCGTGACTGTGCTAGGAAAGGGAGAAATGAGGCACAATGCCAGTGTGTCCTGAGTTGCTCTGGTGGAAAGTCTCCCTTTACCGGATGTTTACATATAAATTCAGCAGCTCTGGCTTTATCAATATGAACAGTTTAATATCCTGTAATATAATTTGAAGATTCTGAGCATATGAGGGACAAGGCTCTAATTCTTCCTGACGGTCTGAAAGATAAGGCTCAGCTTGTAGACATTGACAATGCAATATTATCTAAAACCTGCTTACTTGCTGTCCACCTTGCTATTTTAAGAAGAATCTGTGGATAGCTACGGTCCCCACCACATGGAGTGATAGTTTTGTTTGCAAAAAAACCATACCTTTCCAAAGCTGCCTTTTCCAATGGCTCTCAAAATTTCAAAATGGTCGAAGGTGACTGTAAAGAAGAAGAAAGGTTTTAAAAATGAAAGCCTCAGCTATTCAATATTTGAAATAACCAATTTCAGAATTATAATACAGTGGGGATAACCATTTGTTCCTTAGTAAGCGAGACTAAACATTATATACTTCACTATTGCTTGAAATAATATTGTTGTTCTACATTTTTCAAAACTGATAAGATTCTATCTAACAGAATAAGTGCTCACTTTTTAAATGGAATCCTGTTTTATTACTATTTAAGGTAAGGGTATACAGAAAGAGCCATTTCCCCCCACATATTTAGCTCTCTTTTCCCATACCCCTCTTCCCACATGTAGGAACACCAAATAACTTTTTGGATGAAGTTCTGCTGCATTGGGATACTATAAACTTTCAAGTTACAAATGAAATTTATTTAGATAAAATGGTAGAGGAAACATTTCCTGCAATATAAATTGCAGGAACAAACCCCAGTAGAATCTGTAGATCATTTGGTTAAAAAATAGATTTTTATTTTGTTTAAGGCTGAATAAATCTGGCAAGGCAGCCCAAGGTAAGCATCTGTGCAAGCAAGATAATTCCAGGATTACATTTACATGCAAAATTGTGCTTCACCCTAACATTTTAGTTTTTGGTTGTTGCTTTAAATCAACATATAACAAATTAATGTAATAGCTTCAAAATCTGAACTTTTGCACCAGTACTTTTGTCTCCTGCTCTGGTGCTGTGCTCCCACAGTGCCACTGTAACATGGTTTACCATTATGTCCTTGTGCCATTACATGGCTTTTTCTGCCCTATCCCAAATAATTTTAAGCAGCCATCGGATACCAACCCACCATTCTTGAAATCTCATAAGTGGTTCTAACAAGGCAGTACAGCTGCAATTCCTAAATCACTATCTTTGAATTCTGCTCATACTAGCTCAAGTCCTCAGATGGAGATCAGGCAGCCCTAAAGCCACAGAACTATTAGTGAAGAAATGATAATAATGAGAGCAGTCCAGTTGTCATACCGGGCACAAACGTAATAGCACTTAAACCTCATTAGGGGGCTGATTGGAAGCACCAATTCAAGGCTGTGGATTACTAACAGCGGCAGCTTTAATGATTGTGACCCCAGAACTGTCAGGTAATGCCAAAGTGACAGAGCCTGAAATTACAACATTTGCCTCATCCATCTGTACATTTCCAACCAATTAAGAAGCGGAAGGAAATAGACCATGTGTATGACCTGCTTTTGCCCGAAACTCCCTCCTGCAACAAGGGACAATACAGTTCAGAAAAGATGTCTGTAAAGTGTGATAGGGAACAGAGGATACAGTGAACAAGACAGCTTATTCTAGCTAGTCAGCCAGTACAAAGTATTCTAAACCATCTAGGAACTGAATGGGGGGTGGTATTTGTGAGGGAACCTGACAATGTATGTAGCTTTTGAGAACCAAGTTTGGAGTCATGGGAGAGAGCTAGGCTAAAGACCCAAATGGCATGTGATTACCTCTGTGTCCCTCTGTCTTTCTCCCTGTCTCTCTCTCAGCCATCCTACTTAATAGAACTGAAATGTCAAGTCTCCATTCTGATTCCTTATGACCTGTAGGGAGCCCACTGTCATGGTTTTGAATAGCAACCAGGAATCTTGACGTGGAGGAGGAAGAACCAGGTGGATCAGGAACATCAGTGGATATTCTGTTCAAGTCACAGGTTCTGGCACCAATATGCAGCCTGTCAGCCAGAAGCCCCTTGAACAGTCTCTCCAAAAATTAAGCCATTCCTCCCTCCCACAATATAGCACCCTTTGAACAAGATTCCCTGTGATACTGGCTTTCTTAACACCAAGGACCTCACAGTCACTGCTGGTGGCTCCCTAGTGCAGGTAACACACAAGTTAGGAGCTGACTGAGAGGTGAAGGAGTGCTAGACTCCAACCAGAGGAACACAGTCTTTAAGAATTCCTGGGAACAGGCTTTTACGTATTTATGAACCACCTGAGTATTTCTTATCCAAATGACAGATGGTATATACATTATTTTAATCATAATCATCATCTGGACCGGCTTCAGATGACCTCCAGACTTTGTTCTAGCAAGTTGTCTGCTATGAGCTATCCAAGGTCCTGCAATTTCAACATTACTCTGCCTGTCACCTACCTGACAAGCCATTCTCAAGCATTCATTGTACTACCTGGGCTCCAGCTTCAAAAGGATAGGACATTCATATAGGAACTTGAGAATATAGATTCTAGTTTTACTGGTTAAATTGTCTCTCTTATGCTTGGATTAGCCATTGCCTATTGCAGCACACATTTAATAATGTCAGCCCCGCCGTTCACTAGTGGACATTGGGAGGAAATTGATTTAATTAAGTATCTCTGTATGCTTAATTCATCTTATAATGACAAAATCATCATGAACAACAGTTATGGAAAACAGACATTTTCTGAATTGCCCGGGAAGACAAGTGAAGTAACGTTCTAGTCAATACAAATCAAAGGCTTGCAGGATATGTTTTGTGATGCTGGCGCGCAAGACTTTCTCCTGATCCTGCAAATGAGCAGCAAAACATTTTTCATGTGGAACAGCACAACCGAAGCTCCTCATTTGCTGATAAAAGTAAGTCTTAAAATAGCTCCCAACATGCTAATATCCATCAAGAAGTAATTATGTACGTTTAAATTGCTAAAAATCCACACATATCCCTCAATACAGTATTAAAACATTATAGCTAGCCACTTAAAAAATACTGCCCCATAATTCCATACATGGCCAATAAGAGGAAATTTGGACGGCTTTGAACAAGCTTTGTTAGAAGATAGGAATGGCCAGAACTAGGGGTTCTTACAATCAAACAACTGATACACACAAAATAGTTCTCCTCCCTATTATATGAATCAGGGTTACCCAAATTTCCTAATTTACTATGTTCAGTATATAAATGTACTGGATTATTTGTTATTCCCATGGTTATGGAAAGAGAATTTGGAGACTGCCTCTAAGGGCACCACCTCTCAACTGTTCATAAGTTCCTCTATTCCAAAGAAATAAGGAAAGGAACAGAAGTTCTCTCCTATGCTCTAAACCAGGAATGGCCAAACTTCGCCCTCCAGATGTTTTTGGGACTACAATTCCCATAATCCCTGACCACTGGTCCTGTTAGCTAGGGATGATGGGAGTTGTAGTCCCAAAACACTTGGAGGGTCAAGTTTGGCCATGCCTGTCCTAAACTGAAGACAGAAAACTCGTACCTGGTCCCTCCCTGCTTCAAATGTCTTGATGAATCAATACCCTAAAACAGGTGTGGGCTCCAGTTGTTGTCAGACCCCAGTTCCCATTATTTTTGGAGTTCAAGAGAGCTGGAGTACAACAGCATCTGGAGGGTCACCAGTTATCCATCCTTGTTCTAAATCCTCTGAGAATACTTACATTCTCCCTCAATTTCTGTTGCTTGACAGCACAGCTTAGATGGTTAGACAAGAGTGAATCACAGAAAAGCCAATAACTTGGGACTTGTCTCCTAGTGAAGTGGTTCAGTGTTGCTAAGTGTATCTGATCTCTACAAATGCAAATGGAGGCCTATACGAATAAATGGTTCCTGGACACACACAAAAAGTCCCTTCCACATATTAAACTATGCATGCAAAGGATAAGGGATTTATTTAGATTTCTATGTGGATGAATGCCTTTTTCTCATGGAGGAACTTCCCACCTGATATCTGAAGTGGTACAGCCCACCAATGTTCAGCTGGTAGGCTGCAACTCACTACTGAGTCGCGGACTAATTCAAGTGCATTGCAACAGCCGCATTAAAGGTAAAGGGTAAAGGGACGCCCTGACCATTAAGTCCAGTCGCAGACAACTCTGGGGTTGCGGCGCTCATCTCGCTCTGTAGGCCAACGGAGCCGGCGTTTGTCCGCAGACAGCTTCTGGGTCATGTGGCCAGCATGTCTAAGCTGCTTCTGGCAAACCAGAGCAGCGCACGGAAACGCTGTTTACCTTCCTGCCGGAAGGTATTTATCTACATATTTATCTACTTGCACTTTGTGCTTTCGAACTGCTAGGTTGGCAGGAGCAGGGACCGAGCAACGGGAGCTCACCCCATCACGGGGATTCAAACCACCAACCTTCTGATTGGCAAGCCCTAGGTAAGAATTATTTTAAGATACTGGTCCCACAAATGCATGTTTGGGTTAAGGGTGGGTTCCGGGTCAGAAAAGGTTGACGATTATTGGTATAGCCTGCTGAGAACTAAGTCTCAGTTTCAAGGGCATGTGAAGGACAAGCAGATTAAATTGTGCAATAGGAGTTGGTGGTAGCATTATCTAAGTTTGTAGTATATGCATTGCTGGGCAGAACAAGTGGCATGTAAACTTGCAGTCTAGTTTCAGCAGACAAAACTAACAAATTATAAAGAGATATTTCCTTCTGTTTCTTATCTGTTATCAGTTTTGGCCTGTTGAAAACCATCAAGACAGGACTTTTAGACGTTCTGTAGGTGAAGATAGTATTTACACTATATTGTGATTTCAGACTTATAGACTATTATGCCTGGTGCCAACAACCATGGATACTGAGGCCACTTTGCGAGCTAGTATGGTATGACACATCATTTATGTTTTTAACCTTTCTGTAAATCAGCAGCTGTGTCTTCTTTGAGTAAATATCAAGGAAAAATAATGCCATCATTGTTTTTCTGCTTGTGGACAAGTAAAGCCCCTTGAGGTATCTGTTTCAAGGAAAGCAATTAAGCAATTAACCCAATAACTGGAACACCTAGAACAGTGTAAAATGTGAAATCTAATTCCTGTGCTGGGCCCAGAGATGTGGGGTAGAGCATTTCCCAAAACGGAAAATCTTCTGAAAACTTTTCCAGTGCTTAATTTTTCTATGGAAAATTCCATATTTCACAAGTTCAATAGTAGCAATGAATGGATGACTCCCAATCACAAAAAAGAGGCAAGCTAACAGTTGCAAAGTTTTTACCTTTGTTTAGTAAGTACAGGTAAAATAAATATGCTAAATTACATCACTTTCTAGAGCATCTTGCATAGGACTGCACACACACACCCATTCTTCCCCAGTTCAAGTAACCTCCTGTAACCTCCAATACCAACTCAACAAGTTTATCTACTGTTCGGCAGCGGAGAAGTCTGACACACCAGCAGAATCCTGATTGCCACCCGCAACTTCAGCAGCAAAAGTACAAATGTTCTGTATCACATGAATTTGTCCCTCACTCATTTTCTACAGGCTAGAATAACTTGGTGATCACGGCTACTTGTCTATCAGAATCTACACCGATCCTGTAGCCAGTATACAGGTGGAAACTATCCAGGCAGATTCTAGTCCAGATGTAGCGTTAGACATTAGTAATATATTTCAGAGCAGTAGGCTCATTGCATGTTCAGAACAAAGGCATTTGTGATGTGATTGAGCATGCAGGACAATTTCAGTTTCACAGGCCTCTTGAGTGAAAATGGCCTTAGGTGGTAACCCTATAAACATTTCCTTGTGGAGTAAGTCTCACACTTGCACTTACTTCCAAGTAAAAATGCATAGGATTGAGCTATTAACAATGTAGCTATTACACATTAACTGCTGGGTACTAAGCCCTTATGAATCACTAGCCAAGTTATTTTGGAAGTCTGGTCACAGATACACCCACACACCCATACCAACAAAGCTGCTTCTAAACACTTTGGAAAATCTAATCGCAAAGAATAATCCCAAATGCTGGCCTAGGCCCATAGAAAATGAACCCCAGTTTTTCCAGGTCTTTATCTTGATCTCACCACTGGAAGTCAAGAATGACCACAAACTGGATCATTGACTCCTTAAGCTGCAAATAATAGGTTTCTGTGGCTAGACTGATATTGGGATAAGCAAATTAAAAGGGAAAGACCTCATAGGCTCACAGTGTATTTTAAAGTTGGTCAAGGAAGCAGACTGAGAAAAGAAACAAAGGCATATTGATATCCGGCAATGACTATAATCACAAAGGGCAGAGATATAGATGGATAGGTCATAGTGATTAGGAAGAGTGACTGGCGTAATATAAAGCTGGTCCAATGAAGACACATTCTGGGAACAGTCAGGGAGACAGAGCACACATCAGCAATTTTCTCTGCTTATTTGCAGAGCTGGCACTGGGAAGTTGCAAAAAGAATGAGCTGGGAAGCCTGCAGTTCAAATTTCAGCACCCCCAAAATTCTCTTGATGACTGTCAGCAAGGCATTAGCCCACATCTGCAATGCAGGAATAATAACCCTGGCCTACCTTACATGGCTGTTGTAAGAATTACTGATGCAATTATATATGTGGAACCCTTAGTGGGGCCAAAAAATGGGATGAATGTGTTTTTATTGTGTTTAAATAACTAATTAAAAATAGTATGTTGCATGCTTGAGTGAACCCTACTGGTCTTTCTCTTGAACCCTGCCACCATATCACCCCTATAGCATCTGCATGGTGAAACATAGTGGCACTTGGAGCTGGAGAATCCTTGCTTTAAGACACTCCACAACATTAAAGCAACTTCTAGACTCTGCGGCTTGGTGGCACCTCCATCCATACTACTGCCTCAGTTGTTGGTTCCATCGCCTAGTCCTTTCCTTGATGCTGCATAATCTCTGCCTGGACACCCTACACCACTGTGTACCCACATGTATTCACTATGTGTCCACTTGCAATCTACAACAGCACTTGCTTGCTCCTAGAGCTGACAACCGCAGAACAGACCTTCCAGAGACAAACATAACCTTGGCTTTAGAAGCAAATGTCAGGCAGGTGCCTGACAAGATGGGGAACACACCAGCTTCCTGGAGGTGTCCTTTAATTGCCTCTGGAAATCAGGTAATTGCCTCTGCTATAATTATTGTGGAAATGTATTTGAAGAGTTCAATTAATGGCAAAAAAAACCCAAATATTGAAGAGCTTAACCTGTCAATAGTGAGATAAATTACTTTTGGCAAGTAATTAGAATCAGATATTTCCGTATAAATTGCATTTCCTTAATTATGCAGGCCAGAAACAGTGTGTGTGTGTATCACAGCTAAATTCACAACTATGGGGCAAGTCCCCTTTGCCATTTTCAGCCCTGTATAAATTAGTTTGCTGTACCTTTACCATGTAGCATCATCATTTCCAATGGGACTTGAACATTAATGCACTTTGCAAGGGCTCTTGATGAAGTGATTGTGTCTTTTCTTACAAAATCTAAGAGGATATAAGTCTTTTGCTCTTGCAATATGACCCCATTCTACAAATGTTTTGCCAGTTTAAGTAGCTTGGATCTGTGTGGAAAAATCTACAGATCAGCATTTGGGATGAAAATGATGGTGATGATGATGATGATTTTAACAGTTTGGATAGCAGTACGTCTAGAGTTGAGATGCAATTGTTCCTTTTTTTCTCCAGTTTATTTCTCACTGGACACTTCCAGAAATATGTTTATCTTAGGGTGGCTGCTCCTCATGCATGCAGTTTTTTGCAGCACCCACACAACATTTATAGCATCAAAATGTCAGCCTGTATTCCCCCACCCCATTTAATCAGTATTTATCCTTTCCAGGAAAAATGCAGTAATTTTTTTAAAACACACACACACACACACACACACACACACACACACACACACAAAAACCTATCACCAACAACTTGCTTACAATATCTTATTGACACATTATATACGCTTAGATAATGTTGAGCACTCCTCTTGAACACTTCTGAATAACAATCTAGGAAACCTTTAAGTAATTGCATTTGCTTGCAGTTCCCCCACCCCCAAATTGGCAAGCAAATTTATTGTATGGGATTATGGTACATGGTATCATCCCGTTTTATCTTCCTAACAACCTGCAGCAAGTGGCTTGCCCAAAGCCATTCAATGAACTTCATGGAAGTTCACTGAATGTTGGATGAATCAGGACAAGCAAAATAAAGTACTACTTCACACAACTATGAATTTCATTTCCTCACAGGTTAGTGATAGCCAGCACCTTGGATGACCTTAAATGAGGATTAGACAAATTCATGAAGGATAAGGCTATCAATGGGTACCAGTATCAATGGCTATGTTCTGCCACCACTGTTGGAGGCAATATGCCTCTGAATGCCACAAGAGGGGAGAATGCTCTTTTGCTCAGGTCTTGCTTTGGGGTTTTGCATAGGCATCCGGCTGGCCATTGTAAGAATAAGGTAAAGGTAAAGGTACCCCTGCCCGTACGGGCCAGTCTTGACATACTCTGGGGTTGTGCGCCCATCTCACTCAAGAGGCCGGGGGCCAGCGCTGTCCGGAGACACTTCCGGGTCACGTGGCCAGCATGACAAAGCTGCTCTGGCGAGCCAGCACCAGCACAGCACACGGAAACGCCGTTTAATAGCCACTGGTTAAAACCGCAGGGCTCTGGCTTTAAATGTTCAGCAGAGGTCAGATTATTTAACCACTACAAATCTGCCCTCTTGAGTGGCCTTGGGCAAGTAATTTCCCTCTGTTTTTGTGACAATGAAACAGAGCAACCACACGTAGCCTGCCCCAAGCAAGTTGAAGGAAATGGTGCTATTCCAATGCATCATTCTTTTATTCTCTTTTTAAAACCAATTGCATACTACCCTTCTTCTACTCTAATAACAATAGCAGGGCCATGCGTCATAGATGAACAGGGATTTGAGCCCAGATCTTCCCATTCCTATCCCAACACTCCATACAAATACTTAACTAGCTGATTAATTGTGTCACAGATAACTCGGCTCTGCCTCCCCTCTCCCCATATAAAGCCTGCCTCTCTTAAATAAATCCTGGCTATGCCCATGACTCAGGGACCATCTCCTAATATAGTGACAGAGTCCGTCTTGAAAAGTCGCTTGCTAAAATTCATCTAATCATCGTTGTTTTTCTAGAGATGGGCGAGGAGAGGAGAGTTCAGAGAGGAGAAAGTGAGTTAATTAAATTTGAGGCTCTGCCCGAAATGTATTCTTTTGTTAGCTCCCATCCCCTAAAGAGGCAAACCTTCAATGCACTGGTCCAAATGACATGAATAATGAATCCCTTGATACTGTAACCTGAACACCAGCAGTGACATAAGTGATAAATGTTTACTGATAATGACTTGCCATGCCAATATGCGGAAAGAAGAAAAGGTGCTGGCAAATTCAACAGAAGCATCTTTTACTAGGACGTTATTATTTAGCTACCCGAACCTGATGTGTTCCTTGTTGCTTTAAGGCTAAGCTAACAGCCAAAGGAAAAACAGGACTTGGAAAATCAGTGTTGCAGCAAAAAATGCTGGCAGCAAATGCGCCAATCAACACGCCACTTCTGTGCTCCTGTTTTCCTAACTGGAAATGAGTATAAAACAGCTGTTATATTAAATTAAATGCTGTTTGTCAGTACACCTTTCACCCACAAGCCCAAAGTACACAGAATCACAGAGCACTAGCAACATTACTTACCCTAAATGAATTAATTCATAAACTTCACTGCCTAAACTACAGATGGACAGCTACTGCAAGGACAAGTGGCAGAATCACCTTGGGACAGAAGCAAGAGGGCTTGTGCCATATACCAAGCCCTGATGGCTGCATTTTACTGTAATGCATCCAAGGGTGGCATTCTCTAATACTTTGGGATTATGACCAAAAGGGTGGCTATGAGTCAGTATCTCTTGGTTGAAATTATTATTGTTGTTATTACTCTGCCTTTTTTCCTTTCCTTGACTCAAGGCAGCTTACAGATAAAAACAAGAACTGCAAAAAACATTTCAAAAGCAATTATTTAAATATAATTAACCATTAATAATCAAAACTATATACATATATAAAATCTGTTTAAAAGATACCCATAATTACAATAAAAACAGCATGGCACCAACCCTTTAATTAAAAGGAATCAATTTCCCAAGTCAATTCATCTGCTAGTGGAGGGACAACCAGGAAGGAGCCAGTCTAGCTTTTCTAGGGAGTTCCAAAGTCTGGTAGCAGCCACTGAGAAGTCCCTTTCCTGCATCTCCACCAATCCTGCTTGTGAAGGTAGCGGGACCTGGAGAAGCGCCTCCCCTGAAGATCTCAAAACCCAGGCAGGTTTGCGTATAGTCAAAACACAATGAGTTCAATGGCACATAGGATTGCCAAAGTCTTTTTGTCTTTTTTCCTGGATGCCCACCCCTATTATTATTATTATTATTATTATTATTATTATTATTATTATGCCAAGTGCATAAAGCTGAATGAGCACAAGTTAAACGTGCATAAGTTGTGAGCTACCTGTACTTCAGAATGAAATGAGAACCAAGAGAAGGCTCCTGCTCTGACTAAAGGTGAAAGCTGCAGGTAGAGGAGACACAAAGATTTGGTCCAAACCAGAACTAAATGCAGGCTGAAAAGGAGGAAGCTTGAAGGGGAAAAGATGGGAATAAACAGGGAAGGGTAAACAGGATACGGTGAAGCTTGTCCAAATGGTCCAAACACAAGTTTTGAGATGGTGGTGAATCAGGGGAAGAGGGGAGGCTCAATTAGTCCATTTTCAGACTGGAGTTTGTGGCTCTATTCAGTATTTAGTTTCTGCACACATTTCCAGGAATAAACACCCATGATCAAGCAGCCCCTTTTATTAATCAGGAAGCAACCACTTTCAGGCATCATAAAGATGCTGTTTATCAGTAGAAGTGCCAACTTGGGTCTGTTTTATGATTCCTTGAAGAACCCTAAAGACAGCCGTGAGGCTTCAAAAGCTGGCCCCTTTCACGGGAAAAGACCTCTCCTGTAAGATTGATGGTGTCTAGGCAGCAGATTAATCTTGAATACTGTTGCTGCATGGGTCACAGATCACAAAAGGCATAATGTGGTTGCTTAAATGTGAAATATTTTAAAGGAAGATCATCTTACCCACACAAGATTGCTGCCTCGCCTAACATTATGGATTTCCCTCATTGTCTCACACTTCCCTACAATGTAATGGATTCCCTTTAAAATATTGGTGTCTTAATTTTTTACATCTTCATCTTGGGAGCACTACCCAGTGTTGCTGAGAAGTTTCCAGCTTCTTAAGGCTTTGTTTTAAGAAGAAGAAGATAGTCTGTATCCAAGTTACATGCTTGAAGAAAAGACTTGAGAAAGCCCTGCAGTTGGCAGATTTATCAACAAAGGTTTCTCACCATCAAAGGACTAGCACACTGTGGAAGTAACCTTAACCAGGGGGCTGCAGCAGCAAAGCCCAAGCACCTGAACCCTGCACTACAGTGGCAATTTGGAGGTGGAAGAAACTCCTGGTCTGATCTCTGCTGCATTACAGCACCATCACATGCAGGCATTTGGAGAGCATTGATGGCTGGCCTTTGGGTGTCTACTAGGGTTCATACTGTTTAGACAGGGTGTGCTGTATGATAAAACTTTTTCTTTGGATGAACATGCAGTTGGTTAGAGTGTGGTGCTATTATCACCAAGGTCATGGGTTTGATCCCCATATGGGTCCATATTCCTGCTTTGCTGGGGGTTGGACTAGATGATCCTCAAGGTCCCTTCCAACTCTATGATTCTATGATATTTTATATTTGTATTGTTTTGCTCATTTTTTAAAATGTATTTTGCATTTTACTATTGCTTAGGGCCAACTCTGGGTATATGAAGTAGTATATAAATACTACAAACAAAACTAAGCTAATCTATAGGGTGGTACAGCAGCTTTCAACCCAGTGAGATTCAAGTGAAACAAAGATCTACAGTGTCCTGATAAGGCTCTGTAATGTTATCTACTCTGGTCTGGTTTCCTGAGTCTGAGTGACACTGAAGACTGCCTATCCTTGCTTGACTGCTGGTTGAAGCATTTGCTTGCCTCCAGTCCACCAATCCTAACACCCTGGAGCCTCTTTTTCCACAGAGCTTAAAGCAGCATGAATGGGGGAATACCTGCTCATGGTGTGCCTGTTCATCCCACTTCCGCCTCTTTTAGAAAGGCTGTGCAGGGTTTTTCTTGAATCTTTGCTTTGCCAGAACATACGTAGCTGCCATTCTAAAGAGTCAAGACTATTGGTTCATCCAACTCAATATTGTCTACTCTGAGTGACAGTGGCTCTCCAGGGTTTTAGGCAGGGGGACATCTTCCTACGTGAGATGGGAATTGAAACTGGGACCTGCTGCATGCAAGGCAGATGCGCTACCAATCAGCTAAGATCCCCTAAATCCCTGCACAACATATTGACCAATATAAAATAAATATTTGTGTGCCATGAGAAGTGGTGCCGATGCCCCAATCAAACCACTTTCAACTGTTTTTAATGTGGATTCTTCCCACATTTTTTCAGTATGCCTGTCTTTCTCAAACTCATCAGTTACTAGTGTTTATGCACACAGACACCCTATAAGTCTATGGGTACCATATCTGACTAAGACGGAGAGGGTGTACCATAAGACTACAGAATTTACTCCTCAGTTTCCCACTCTCAGAAAAGTGCAAAACAAAAACATCTATCAATACTGCTGAGACTGCACCAGAGACTGCTTTACAACAGATGCCAATACAAAATGCTTGCATGCACAAGAATATAATTTGCAGTTCCCAGGATAATTTCAGGGTGGCATTGCCCCATCATAGTTTTCAATTACTTTAATGCATGCATACACAAAACCAAAAAACCCAAACAATAGCACTATTAATTTTGAAACAAAGCCCACAGTCACTCTAGCCAAATATGGAGGGAATTGTTGTCCACGCACTTACTCAGCATTTAACACAGGGTCCAGCAGTACGGCATGCAGTAATGGAAATTATGACATTCAGAGGGCATCACCATAAATTTCCTAAGTACACAATCAACCTAATCATCAAATAATTTGTGCCAGCAGTTCCATGCTTGAAATATCCATGCTTGCGGAGTGCACTGAGGATCAGAAATTTTTTTTTTTAATGAATAAAATTTGGTCTTAGGTTCATGGAGAGGAAATTGGCCGCAATGATTACTACAGAATCAGAACAAAATGATTTGGGAGATTAGAGAAGAATACACTACTGGAACAAATTGCTGTACTTTCAGAAGGAACAGCATTTAAGCGCACTGCAGGCACCATAAGAAGGGCTTTAGTTTCTTTTTTCCTGGCTAGAGAAGATGGGTCCTTTGATCTACACTTTCCTTGCCCTTCTGCTTCACTCCATACATTATACGTATATACAGTACACACACTCTTGAGCCAGGCAAGACACCATAAAATTAGTATCTTTACCTGTGACACATTTCAAACACAGATATTACTTCCAAATTAGCATGTGCCTTCATAAATGTTGATGTGTGTATTTTGCCCTGTGCACACAGTGTAGGTGCTGAGCACCAGTCAGGGCTTTCTGGCATGAAGGTTGCCCAGCAAAACACATGCTTGGCATTAATCACATATGACAATGCACGCACAGAGGCACGCAAAGTTTCCTACGCCAAAGTCATACCAATACCATTTCCCATATTGTGATGGAGCCCCCAGTTCCCTGCTTGTGTGTGTGTGTTATGTGTTTAATCCTCAAATGCTTTGGGCATCACAGGCAACTCCAACCTTGCATTCAATGATCACAAAATGACATTATGAAACAATTCCATCTGTGGTTAATTTCTCAGATCTAAGATACCAGGGCTTCCTTTGAATAACTTTTCCTCAATATCAGAAGTATGCGTGTTGGCCGTGTAGCAAAACCAATCTGAGCATGGTTAAAGACACTCAGTTATTACCTCACATGTTCCAGGGCTGAACCCTCAAGATAAGAACTGGCTCTAATCTGTGGTGAACTCCAACTCAGATTAAGTCCTGGGATTCCATGAGGACATGGACTGACCAGAGGCACGAGGGAGTCTTTGGCCTAAACGTAGCCCAATTATCCACTGCAGTGAGGGAGCAAGTTTTGGAACAGAGCCTCAGCTACATGGGGGCCCTGCAGGACGCAAAACCCCGAACCGAAGACAGGAGAGCATGATACGTGCTACTTTGCAGAACACTGTGCCAAAATGGATCCACTTCATTGCCCTGACCTTTCAGTTGCGTCTCATTTCATGAGTTGCTACAAAAGTGCCTGTGCGAGGTGTGCTCAGGCCTCTTAGGTGAGCACAGCTTGCCTGGGTTGTGCAGACTCCCCCCTAAGCATCGCTCCCCTTTAAATCAGAGAGAGGGGAAACCTGCTGTGTCAGCTGTGACTTTGTTGTGAAGAGTGACCAGCTCCAAAGCTGTTGGCAGAAGGAGGGGTCTTGTAGCGCCAGAACTTGTACTGAAAAAGAGCATTGCTCAAAGGAGACAGTTTAAAAGCCTCTTTTTTTCCAAGGGGCAGGAACTGTTCAGGTCCCAGACATCTGGCACAAGGAAAAACAACAACAAAGCTCTGCAATCCCATTGTACAAAATTATAAATATATCTTTATACAGTGGTACCTCGGGTTAAGTACTTAATTCGTTCCGGAGGTCTGTTCTTAACCTGAAACTGTTCTTAACCTGAAGCACCACTTTAGCTAATGGGGCCTCCCGCTGCTGCCGTGCCACCAGAGCACAATTTCTGTTCTCATCCTGAAGCAAAGTTCTTAACCTGAGGTACTATTTCTGGGTTAGCGGAGTCTGTAACCTGAAGCGTATGTAACCCGAGGTACCACTGTATAAATATATCTTTATAATTCCAAAATATACAGGAGCCATGCAAAAGTGAAAAAACCCTGGAATAAGGAGGTGTTGCAGGAGTGAGTGTCATAGGGTTGAGTTTGCCTTGTGATAGCTCTGGCATCAATTTAACAGCAACAACAATTTGCTTTTTGTACCCCGCCCATCTGCCTGGGTTGTCCCAGCCACTCTGGGTGGCTTCCAACAGAATATCCAAAAACACAACAGAACTTCACACATTAGAAGCTTCTCAATACACAGCTGCCTTCAAATGTCTATATAATGTTTATTCCTTTGACATCTGACGGGAGGTCATTCCACAAGATGGGCACCACTACAGAGAAGGCCCTTGCTCTGGATGGAAAATGCTAAAGGGAGAGGGCAGAACAGTGATTAGACCAAAAGCCCCTATTTCACCCCTGCGACATATTTTTCCACCTCCTTAAGGACTAACGGAGTCATTCGTGACGGAGGTGTGGGGGGGGGGTGTGGAGAGAAAGCACCTGAAAATAGGCATAATGTTTCGAGTCCTTGGAATGACTCTGAAATACTACCCAAGTTCTTTTGAATTTTGCTCCTCTTAAATAATGATATTTTACCATTTTAAAGTCCGAAAGAGCTTCATGCTGCAAACTAAATTACCACCCAAACCAGATATTCATTTAGTTCCCCAAAGGGGGATTAACAACAATGACACAAAATGAAGAGATATCTGTGCTGCCTGGCCCGTGACGGAGAGGAAGTGCTTTAAAAGGAGCTGCAATGTAGGATTTCTCAGGCACCTCTCTCTCCCAGTGTCTTACTGAACAAAGCTATTTCAATCACCACACAGTGTTCTTACCGTCTTCGTTCTCGTCAAATGGTGGTGACTTGCTGGAGGTGTTTGCGCCCATGTTGGATTTGGCTGGAAGCTCCTCACTTACATCATCCTTTAAATTCAAAGTGCTAAGAGCGAGTTATTAACTCACTCAGAGTTGGCAGATCTGTAGATCTTCCTGCCGGTGGACCCTGGTGGGGAGGGAAAAACAGAAAGGAAGGGGGGGGGGGGACACAGCTGACATCAAAATTGAAAAACTGTATGAACCACACAAATTTGTCACATTTTGACAGGAGTGTTAATAAAAAATAAATGGAAGGGGGAGAGGCCCTTAAAAAGGACACACAAGGGCACTGATGCTGACAGATTTTTCTCTCTCCTAGGAGTAGACCTATTGACTTTTCTCTGACTACCTCAACAAGATCACCTCTACCTCTTTGCATGATTCAACTAGGGTGGCTGTCATCTTGCTTTCTATGCAGAACAGCCAAGCTGGTATAAATTCCACTTGCTTATGAAAATCTTAATTCTTTTTCGGACTAAACATGAGAAACAGAGGGTGTGCCACTTCACCTTTGCTGCTCTCATTTGAAAGGAAGCATATTAAACTTTCTTATTGTATTCCCTGAAACTCCCCAAGGAGGAACACAGAACCATATATATACTTGATCTCTTATTCCTCCAGCGTGTAAGCACAAACCTCTCTATCTGTGGAAAAGTAAGAAATTTGGCTGTCATGATTACTGACTCAGTTTATAATCATGATCCCTGCACTGCTCCCATGAAACCATTTTTATCTTGGTTTTATAGTCCTCATTCTATTTCAATAAAACTTCAACAACAAAAAACCAGAGAGCCCCCACCATGTATATAAAACCAGTTACCAGAAAGCGTCTGTATTCACATCTCTCCTCTTTTTTAAAAAAACACCTGGAAGCTACTTTATGAGGTGGTTAAGTACAATGAACGCATAAATCAGGCTAGATATTTTTCATTATGGTGCCTTGATTCATTGTCTCTTCCACAGTCTGCTGGCTGCAGGACTGTCTGATACGCAACCCAGAAGCAGGGACCGAACTTCAAGCATTTGTGTGTAAACATAATTAATAAGGTCTCAACCTGGCACACGTAAATGCAAGCAATGCAGAAAATGTTACTCCGGCCCCATCAGGTTTAGCAGGCTGAAAAGAAGTGCTTACCCACCTTGGAGGCAGGAAAAGGTTCAACAAAGGGCAATCAGAACCATGAAAGGGCTGCAGCAGCTCTCGTATGAGGAATGCTTACAGCATTTGAGGTTTTTTAGTTTAGAGAAAAGGTGAGTAAGAGCTAAGGAGGGGCTTGTTAGAGGTGTTTAAGATACAAATGGTGTGGTCAAAGACATGTTCTCCCCCTGTGTCATAATACTAGAACCCAGGGCCAGCGAGTGAAGCTGAATGTTGGATGATGATGTACAGCTTCTTTAAACTATGGGATTTCTTTCCACAAGAAGAAGTGATGTTCACCAACCTTGGACAGCTCTAGGAGGACTAGACAAATTCATGGAGGACAAAGCTTTCAGCGGTTAGTAGCCAAGATGGCTATGCTCTGAGTCTACTGAGCACAGCATGCCCCTGTGTACCACATCACAAGTGGGGAGAATACTAATGCGGTCATGTCGTGATCTCAGGTTTCCCATGGACATCTGATTGGTCACTGTAAGAACAGGATCCTGGACTAGATTGCTCTTTTGTCTGTCTGATCCAGCAGCACTCTTCTTATACTCAATGAGTTGCCTTATTGAGGTCCAGATATGGCAGTTCTCCGCTAGAGCCAACATTTTTAAGTCTTGACGTACCATTCAGATTCAGATTCCCACCTTTATCTATCCCCCACAACCCATGGTGCCACCGAAAACAGGTTATTTCACCCAGCAGCGTAACAGAGCTGTAGCGCAGCCACTTACAAATCCCCCCAAATCCCCCTCCTCAACTCCCAAAAGACCAAAGAGGGTGTATGTTTCCATTTGTTTCCATATGTTAATTTATACGTGGAGATATATAAAGAATGACTATCATTTATCTAGAAAAACAGTACATCTCACCATTGTGGGGGAGACAGTGACCAGGGGCCCAGGGGCATGTAGGCCTCTTAAGTTTGCTATCTGGGTACTATTGGTGGGCTACTTTGAGGTTCCCGCTTTCCTTTCTTCAGATTATCTCACTTCAAAATGGACTTGGACCAGACAGCCCTTCAAATACAGGGCTGACCTCTGTAAAGCAGGACATATCACCAGCCTCCTGGGCTGGCTCTCACAGGACTGGAGGTTAGGTGGCAAGGAAGGACGAGGGCACAGGAAGCTGCCACATACAGAACACTGGTGCCTCTAGCTCAGTTTTTCTACACTGACAGTGGCTCTCCAAGATTTTAGACAAGTGTCTCTTCCAGCCCTGCTTGGAGATGCTGGAGATTGAATCTGGGCCTTCTGCTAGCAAGGCAGATGTTCTTCAGCTGAGCCATGGCTCTTCTGCAAAGGACATTATCACAAAGGCCTGCATCAAAAGTGCACTGGTTAATTAATAATACCTTAGTTCTGTACCAGACATATTTCGTGACAATGGACAGACTCAACTTTTTGCTCAGGGCCCCCCAAATCCTCTCAACATCTTTCAAATGGTGGCACGGAGTCAGAAAATAATTGATGCACATGTTAGCAAAGCTGTTTCTGTTGTTGTAAGAGCTCGGCAAAGTTCCCATCATTTCAAAATAAATCAGAGGGGTAATTAAATACTCAGGAAGTTGAAGCAAGCAAAATTGTCTTATGGTTGGAGAGCCCAGGTGAAATTCTTAAGGATTTGGGCTTGGATGAAAATTGCTAAGTCACTCCCTTAAGCGGTTAAGACTTTGCAGATAATGGCTGCCTTTGGTTGGCTGAAAACCATTACAGAGGTAGAGAGGGGGTAATGAAAGAGTTTTAAGCATATCAGAAGGAAACGGGAAAGAAAACAGAAAGAGAGTCAAGCAGATTGGCTGAAAACACTGCTTAAGAAATTCTTTTCCGTTATAGTAGCAATATGAAACCTAATCAGGTAATGTAGCTTGAGCAGACTTTTCAGAATTCTGGAAATATTAAGTCTTAAGAATTGGCATGAAAGGTGGAGGGTTGCCCAGGACCAAATATTCCTTCAACTCAACTTTCTTCTGTTTGCTATACAACAGCTTTAGAATCGTCTTCAGATATTCTGCCTTTTATGGTTTTTTTAAAGTACTACATGTGTTTGTCACATGGCCACTTGTTTAGCCCTATGTGACTGACAAATTGGTACCACTCTGCTGAAGAGTTCTGTGCAACCAAAAAGGGAAACAAAAGTTGTGTTCTCGCCCCACAAAAAACACCTGTGTTTTTTAATAATTCAATAAAATCAGGCAAACATTGTTTTATTGCTGCCGGCTGTACTATTTTACACATTCTACTTTTAAGTTGGTTTTGCTTTGTTTTGCATGCTCCACTATTTATTTTTGTCCTCTGGCTCTTTGTTTGGTCTTGTTGTGATGTTTTTATGCTTTTATCCACTCTGTACATAATTTCACTTACTATCATTTATAAATAAATACTAAAATTTCAGCTTCTGACACTGATCAAGCTGTGGTCATCTTCCTCTCTTCTGGTCTTTCATATACATTTCGGTTTCAGGCTCTCACACAACATAAGACCCAAGCCAATGGATCCAAATTACAAGAAAGGAGATTCTGACTAAACATTAGGAAGAACTTCCTGATGGTAAGAGCTGTTCAACAGTGGAGTGGACTCCCTTCGGGAGGTGGTGAACTCTCCTTCCTTGGAAGTTTTTGAACAGAGGTTTGGGTGGCCATCACTCATGGATGCTTTAGTTGAAATTCCTGCATTGCAGGGGATAGACTAGATGACCCTTGGGGGATCCCTTCTAACTCTACAGTTCTATGATTCTTTCATGCTCTCCTACTACCTAAACCAGCTTTAATCCAAACAGATTTAAAGGAAACTCCCTGCCAGGTGCCTTGATTCAAGAACACCAGAGAAACCATTAAATACAGTGGTACCTCAGGTTAGGAACTTAATTCGTTCTGGGTACGTTCTTAACCTGAAACTGTTCTTAACCTGAAGCACCACTTTAGCTAATGGGGCCTCCCGCCGCTGCCACCGCACGATTTCTGTTCTCATCCTGAAGCAAAGTTCTTAACCCGAGGTACTATTTCTGGGTTAGCGGAGTCTGTAACCTGAAGCTTCTGTAACCTGAAGTGTCTGTACACACCTAGACTTAAACTCAGATACACAGGCCACAATGCTGCACATAATTACACCTCAGCACCACTGATGCCTGATCTGTTGCCATAATTTTTTATAAGCCCCCAAAAAGGTACCAACCAGCCAGTCTTGTGTATCCTCAAGAAATCCCATTCAAGAAGCTGCTACTCTCCTTAGTCCCTGTGTGAGTGAAACTCTGAAGCAATGCTGCATCAAGGAGCATCTTTGGACTTATGGGGGTACAAGGAGCTTGGGAAGGAAGAAGCTTGTGAAGAGGGGCATCAGAAAGGTAAAACTTGCTGAATGACTTTTTTTGCAGAGGGAAAAGCCTCGAGATCACACATATTTTTATAAGGTTCACATTTTGTCTTGGGAGTCAAACAATGTTATGTCCTTTTGATGCATTAAGTAGTGCTGACAATGGCCTGGTTTGCACGGCACAAGAAGCCGAACTATGGCTTACTGGGGGTGCACAAAGGTGTGGGATCCTGAAGGGGCTTACAACCACTTTGCTCCTAACCAGTTTTGCTTCTGCGCAGCCCTTAGGCTTGGGGTTCAGCTCTCTCCTTGCTAACCACAAGCTATAGCCAAGAACAAACCTTGGCTACAGCTCACGGTTAGTGTAGAGAGAGCCTAACCATGAACCATATTTTGGAAGAAGCACTTAGCCAAACCCTGTCTTAGCACAGCATAGTAGTAAATAAGAGGGAAGTGCAAAGCAGTTGTCCTCGTAAGTCATAGCATGGACAGGCAATAAGTTAATCAGGATAGTCATGAAGAAAAGCCACATTTTCACATATATTTCTATTAATAGCCAACTCTTCCTTTATTAGGCTCAAAGCAACTTTTCTTGGTTTCAGTGACTGTTCACCCAAGTACAGAACAAGCCCATACCTACCTAGCTTTAACAAAGTCAAAGCATTAAGTGTCCCTGGATTATTCATTCGCACTTCAGGCTGACCAACCTCTGGCACATATTAAATGAAGAGTCATAGATGCGGCATCCAGAGACATATGCATGACCATTAACAGCACAATTTTCTCTGTTGCTGCTTGCATCCATCCAGTTCACACATGCAAAAATGCACTCAGCAGGGCTTCTCATGTGTAGAAGAGAACAGGGTGTGTGAACTGAGAATGAAACATAAACTGCTCTAATATTTTTACACCCCACTTTGTTGGGAGTAAAGATTATTTCCGCATAAAGCATGCCCTCACTATTGATCTAGTAGTAAAACAAAAGTGCTGCCATCATCGCAACCTTTTCACAGGGCCCAAACGTGCAAAGTGCAGAGCTGAGATTTGGCTGAAGGCGCTCAGGAAAAAAGGGGAACTTCCCTCACTTAGGGGAAGCCCCCGAGTTCAGTGCTAGAGCAGGAATGCAGAGGTTTCCAGCACTTCCAGTTAAAAAGGTCAGGTGGAAAGTGATGGGAAAGATCTCTCCCAAGACTCTGGATAGCAGCTGAAAGTCAGGGTAGGCAATACTGGGCTAGATGGATGAACATTTTGACCTGATCTAAGGCAGCTTCCTCTCCGTCACTAGTGAGTCCTCTCTCCAAAGCATGTTACAAATCTCAGAAAAGTCCTTATGAAGTTCAGAGTGCCATAAACTGTACTAGAAATGCACCTGACCTAGGAAAACAGCAACCTGCCTTTGTCCAGCAACCAGAACCTTTGTCCACCTAGTCCAGCACTGACTGGCAGCAGTGCTCCAGGGTTTCGGGCAGTGGATGGTCCCAGCCCTACCTGGAGATGCCAGGAATTGAACATGGGACCTTGCACATGCAGAGCATGTGCTTCGCCACTGAGATATGGTCCTTCCCAATAAAGCTTGTTTTAGTGAAACGGCTAAAAATTACCTAGCCCAATAATTAATTATCTGATTTAAGAACCATATTTCCTTCTACTATACTTTTCTTCTTAAAGATAGCTAAGAAACAAACACCTTGGACAAAGCCAAGAATCGCCCTGAGACCGCCGGGTATCAGGTGGTATATAAATTAAATAAATAAGTAGAAATAATACAGTCATCTATTTTGAAACAACAAAAATGCTTCCCCCATTGCAGTGAAAAATGCTACAGTAAAGATTAGTGCTTCTCCTGACCTGAAGAGAAAGAGAGGAAAAACACAGCATGCATGACATTATGCGGTGATATCATCCATAAAACAGGATGCTAAAATTATGTCTCATCATAAGTAGCTATAAAAGTCAGTTGCCATATCATTTATGTGCACTTGTTAAATAGAAACATACAAGCCTTATTGATGTCCTTCCTGGTAGACCACTGACACACAGACATCTCAGAAGGGATTCAGACCTCGCCTTTCAAAATTGTGGGTTGTTTGGGGGCTTTTTCATTTGCCAAGTTTCAATAGTTTCAAGGATACTTAGTGACTCTGATATGCATGTTGTTATTAAAACCTTCTATTACTTATCACCCCAGTTTAGGTATTTTTTTCCTCACCAGGTTCCTGATTTATGTTGTTTAATCCTAAATATGTTTTCTTAGATGTAAGTGTTCAATAGAGTTTGCGTCCTATAAGTATATTTAGAATTGCAGCCTAACGGAGCCTTACTCAGAAGTAAGTCCCACTGAGTTCAAGGTTAAGTGGGTACAGGAGCCTGCCTATATCTTTTAAATAATTGCTATCTTCTTAAAGCTTTTTATCCCTATTATATAAATTATAATAAAGAACCCTCCACATAATCTCCAGAAGAAATCAAAATGTCAATGTGTTGAACAAAGTGTTTCTACATCTATTCATGCAAGCAATTTTTTTTAAGGATGGGTGAAAAAAATACCAAGATTTCATGGCTAAGTGGCAGGGTTTTGAACATCTCATAAGGTGATCGCCAACTAAATTGTATCCAGAGTAGACCTAGTGAAATTAAAAAGCTTAGGTATCTTAAGAACACTGTTTTCAATGGGTCTCCTCTGGGTATGATTAGCTTTGGAGAGCACACATACTAATTTTTTATGCGTCACAAATATACATTTTAATGGCTTAGGTAATTGAGAGACAGGAATCCATAAGCCCTTGCATACTTTGCTACGGCTTTTGTCGACAATTCAAAACATTGCTGAACTTTATTAATCGGTCACTGCACATCTCCTCAGGGTTCCAGCTTTTTAATGCTCTGATGTTATCCCTTTATTGATCACAATATCCATGGTTCCATTAATGGAACAGTAAACAGACTAATAACTGGAGGAGAGAAAGGGGGGACCGAAGGGAACTTAGTATGGGGGTAAATCAAAACCATTGATTTAATTAGCATAGCACTTCCTTGCTGAGACCCCATGCATGCAAAGATGTCAAAGTAAAACCATAACAGTACTTGGCTCTTTATTTTAAAAAAAGTTATTCAGCTGCTGAGAATGAAAATCATGAAATAAAAATTATGGCTTTATGCTAAAGCTGCTGGATTTGTGAGAATTAAATAGTTATTTCGAAGAAAATGAATCATAGTTCTACAGTTTTTAAATACTTTAAAAGGTTGGGGAGATGCAAATATAAAATACTGTGGTTTAGGAAGAAACTTGGGTCATTAAAAAAAACAACCTTTTGTCTCTAAAACTCTTATACTGAGGCTGGATCTAGCTAGACACATCAAAGAAGCGTTTCAGTTAAAAGTGTTGTAAATTTAAACAGGGAAAACAGGTAGAGAAAAGGAGGGGCTTCACAGCGCCATCTGGCGGCACAACGTTATATCGCATATGCAACGCATATAAATCGCTTTTTATTTACCAATCTAGCTGAGTCCCTTTTAGGTTTGACCCACTGAAACCCTTGAATTTCAACCCATACTGTTCCACAGTGTTCTGACCCCCAACTTGGTTCTGATACCCCTGCAAATGCACACAAGAACAAGGACTTCAGTTAAAAGTATTCAGTTAGCTTGACCCATAATTATTCTTTCAGGGCACACACACCTAGCACTATTCAAGCTGCAAGCGCTTGTCCTGCTACTGGCAACTGCAATTGAAGTCTTCGCTAGGGATATGTAAACATTCAAAGTTACTAACGATGAGGGGGGGGCAGAAAGTTAACTTCTCTACAAGCCAGCATCCTTATAAAAGAATGCCCAAAACCAGAGGGGCATCGATAAGCGAGAGAGCGCGCTACTTCCTGGTTGGAAACCTTAGAGGGTGAAACGAAAACAAAAGCTACCTTTCTTACCTTGTTTTAGGGAGGGCAGAAAGACCAGAGAACGGAAGCCAGCATCAACAGCAACAACCTGAAGCTGTAGAGCGAGAGGAACCGGGAGAGGTGAGTGCGCTGGTGCGGATTGACACTTTGTGTGTGGCTTTTGCCTGCCTAGGTTGCTTTTTGCAGGATCTCGGCTGGAGGCAAGGACACTTGGGAGAAGAGCCCGAGCCGCTATTGCAGGGAAGTTTCCCCTCTTGCAGATTGCAGGAGGAGCCTGCGGTAGTCACAAGGGGGGTGAAACAAACCAGACAACAGCAACGGTTGCAAAGACGCACATAAACGCGCGCAGAGGACAGGAAATAAAAAAAAAAGTCGGAAGGAGAGGAGAGCGAGCAGGAGGGGATCTTCAGAGAGAGAGAGAGAGAGAGAGAGAGAGATACGGTAGAAGCAGCGGCCAGCCACTGCAACTGTAGTTAACGCTGTGATCGAATTGGCAGCGTTTCTGCAACTGCAGACGAATCAAAAGCACGCCGGCCGGGTCCGCCTGACACACCGTGTCGCTTAAAGGCTTTATGCAGATCAGCACTTTCCAGAGATCCCTTAAGTAGTTGCATGGGGGCGAGGACAGTCTCCCTTTCCCCCCTTTTTTCTTTCTAGGCAGGAACCCCCAGCATCCCAATGAGAAAGCATGAAAAGAATGCAAATGATGCTGCAAAGACTGTTACTGGCGTTTCATTGGCAAAGGGATTTAGGACCATTGAGCGAGAATCTCCTCTCCGCTCCCAGATATCTGCATTAAAACCATGCATCTCATGCAGCACTTTTCGCGTCCCATGCACGGTGGCTTCGGTTCCGGCCAGGAACCGAGCTAGCTCATTTGGCCTGAATCCAGCACGGCCTGTAAGCGCACAGGTAGGGCTAATGGTTCGTGAAATTGCCCCCGGGCTTGAAAATAACTTCAGGACGTGCCTGCCTAGGTACTGCGCGGGGCATCAGGACCAATGACATGAAGCCTGCATAAGCCATCAGTTGTTCACGTTTCTCTGAGAGGCGAGAGGAGAGCCACTCCCTTAAACTGTGCAATCCCTTCTCCAAATTGGAGGAGGGCGTGTCAGCCTCTGAGCTCCTGAAACGTAGAATCTGAGGACCGCTTAGGACACAGGAACCTTGCATCAAGTGCATGGTGGTCCTTGGAAGTGCTACTTTTGCGCATCTGCTTTACCTCTAAACTGCGCAGTTAAACATTAATTGGTGTGGTTATTCAGCTACTAAAGCACTTGTCCACCGATTTATTGATGGAGCTGGCAACAAGCCAAAGTCTGGGATAAGGGTACTTGGTCCAGACATGTAACAAAAAGGCATTCGTTCTCCTCCTGCACCCAATGTCCCGAGTGCGGGTAACCTCTGGAATGTGGCTTGTTCTCCAGCTTGAATCAAAAGCTAGCAGGTTGAAAAATAAGGTATGTGAAACCATTTAGACTTTCATTTCTATACCAAGAGCTACTTTTAAAGAAAGGTGACTGTTTTGCTACAACAATCAACATCAATGTGTCTTTTAAGTCTGGTGGTTTTGAGCTGCAGTCATATGCTCACTTGGTAAGTGAGTTTTACTTCTGAGTAAACGTATAGGATTGGGCAAGGCACTCAGGAAGCCGGGGAGAACTTCACTGTCTCCCTAAGGAATTCCTCCATCCAGGTAAAGTCCAGTGCCACCTAGTGACTACCTATATAATGATGCAGTCAGTATAGTATGTATTAAGTTGCAACTTTTGACACACTTAAGAGAAAGTGTACTTTTCCTTCATGGTCCTCAGAGACACTTTAACTGAGGCTTTACAATATGTAAATTTATGTAGATTTAATCAGTCAATTAATTCATCAGTTAAAAGCCGGATAACTAAGAAGGGTTTCATAATATGTAAATTTATTTACATGTAATCAGTTAATTATTTCATCACTTAAAAGCCAGATAATTAATTGATTAAAAATTATTGAGAGGTTGACAGCACGAGTGATGATACTTAATTTGCTTATCAAAGAATTACATGCAAATTGATGGTATTCCATTAAGCAACAAAAATGATTTGTGAAGTGTCTTTCAAAAAGTTAAACCTGCTATCATATAGGTTTTATATTTCAATCATTCCCTTGCAGAACAATAACAGAGAAATAGTTATTTTTACCTAGTATTTGTAGGTATCATGAAAAGGGAAAGGAAGGATAAGAAACCAATCCTCCCAGTTTTAAAGACTGGGAAAAGATAATAGTTACTTTCCTATAACTAATCTTCACAGTGGCTCTAGCCAAGCATTCATTGTGCAAAGTGAAATTCTACTCATAGCACCTCACTCTCTCCCTCAGGGCACTCATTTACAGAAAGAACCTAGTTACATTGGAACTGATAGAATTTAGGGAAATCCACACAGCCTGCGACAACCCTAAGCTATGAATGAAAGGCTTCTATAAGGAAAGACAGGAAAATAGGGTGGATTCCATATGCAACTTGAAGCACAGGTCAAGTTACTGCTTCATACTATATGTATGGAGTATGACCATCTTTTATTTGAGGGGGTAGATATGTCAGAGTTTCAGTAGTTAAACTGATCCCACAGAATAAAAATATCTCCCCTCTTATTTTTTATTAGGTGAGAGAAGATATATTTTGGATGGCACAGTACTTTTTACATAGATGTTCAGAGCAAAAATAATACTGTGGGCTAAGATGTCATGGAGATTACCAAGTACACAATCTGAGCCAGTTTGCTCCCCTTAGGAATGGCATAGAGGGGAAATTCTGCCCACATACTGCCTGTGCCATCAATGCAGCACCAAGGGTGAGGAAAAGACACACATCTGGGCCAATTCTCACTTCTTGTAAAGATGCAGAAAGCTTCTTGGGGCAGAGAAGCCATAGAGAGTGTGGAGCTAAATTTTACCAGTTTAAGTCAGTGTGGAGGATGAAAGGAGAGGCAAACCTTATGCTTCTAGGCAAGTTCCCAGCCTCCAGTTAAATTGTAATGGTGGTAAGCAGTAATGACATTTAGCATTGTCTGTTCTCTCTCCCATCAGCTCACCTTAATAGTGGCAATTTTTCATAGTGGCTACCACAGGTGGAGAAGGCAAAGACTGAATCAGCCTTGGCTCCCTCTTTCGCAACTGGAGGGGGGAGGGGTGTGCACTTTTTGCAGTGCTATACTTTTTAGAAGGCTAAAGAGGTGAGCTTATTGGACTCACTCCCCAAACAATTCAGGCACTAGTGTTAAATCCAGATGTGACACTAGATTTTGGGTGGTGTGGACGGTTACCCCACACATGGGGTGCCAAATAACAAGAACAATAGTGTGAGATCCATAAAAAGAAACTGTACCACAATGGAATTGTTGTAAAAATAAGTATTGCTGGAAGGGCACCAAATTTTGTCCTCACTCAGGGCACCATATTACCAAATCTGTCCCTGCACTAAATGCAGCATTTGAAGATATTTTGTTTTAACAAAAATCACCCCACCCCCCACCTAGGCTAATATTACCAATGGGAGACTTCCTTCCACCAAGTAGCAGCAGCTTCAAGGGCACAGATATTCCACTGAGTCTGCATTCCATCAGGCACGAAAGGGTGGGAAAATTTTTTCCCCCACAAGTTATGGTGCTGACAAAATCCATGCCTGGTGGTTGCTGTTAACTTTAACTTTAACAACAACAAAATTCCCAAACGCAAAACATTTAGCATCACATCTATTTTGGCCTTGTGATTGGACTCTGTACCAGCCTTGCAGCCTAATCACATGCATGTTTATAGTTGGATATATATCCCACTGTGTTCAACAACTCTTACTCCCAAATAATTGGGAACAAGCTTGCATGCTGAGACTGTATTGCAAAATAATAATTCCATGACAGCCAGCGTGATTCAGTGATCAGTAAGCTGAACTTCTGTCTTGACAATCAAAGTTAGTAAGCTTGCTTGGCTATGTATATGTTGTGTGAACTATAAATTGGGAACAGTTATTTCACATGGTGGTTGTGAGGTAAACGCCGCAAAGCAGTTTGCACATTCAAAGGCCATAGAACAAAGTTTTAGAAGTTCAGCTGTTTTTCTGGAAATGTTTGCTGCCCTCTAATGGGGATAAAGCAGCATGGCATACAAAAGGAGCATCAGTAGCCTGCCATTATGAAGCTACTTTATACTGCATTAGATCACCAGTCAGCTAGCCCAGTGCCGCCTACTTTGACTGGTAGCAGTTTTTCACCAATCCCTAACCCCACTCTGAGTCAGCAGAAGAGTCTAGGAAGATGTAGTTCACCACTTTGCCATTTTTTTTTACCTACACAGATACAGTATTTTTTTTATAATCTTTTGGCTATTATGTACCAAGTGTTACAAATTTCAGTTTGGTATGATGTTGATATTTTCCTGGTTTTCCTTTACAAATAATTTTTATGTGATCAGCTTCAGTTACTGAAACTCATTCTAAGGCATTCAGGTATGGATGCCTAAAGTTCCAAAATAAAACCGCCAAACATTCAAAGGCAATTTGAATTACATTTACTGTTTCTTTTTTTGTGACAACAGATCCTCAATAGAAATGCAATGCTATAGCAGCAATTTAAACAGCAGTTGATATCAATTCAATGTATGTATTCACTTATTTACATTTACTAACCCCCCCCCCCCCCCGATTACAACATCTCCCCAGAATATGCAAATAAAAATGTTTCTCTAAAAACTAACTTGCAAGTCAGGAACAAAAAAATAATGTCCTTCAAAACCACCCATCTCTCCTAATTATCATTATAACAATCTATTCTAAATCCTAAACCTACCTTTTTCTTGTATAGTCAAAACTAAGTGTAGCGCAGCACATCATCGTTATGTCCTAGGGATAATGCTAAAGTTTTTGGATAATAGTTGTTTGAAAAACAACCTACAGAATTAGTATTCTTTTGAGGAAGGTATGAAGTGAATGGAGTACCAATGATGGATAGCTAGAAGCTTTAAGGTTCATTATCTTCAAACAATCTACTACAGGATACGAGCATATTTTCCTTCAAGTTTATTTAAAAATCTAACAAACAGGAACACACACTTGAAGGAGTAAAGTAGAAGGGTTATGTTCAACCAGTCTTTGCTTGTTGAATACACTCCTGCTTTGTGAAACTCAGTGCTGGAAGCAGACAGCCATTCTTCTGAATCACTGAAGGAGCATCTATTATACAACTTTATTCATGTTCCTGGACACTTTCTGAAGTCTGTTAAGACACTGAACAAATTTTCAATTCCTTGTTTGCTTCTTTGCCTTTTACACTTACTATTTCACCTGTCAAACCAACCTCTACAATTCAAAATATTTTAAGAACAAGGCAAAAGGAGCTCACAGAGTTTGCTTCTCAGGGGGCCAACAATATACATTAGTGCTTGTTCTTTCTTCTATGAAGAACCGTATGACCATGGAACGGTAAGCTTGGCATCTGATTTAAGATGATGGCGTTTTCACATCATTTGCTTCATTTCCTTCTTTTTGAATAGAGAACCCATATTTAAATGTAACAATCACAGTCACTACCAGTACAGCAGTGGTAACTAAAGTGGATATCACTACTGGAATCCACCACTTTTCTGGATCATCCACTGGCTCAGATGCTGTGAAAACAAGGAAAGAGAAAAGATGCTAAGCCCTCACTACACTGTAAAATATGGCCAGACCCCGGTGCCCAAGACACTGCTAATTAGGAGGTAAGCCCGTAGAAATCTTCACTATTCTAAAAATGTATTTATTATCTGTCAGTGTTGGGAACCACCACCACCACCCCTTTTTTTTTTTTTGCTCCATGGACCAGATGATTACCAGGATCAGGCCCAATTTGACAGGGGGAAAGCCCAACCCATCCATCACACTGTGTCATTATGATGTCACATGATTGACAGTTGGGCACCCTCCCGCCTGTCAAATTCCCTTGCTTGGGGTTTCCACTTGGCAACCACACCACAAGGCATGTGGTTTTGCAATTTAAACATGTTGCAGGGTTCCCAAAAAATAACTCAAAAGAGGCAATAAGCTTCATCCAGCAGAATTTTCTTTTACTACTGAAGGCAAATGAGCATAACAGTCACAAATCCAACTCTTCAGGATTGGCACAGTCCATAAGAAATCCAGTTGCAGCAGACTTAACTTACACTTACAAGAAGACTAAAACTTAGCACCTAAACCTACTATGTACAGAACACCACACCAGAAGGAAGAGTCAGAAAGTGAAACCCAGGCTCCTTTTGGCCTACTGTATTATTATAGGACACCATGACCTTGAGAGAAAGAGATAACAGAAGCAGCTTAACTCAGCTTCTATGAAAGGATAAACCAAACACCAGGAACCTTCTGCTTCTTTCCAGGCAAAATGGAAACTTGTTAGTTAGAAACTTCCAGCTTGCACCAGCTTGTATCACACAAAGAAGGCTCCAGAACCTTCTTGAATCAATAGAATAGGAAATATCTCTACGCTTTAAATCAATACTTTCTGTACCAAAAAATGCAAACCTGACAGTTGTCAGTTTCATGTTTGGTGTTTTGGAAAGCTCTGAGCATAGGGCTGCCAAACTGCTTATTCCTCTCCTCCCCACAGCTGGAGTTTGTAAACAACAGCAACAAATGGGTGTTGCTTATAAAATGCAACTTTCTTTCCCACCAGTTAATGGGGATTGGGGAGGGAGTACATTTTACAAGGTAAAGCACCCATACAGTATATGTATATTCTGCTCTTTCATGGGGCTTTCAGTGGTCTTCCATTTAAACTGCCAACAGATTACAACTGCTTAGCTTTGAAAATGTTGTTTACAGGCAATTCCCTATGGCAGTAGTTCCCAATTAGCTAAGTACCATGGACTTTCAAAAGCTAAGCCGTGGACCTGCTGCTTTTGAAAATGTTGATATTTCTGTGGGAGTTTTTGTTATATGAATGCATATGTGAAATATATATCCATATATTCATTATATATATATCCTCCAAGACGTCCCAGAGCAAAACTAGGCCACATGTCTTCTGGGCCACGCTCCCACAAGAGTCACGTAACCTGTGCGAGAGCACAGTGCCCCCAAATGGGATGTCCATGACAGTTGGTGGGCATGTGCCACAGACCCCCAGCTGGGAACCACTGCCATATGGCCATCAAAAATCTATATTCAACACTTTTAAACTGCTCTTCATTACAACTCTGTAAGAAAGGTACCTTGTAGCATTTTTAGAAAAGCATGTTTGCCATTCTGGAGAAGGTAACAAATTCTACTCACTCCCCAGCAAGGATTTCTCAGACTAATGTTCAAAGTCATGTCGCTGCTCCTCAATAAAAGACCAGAGCATACATGTACTATGTGTTAGGCTTTTTTGGTGTTGCCTTTTAGTTTCTGAAACTTTCATTCACAGAGAGACAGAAACATGGTTTTTTTTTCTTTTTAAAGAATCAAACAAATGCTAGATTTCTATACGGGATTTAGTGACTGTCACCCAGTAGTTTACAGGGAGGATGTCATATTAATACTTTGTCTACATTGTAATATGATTTTTTGTTGCTTCATAGTTTGTGAAACCAGTGTTAACCATTAGGAATGCCTTAGAATTGCAAGGAAAGTCATAATTAAAAAAAGGAAATGCCTTATCAAAGTGAGGGTTCAGTACTACTTTCAGTAATGATTTTTTTAACCCCTCTGCTTGTATAGACATAGCACCCTATGCAAACTCAAATAGCTCCCCTGGCTCAGGCAGTATCAGTTGTAGAAAAGGAAGTCCCAATGAAACTTGAAAGTAGCTTAGTGATTTTTACCTAAACTCCCAATATCTTGCTAAACATTAAACTCACCTAATGGGGCTTGACAGATCCATGAAGCATTTCCTGAACAAGGAGCTGATATCAAAAAAGCCACAGCAGGTTGCATCTGAGGACACAACTGCTCGGCATCAAAAAGAATCCTGAAACATGAAGTAGACATATATCTAAACAAACCTAGACAAACAACGCACACTTTATGCTATAAACAGCTTAGGATGGTCAATAGTAAACTCTTGTGGGTGGGAAAGTGAACATGAATAGTCTGATTGATTCCAATGTTATACTCTAATATTTAGCATTTTGAGCACTAAGTGGTCCAACATATACTTGAATCTAATGCTTTAGATACAAACTGGTCTTTGCCTTAGCATGAGTTGATAGTTTCAAGGTTTCCGTAATTATATGCAAAATATTGTAAAATAGGTATTTATATAATTATTTATCATGCACTTGAATATCATCTTACAGAAAACACAGGAGTATAATTTTGTTAAATAATAATGACAACAATAATTTTATTATTTATACACTGCCCATCTGGCTGGGTTTCCCCATGAGCCATGTTCTATTAAAAAACAAACAAACAAACAAGCAAACATAAAAAGCTTTTTTTTTTTTTTTGTATTCACATGCAGCAGCAGCAAAGGATCCATAAGTGCAAAGGGCTATGGGTTTCTCAGGCTTAACAACAGAAGTTTACAACATGTATGAAAATGGATTTTAAGAAATTAATCACCAGCAGTGGAAGTGGGAGAGACTGTCATCAGGAATACAGTGGTACCTCGGGTTAAGTACTTAATTCGTTCTGGAGGTCTGTACTTAACCTGAAATTGTTCTTAACCTGAAGGATCACTTTAGATAATGGGGCCTCCTGCTGCTGCCGTGCTGCCAGAGCACGATTTCTGTTCTCATCCTGAAGCAAAGTTCTTAACCTGAAGCACTATTTCTGGGTTAGCGGAGTCTGTAACCTGAAGCATAAGTAACCTGAAGCGTATGTAACCCGAGGTACCACTGTACAATGACTGGGGAGGGAAGATTTAAGCCTTCCCTCTCCAACTGCTATCCAGTTCAAAACTGTTCCTATTAAAGACCTCCTTGTTATTACAATCAACACTCAGAATGCACAAACCAGTATCATAGCCTCCTATAGAACAATTTATGGGTGAACATTCCAAAAAGTTAAAGTAATATACACACACACACACACACAGCCTTATGGCATAATTATTCTCTAGTAAATCAAAATTTGGGAATTTGTGAAAAGAGAGCTGTTTAATTTACCTGCCTTCTAGCTTTTCTTCCTGTGAAAGCCACATTTTTGGCTGGAAAGCTGGGCCAGCTATGTGAACCCAGAATATTTTAGAGATCACTTTAGCTACCCAATCCTGCAAAGGATTAATAGTGACAGAAGACAAGAACATCTGATGACAGCTGAAAATATCCAACATCTTTTGAAGTTAAATTTCAGTTACAAAATTCTTTTAACAAAAGACCGCATACATGTCGCACTGCGCAAACTAGGAGGTTTTTGGCCAGTTAAAAAGAAGACCGGGAAATAAATTACAATAGATTAGCATGATTATGTGAACACAAGAATTTCCAGAGCATAGCTCAGAGTTCTTTTGTTTCTCAGCAATGAGCCATTCCTAAGTTTATCCTATTTGTTCTATATAAAATTAATAGCAGCTTGTTTTGAATTTATGGTTTTAAAGAAAATATTAGCAAAGTACTATATAAAGGTGCAAACACACACACACACACAATTTTTTTTTTTAAAAAAGGTTTATTCTCACACTTCTCTACTTTCAGCCCACTCCTAAACAGAAATAAGGCCTACTGGGGCAGAATTGCAACCTGTACTATTTTATCTCCCCGTGTAATCTAAGAAGTTTCCATAAGATGAAAGGCAGTAGAAACCCATTTAAGAAATCAGAGAATGACAGTGTCTCTTTTTTATCTACCTGATTGATGCCTAAGTCACTGACCTTTTCATCATTGCTAGTCATATGTAGAAGCTGGGCTCCTTTAAAAAGGCTGCACATGTATTCTGCATCACTATGATTAATCTGCCCATATGAAGGAATGTAATAACACTGTCCATTGAAGTATGTCCAACTGTAGTAACAAAACTGGCTTCTCAGATCTTTTCAAAAAGAAGGAACACGGGTGGGGGGGGGGAATGATGCACTTACATAATTATCACTAGGCAGGCAACAGTACAATAAATAAAAGGTCACATTGCCCCTCACTATTTTGAAACAAAGTGGGTCCCCATCTATAGATGGAGCTGCTTAGCTTCTTGCCTCCCACAATTCTTTGCTCCTGCCTGCTGTCACGTGGTGAAAAACCACCTACACCGTTGGTTCCATCATCCCACAAATTAAATTGAACAGATTACAAAAATGGAATATATCAATAGCCTCAAGCTAATAAGACCACTTTTGTCCCACTACTGTAGTACTCACTTATTTCACAGAGCTTTAAATCATGTTCTGAGCAGGTCACATCACCAGCACACTTTCCTGTTAATCTATTGCATGGTTTATCTTCTGGACATTCTGGGCACCTTTCTTGACAAAAGGCTCCAAAACGTCCTTCTCTGCAAGCTGAAAATGTATTTTAAAATAACGAACTAATGTTTAGATAAGAACAGTGCTTTATGGTCCCACCCCCTTCAAAAAACAGTAATCTTTATCTAAGTCCCCATACAATAAGGCATGTAGGCATATAGATCTGATTCCATGAAGTTAAACAATATCCATGTGAGTGCTGAGAAGCAGTGGCGGAGCTTCATGTTCCGGCACCGGGGGCGGAGAGCAGGCAGGGGCGGGGCTGGCGCACGTCCTGGGGGCGGGGCACACTGCCTGCAGGGGCGGGGCACACATCCAGGGGTAGGGCACCGCACCTGCGGGGGCAGGGGGCACCCACGATGGCACCCTGGGGATCACGCTGCCAGGGGTGGTGCGCTCCCCCCGCATTCCTCTTCCTCCACCAGTGATGAAGGGCACCAAATAAATAGGGGCTACTTATTCCTTCCTGTGTGTGTCCATAGGGGATGGGAAGTGGGAGCAGTCCCCCCAAAAAAAATAATATTCTGCAGATTCCCAGTTTGTTTGTTTTCATGTAAGTTTTATTCAAGGTTTAGTGATTCCAAGTTTTTAATTCTTTTATCATGCAAGTCTCTAGCCCTTGTATAACCTCAAGTATGAAGCAAGATGTGCAGGCAATGTTCTGCTCATTCAGTTTGTGAGAAAGGGAACAGAGGGGAGAAAGTCCCTGTTGTGCACCTGGAAATCACTGCACTGAAAGGACACATTAGTGGGAAAATGTAGGGAGGCGACGTGTTGAGATTTCTGCATTTTCTGCATTGTGGAGGGTTGGACTAGATGCCCCTGGGATGCCTTCCAACTCTGCAATTATATGAGTCTATGCTAGCCCTGCCAAAAGGGGAGTTAAAGTAGTGTATACAGTCTTGAAGTGTAGTTTTTATCCTGGTTTGTCTTTTTTTCAAAAAGGGAAATGAAAAGTGTCAGGTGGCTATGAAGTTTATTCCAACAGCACTGTAATTAATTAAGGCAGGGAAGCCAGGAAAAAATCAAGGGGTTCAGTCATGGTGAAAGACACTGGGCGCCTTCAGACTGTGTTCTGCAAGAGGGATTCAAACACATTCCAGAAATTTAGGCTTGCGAAATTAAAGTGGGTTAAATTTATATAGCAAACTGGCAGGCTGGATTCCTAATCCCAAACCCAACCCTCTTGGGCCAATTTACACCAACCTCCTTTGAAGATGTCCTTTGAGCACCAGTCAGCTAACACTGTCTGGATGTGCAGTACATTAATTTTTCATAAAGGAACAAATGAAAGCCATTCATTTATAATACAGTATAAATTTTATACGAAATACATATACTCAAGGCCATCATGGGATAAATGGTTAAACTTGCCCAGTGCCCTTGATGATTCCAATGTCTGAACGATAAGCAGGTTTTGCCTCTTCTTGATTCTGCCTTATATTATAGCTTTCTTACTTTATCCCAATTACCCTAATGAGAAGCACTGTGAACAATGCCAACCCTTATCTATACAGCTTTGCCCTGGATTCTGTTTCTTGTTCATGTTAGAATGTGATGGGAACAGGCTATTTTAGAAAGAGCTGCTATATTTTATTATTATTGTTATTGCTACACATTTTAGGCGCATCCAATAGATGCCCGATTACCAATGTAATCGGATGCAGAAAAGGGGCGGGGCGGGCTTATATGTGCTCCCCCGATGCTTGCAGTGCCTGGGAATAGAACCCCTGCGTGAAATGGCCGCTGCCTGTATTTATTTTTATCCTGCCTTTTCCTTAGTCTGGGACTTAAGGTGGCTTACACAGACAAACTAGAAAAACCTAAAAGCATAGAAAAGACAATAAGTAAATGTAGCTAAACACTAACAGAATGAAAATAATATTTAAAAGTCCATTAAAAACACAGACAACAATTAAACCATCACAGCACCAGGCTGCAGACATATGACTTTCAGCTAACTTTGTGAAGCATGTACATAAATAGGTCATTACTGTGATGATTAGTAACAGTGTTCCATACCTTTCTAATTTCCTTTTCTCATTTTTTTGGCTACTCCTTCCCATAACCCTTCCCCACGCTCAAAAGTGGACAGTTACCAGTTTTCATGAATGTAGCATCCGACTTTGAGTTAGTTGAGATCAGTTCTTTACCACTGACTGGTACATACTGTCTTTTCCATAAGCTGATTCCAGTGCATTTTTCTTCTAAAAGGCAGGCTGATATTGCAAGCTCCTTTTGTATATACATTTTGTCCCCCATAGGCAAGATGAGCATCTTTCCAGGGTATAGCCAGAACATTTTGGCATCTGAAAGGTATTTTAAAATTCTTTTTTTTTCTTTGCATTTTCCTAGAATAATCTGCCTGATCATATTGTGCCATTGTGACTTCATTTGTGTCATTATTATACACAGAGCAACCTGGATTGCCAATTAATAATATGCTGGCTTCATAATTCCTTTTTTCTACCAAGCGAAGTTCAAATGTTGCATTTGAAGATGGCTTTCTGAACAATTAGGAACGTGGGTGGCGTTGTGGGTTAAACCACAGAGCCTAGGACTTGCTGATCAGAAGATCGGCGGTTCAAATCCCCGCAATGGGGTGAGCTCCCGTTGCTCGGTCCCTGCTCCTGCCAACCTAGCAGTTCGAAAGCACACAGTGCAAGTAGATAAATAGGTACTGCTCCGGCGGGAAGGTAAACAGCATTTCCGTGTGCTGCTCTGGTTCACCAGAAGCGGCTTAGTCATGCTGGCCACATGACCCAGAAGCTGTACGCCAGCTCCCTCGGCCAATAAAGTGAGATGAGCGTCGCAACTCCAGAGTCGGTCACGACTGGACCTAATGGTCAGGGGTCCCTTTACCTTTTTCTGAACAATTTACTGCTGTGCAGGAAGACATTGTACTGAATTCTGGAATTATTATTATTCATCTTGAAACTACTATTTATAACATTTGGAGTTAACAACCGACTAACATCTGGGAATTTTGTACAGGGATACCAGCCAGTGGTAGTTCCAAATATAGACCAGTAAGCCAGTCTTGCAGTGAGCCACAGACCTGGGCAAGTAACAATGGATTCTGCACAAGTAGCTTTGCTGAACTAATAGGAATATAGAAAGCTACCTTATACTACCTCAGAATGTTTATCTATCTATCCTACTATTGTCTGTCTCTAAGGTCTCAGCCATCAGCCACTCCCTAATATTTTTAAGTGGAGATATCAATAACAGAACTATGGAGCTGTCTGTGTACAATACTGCTCCTCTGCACCTGATCCTGTAAGAGTATATATATAATTAAATATAATTAAATACACAATTAATAGATTTAATACAGGGCAACCCAATGTTTCATACCAAGTGGGCTACAAGAGTATTCAGACATGGAACCCGCAGGCTGCCTTCCCAAAGCCAGACAAGCAAGGTGCTAGACATTGGGAAAGAGACCATAGGCTCTGGCAGGGTCCTAGAATCCCCCCACCTCCTTCCCCAAGCTGGGGAAGCACTAACTAGGCTTAAGGAGGAAGGAGGACTCTAGGAGCCCTCAAGCCTTCATTCCAAAGTCCAGTGTCTTGCTTACAGGCTTTGGGAAGGTGGTGCAAGGGATGGGGGGGGGGTCATATGTTGCCGAGGGCCACCAAATAAAGCCTCAAGGGCCACATGTAACCCCTGGGCCATGTGCTGGACCACCCTGATGTAGATGCATGTTGTGCATGCAGACAACCTAGCTTGGGGAGGGGGGTGCTTGGCAATGGGCACTGTCCCAGGTGGCACATTTCAAATTGATCTTGACACCCATCTGACCCTTGGGTCATAGTGTACAAGCAGCTGGTTCTATAAACAGAATGCTAAGTCAGGTCACCATGGCTTCAGAACATTCAGTACATGCAAAAAGGCATTGGATAACTAAGTTCCAATCTGCCTATCAGCCTGAGAGGTGTGTATCATGTTAAGTCATTACTGAAAGTGACAGAGATCACGTTCACCAAACATCCCTGCTTCTAGTTGGGAACTGTTGTGAATTTTCTCTTACCTACACTTCTTTTACAAGCCAAGATAGCAAAGAACGAACACGGAACTTCTTCAAGGTCCCCGTTCTTCCTCATTTGTGTGCAGGTGGAAGAAGCTTTTCCGTACATTTCTTGACTAAGAATCAAACACACAAGAGGTTATACCAAATAAACTCTTGCACATGTGGGACAACTTCTGCAAGCACAATAGAATGTACCTGATCACAAGGAAACCAGCTCTGTAGCTCTCCCAAGCCTGTTGGGCAGGGTATAGGGAACATGGGGGAGTAAAAGGAGGGGAGGTTGCATTGCATTTGCAGAAGTTGTTCTGTGCATACATTGATTTAGCTGGATGCAACCCAAGGTAAGCAAGGTTAAACACTGCAAAAAAAAATAAAAATCACCAATATTTAAAATTATAGTGTAACCTTATGAGGCTTTGCCCTCGGGTAGGAAAGATATTGCACCCGGGAAAGGGAAGTGGGAGTCAACAGACACTCAAGGAATAGTTTCGGAGAAAAAGCTTTATTTCTACCATCCATGAACTGGTAGAAGGAGCAAGTGTGATAAGTCACAAACAAGCACGGGTTCACAGTCATTTGCACAGAGTATATATTCCCCTTCCAGTTCCCTCCCCTTTCTCCTTGTCTTCCAGAGTCCTTCCCATGAGTTCCTCTGAGCATGTACAGAAAGCTACTGTCTTGGGACTATTGGGACTCTTGGCATCCTTCCCAGGAAAGGGGGTAGAGAAGCCTTGCGTCTCAGCGTGTTCAAGATGTTGCAACTGAATGAGATAAGAGTCAGTTCCCAGTCCTGCTTTGGCATTGACAACTGGCCAAGAAAATGAGAAAAAGCATTGTTCTATTCAGCTACCTTTGTTGCAGAGCAAATGAGCAGATGCTTAGCTAATGCCTTTAGCTGAGAAATTATTTTGAAAAGCTTTGAGAAGCTTTGAGCCTGCTTTTGGGAGGGGTGACTTCGGGCCTAGGTGGAGTCACCTGTCCTCACCTTCCTTCAATAGTAGATAATATTTTAAATTATAGTATATAATAGGCAAGGTAATTATAGCAAAATATAAAGTTTAAAAACAAGGCTATACAAATGAATATCAGAGAAAAAATTGAAAAGATGAAATTTAAAATGTTGTAATTTCTATTTATATGTTGAATTTGAATGGCAAATCTTTACATTAGAACTGAGGATTCTAAATCTGTGACAACACTGTATCCAAAAATGCCCCCTGCCATTCAATGGCATATTTCTTGATCATTTAATAATTAGTAGACAATTTACTAAATGCTGTTACAGGTGGCTGCTAAATACTGTCAGTAGCATGTCTGAAATTTCAAAACATTGCCTGCTGTCCTGCCTTCACAGTCTGTTTCAAATGTTGCTGCTACAACAAAACCACTGGATGTTCCAAACTGATCAAAAATAAGAATCATAGAATTGTAGAGTTGGAAGGAACCACAAGGTTCATCTAGTCCAACCCCTGCTATGCTGGAATCTTTTGCCCAACTTGGAGTTCAAACCCACAGCCCTGAGATTAAGAGTCGCATGCTCTGCTGACTATTATTCAGTAAATGAGCTGGTCAAGCTATGTGTGGCAGAGCAGATGCAATCGCCCTCTAAGGCTACTTGGAAAGAAAGCTGTAATAATATATTGCTTCAAAAATTTGGTTTTTATCCAGTAGCCCTCCTAACATCTAATGTGCAGTCTAGCTGAAGGTTTATTAAAGAGCATTTGCAGGAACTATTGGTCAGACAGGATATGGAAGCAATGAAGGCAACGATAACATCAAATACCTGCTGTCTAGCTCAAACAAACTAGTTATGTTTAACACAGTAAAGCTTGCGCTAAAAGCCTCTCAACTCAGGAAAGCCCTGGAGTCCTGTCGTGCCCTGAGTTTCCCACCTGAGTTTGTGAAGTGTTTTATAATGTTTTGATAATATGTGCTATAATATGTTTTTAAGACCTGTCTGTTTTTATTTGTTTTGTTCTTGGCTATAACCTGTACATGTATTTGGTTGACCAGTAAAATCTGATGACTGATGAACATCCCAACAGGTGCTTATTTCTTATAATCAGCTAGACAACTAAACCTGCCTAATACACCATTAATGAAAGCAGTAGTTTCTCTTACGAGTTAGTCATTTCTTTGAGTTTTGGCACTGCTGAGTCAGTCCATATAGCATCCTTTATCATAGACATCAGCCAGACCTGCAGATTAAGAATACACTTATTTGATAGACATACTGAACATCAACAGCATAGTTCTGTAATCTGCCCTATCTGAAAAAAGAATTGTTTGAAACTATTTATCTATTATTTATTTAGACCATTTCTATATCACTTAATATATAAAATGGCATCTCTAAATGGTGTACAAAAATTAAAGCAAGAACATATAACTTGAACAAGTAGATGAACAATGCAATGTAGATTTTTTCAATATGTTCCTTTCCTTACTACACATTGTTCGGATCTTTTTGAATGTTCAAAATATTCAGCAAAGGGGGGGGGGTGTAGGATTTTATAATGTAACACTGCCAATTATGTCAAGACAGAGCAATGGCAAATAATGATATAGCCACTTACTTACTTTATGCTCCAGGACTAAACAAGTCTACATGTTTTCCCTAACGTTGTCTTCCCTATCTTCATATTTTAACATATATCATAGGTTTGATATAGGAAAATTGGTTGCATTATATGATATTTAACATCAGCAGACACCCACTCTAGAGCAGAATAAAGACTCCTATGTCAGGCCTGAAATAGTAGCAGAAAATTCTCTTGCTCTCCAAATGCATGTTAAGTTTAACTTCTGTATCCAATAGGAGAAAGTACTGTTTTTCAGTTGACAGGGTATAAAAAGGCAGGGTATAAATAAATAAACTCTTATTTCTCATTATTTATGCCATTCCAGAACTGTGTCAGTTTATGCTTGTTACCTTTTCCTCTTTGTTTAGTGGCAGCCGTATAAGTTCAGTTTCATAATAAGCATTGCAGAAATCCTTTGCTCCTTCCCAAGTGAATTGCTTCACCGTCTCTATGTAATAACAATTGTCCTTCCAGTACCACCATCCAGGATCTGTTGGACACTTAAGATTAATCACACCTGAGAAATTAACAGCAGCATTTTAAACAAATATAATCTCCAAGTCATTGCCCCCACCACACCACCAGGTCAGAAGTGTTGTAACAATTAAGCCTGCTTGCAGAGGGCTGATACTCAATCCACTACCCACTTGATGCCAGAAATAAATTGGGGTCATAAAATAGTGTCCAGTACATATGTTATAATAAATGAATGCTGAGTGGTGATGTATCAGGAAAGTGAGCCCTTCACTGCCCATGCCAAAACACACCCGGCTAAAAAGAGAGAAGGGTAGCATCAGACATCTATACCTGCAGAGATTGCATGACTCTTTCATTTTTCTCAAAAAAAAGAAAGTCAAAACTTCCTGTGGTCCAAAGGGGGGGGGGGGGGAAGGAAGAAACACAATAAAAATATGGGATGACTTCATCATATGGATGCTCCTTAAAAACTGAATGAGGCATGGTAATTCCATACTACACACCTAGTGTGAAAGCACCCCAAGTCAGCATAAATCACTATCTGGTTACATCATAAAAACTTTCACCTGATGAATGCAACAGTATCTTGATAATCCATATGCAGAAGGAAACCTACTGCTAAAAAACAATACATTTCACGCGTCCCAACTTCATGTTGAGGAACTCATCTGCTAAAGATCGCATCAGCCCTTTTTGCTAGATGGATGATTTGAAATCCCACAGAAGCAGGTAGGAATCAATTAATGTCATTCATTTGTGCATGAGACACATTTTGGCACCTGATTGACATGCTTGTATGGCATGCTTCATTAACATGCATGATACTCAAAATAGTGTTTGAATGGGTAGGCGTGATCAGGTCAGATGTTGCCAGACCAGCATCTGCAGGCACCTACAAAGGCCTTCACGGTGACACCAGACCCTGGGTAGAAGTCCTAGATTCTGAGCTTTTATTAAAAAAAGAAAAGAATATACGTAGTCTTCCTAGAAAAAAGTTATGAAGCAAAAGGGTGTCATTATTCTATTGTTGTTGTTGTTGTTGTTGTTGTTGTTGTTGTTATATCCTCCAAGGTAACACACATAGTTCTCTCTCACACAATCCTGTGAGATAAGTTAGGTTGAAAGACAGTTACTGTCCCAATATCTCCCAATGAGCTTCATGAGTGGGGATCTAAACCCTGGTCTCCCAGGTCAACCAAACTTGGCTATGTAGAAATATTAGCAATACCAATTTTGTGTGTGACTGGTGCTAATGACTTTCTCTCAAAATTCCAAATGTGCTACTGGGTCCAAAAAGTTTGGCAATCCTTGCTATAGGTAGCAGGCCAGAAAGCCATGGGAGAACAGAAGATGGCATTAGTGTGCATGAAGATGGAAAAACAGCCCATGTTTTCTAAGCAGAATGCTGACAAGGCCATGAAAAAGGAAATGGAAGTGCTAAATGCACAGACGTGCTCTTGTTAGTTCTTGCAGGCACATTACAAAACTAGCTTCCTTATCTCTCCCTAACTGCTGACTGCTGTATGAAGCTAGCCTTGAGCTTAAAGCAATTTGGAAAATACAGCAGATAACTCTGAAGCAGAAATGTGCATTTACCAGGACTCTGGCATCAAAATCTTCACTACACCTAGTTTGGCCAACTAGATCATTTGTGAGTTGTAAATTTGAGTGCAGTTTAGGATAAGGTTTTTAATCTACTGCTATTTACTGGATTTCATAAAACTTTATAACTAGAATTTCACTATTTGGTATGTTGTGGGACTCCTGCATGATCCTACCCAGACTCAAGGTCTGATCAACCATGAGTCACAAGTAGGACAAATCTTTACTGGTCACAAAGACATGAGGATACCTAGTCATAGAAATCCCATGCGATTTCTCATTTGTTGCTCAGCAGATTTGCCAGACAAACCCGAGTCCTACAATTTCTGACTTATTAATTCTTCCTCAGTAACATCCCCTTTCACCATTCTTACTCTGCTTGTCAATAAAGAGTAGAACAGGGGAAGTAGCACATCCTTTCACAATTTTTCACAGGACACTGTTGTTATTAGGTGATAAGAATAAGAACGGATTAATTCTTTTACACTGCTACTTCCATAAAAGCTTTGTCACCTTGATCAATGAGCTCATTTTTTTCTCTCCCCTCCAGATCAGTCTGGGGAGGGCCACCCAACCAACAGGACTGCAAATTGTGTACCTTCTTCACAATCTTTTCCTATGAAGTCTTCGTTACACTGCTCGTTTTCTGCACATTCTCCAGTTAATGGATTGCAGTTCTTAGTGCCATTACAGGTGCAGTTTATACTACAATCAGGACCATAATAGCCTGGTGTGCAAGCTGCCAAAAGAGATTTCAAAGATCAATTATAATGGCATATTAAAATGACCATAATGTTTTATTTTGTTTTTTTAAAGCAAGATGGTGAAAATTACATAATAGCATCTCCTCGCTGCTCTGCAAAAAAAACTGAACAGTCTTACGAAACAACTGTGTGACACAAACCTTAGACCAGCCTCCTGGTGACCCAGAAACCAATTAGGGGTGGATGGAGTGTCATCCAATCAGGAGGAGGATGTTAAAAGTTAGAAGCTGACAGTCTGGGCTTGAGTACCTGTGAGAGCTGAGATAGGGTTTGTCTGTCATTTAGGTTTAGACAAAGCTTGGAAACTGCGTACTTCAGCCTGGTTAGGGCTGACTTTCGGGTTAGCTAGGCTGGGCAACCTGGACTGCTTCCTATCTCTTGCCTTCAACCACAAATGTATAGACATGCTACAGAATATGTGAATAAGTTTGTGGAGCCATCACCACCAATTCAATGGACAACAGTTTGGGGATCCCTGGTCTAGAAGAAATGTAAACTGAAGCATCTTTTGAAGCTTCAGTGGGTGCTCAGTAATCATTTCAAAACATTAGGTCTATCACTAGCTATTAATCATTATAGCTAATTGGGAACCTCCAAATATGGAGGCAGTGTACCCCGAATACCAGTTGGTTAGGGACAATAATGGAGGTGGGCTTGGAAGCTTCCCAGAGGTCATTGGGCTAGCCACTATAGTATGAATATAAAAAGAGCGATTCGTTTATATAATGGGTTAATTAATCCCTGTCACAGGATTCCACAAGTGTGGCATACTGTTACATACCAGATTTCAAATATGCAGTATAGAGATTTGCAAATGATCCCCTGACAAATACAAGACGCTTTGCAATCAGTGTTATGTACGTAGCTCTTATCCTTTGAACTCCAGTGCAAAGACTTCTTTTGTCTCTACAATGCAGAAAGGCATCATGTAATGATATGTGGGTGACTACTTTAGTGTTGTTGACAATGCCAGTGAGGTAATAGCCACCAAACTCGATGAAATCCGTACTTTCTAGAACACAAACAAAATTAGTTTGGATAAATAGCCGTGCAATTTACGTACATCATTTGAAGGACTTCTGTGCCAATCAAACATTAAGCCTAGACAGATGAAAAGAAGCTGCTGGAGAGAGACTGTGAGTAACATAAAGGAAGGGGTGTTTCCAGCTATCCCATTCCTTACCCGCCTTATAAACTGCTGCAGGAAAGGAACTATGAGCAACATCAAGCAAGGGGCGTTTTTAGCACTAATGAAAATGTGAAGCTCCCTTGATACTTTTGAAATTGGATGCTACATGTTGTTTATGTAATCTTGTTGTATTTATAATATTGAAATGTGGGGTTTTGTGGTTTTTTGCTGTTATGAGATGTTTAAAGTAAAGGTAAAGGTACCCCTGCCCATACGGGCCAGTCTTGCCAGACTCTAGGGTTGTGCGCTCATCTCACTCTAGAGGCCGGGAGCCAGCACTGTCCGGGTCACGTGGCCAGCGTGACAAGCTGCATCTGGCGAGCCAGCGCAGCACACGGAACGCCGTTTACCTTCCCGCTGGTAAGCGGTCCCTATTTATCTACTTGCACCCGGGGGTGCTTTCGAACTGGTAGGTTGGCAGGCGCTGGGACCGAACGATGGGAGCGCACCCCACCGCAGGGATTCGAACCGCCGACCATGCGATCGGCAAGTCCTAGGCGCTGAGGTTTTACCCACAGCGCCACCCGCATCCCATATGAGATGTTTACTATGTCATTATTTTGCCATATTATTATGAAATGGTTTTTGTAGTTTGTTTTAAATGTATCCCTGTTTCTTTGTTGTGCCACTTTGAGCATGGTTTTTTGTGGAAAGTAAAATAAATGAATGAATGAACAGAGCAAAAAGGAAAAATATAAGTGCCATGAATTATACCAGGAATCTGGCAAGGGTTATTTCCCCCCTTTAATTCAGAAGGCAATGTAGGAAAAGTCCCACTTACCTAGAACAGAAAACACAATAAACCCAAATAACACTTGAAACTAGGGCTGTTCGTGTCCTCACTCATCCGGGACCCAATTCAGTGATTTGGACTGATCCCAACCTGGGACAATCCGGACTCAACCCCTGGATTCTGCAGACAAATATTTGGAAATCCCACTGATTTGCACTGGGAAACCAAAATGGCCATACCATCCTTGTATTGAAACACAGGTACAGGATATTTGGAGACATGGTAGACCCTACAAAACGAGTCAAGCTTGCCAAATTTCAGACAGATAGTTCAGAGTTTTTGGGATAATTACCTTTAAAGTTTACTTTATAAAAAAAAATTGTTAAGACCATAAAGTTGGTTGAGTGTTTGATCCTGCCAATTCTCATTTGCAACTTAGAGAGAGAGTTGGAATATAAAGGACTAAGACTTCTTCTTTGCATTGTTCCTGCAGGAAATGAGGAGAGCCCCTCTTGATGCATGACTGATAATTGCACAGCACCTTCAGTTTATAAGATCTCCGTTTCCTCTTAAACTTTTGGTTAGCAGGAGGAGGAGCTATCACTAACTCCAAAGACGAGCTGGAAGAATCTCATCTTTTTCTATGTTGTTTTTTGGCTGCCCAGAGGTTACCAGCATGAGTTTGACCAAACTGCGGGAGGCAGTGGAGGACAGAGGTGCCTGGCGTGCTCTGGTCCATGGGGTCACGAAGAGTCGGACACGACTAAACGACTAAACAACAACAACAACAAAGCTGTAAGGAAAGGGGGAAGTGGATCTACTGCTGAACCTCAAGGCCTCTTCCTCTCTACATTTCTGAGAATCTTCAGGACCTTCTGAGCAACCAGGATATAAACCTCTGACAAAGCTGGAATTGGAAGATAGATCTTAGTCACTCCCCCCCCCCCCAATCTTTTCTCAGATTAGCTGCACTGAAAACCTAATCAAAGACATTCACCTCCCCCAGGCGGTGACCAATGGCTGCTTCGTGTGCTGCTCTTTCAATACTCTGCCTAGCCCTGAGAAAAAGGCAGGGAAAGTTGGAACAGACCCATGCCTGTCTGCCTGGGCAGATGGGGGAAAGGAGGAAGGTGCACTGTGCATCTTCACTGTTCCAGTGCTGTTGCTCCTCTGGCCAGCCAGGCCCTGAAGAGAATGCTGGCTTGAGATGCAGAGAAATGGTGGATTGGTGCAGGTGTGCCAGACAATTTAATCTCCTGCACTGCCAAAAAAGAGGCTTGCCTCCTTGGATCATTTGCCAAGGTGGACAGCTTGTCCAGCACCTCCCAAAAACTGCTGCAGGCACTGATGATGGTGATTTATTAAATTCGTATACCGCCCTTCAGCCTCAGATCTCAGGGCAGTTCACAACATAGTTACAATACTGTATATAAACCACAAAATACATAGTGGAGGGGAAAACAACAACAAAGCAATAACTCCCCCACAAAAAAACACATTTAAAACGGCATCAGATGTCAATCAGCCAAAGGCCGGGTTGAAGAGGCATGTTTTCACCTGGCCCCTGAAAGTGTATAATGAAGGCGCCAGCCAAACCTCCCTCCACAAATGGAGATTATAAAGAGTTAATTAAGTATACCGCCCTTCTGTTTCAACTTTTAAATGCTTGCTTAAAACTCTTCTATTCCATCAAGCCTATGCAGGCAACTAAGAATATATCTTTCCACAATAGTTAACGGAAGAATGTTTTTTAATTTTTTATATGGTTTTAACTGTAAGGTTTAATGTACTGTGATTGTAAACCACTTAAATATTTTGTATGAATAGAAATACAGTATATAAATATTTTTACAAAAAAAATGCAAGGAAGCAAGCAAGGAAAGAAGCAAGCAAGCAAGCAATGCAAAAAGTTAGTCAACTTTGCCTTAAATTTAAATTTATGCTACCATTGGTTGCTAATGCAAACTCCCACAATTATATTGCAATTTCTATATTATTATTAGCTTCTTAAAAGCATGGTGATATAAATATTTCAAACTCTTTCAGAATTTTAATATTGCTAAGTAAAATCTGATTATGCAAGCAATTCAGATCCCACAAGAAAAGCTGATCTTAACTTACTGGGCTAGCAATTTGGGTAAAAAAAGAGAGTTGTACTTTTGATGCACAAAATATTGCTTTTAATTAAATTTCAACAATTTGTGTATTAGGGTGGCCATACTGAAATTGGCATGGAAGTCTTTTTAAAATTTAACTATCTTATTGTATGTCTTCTAATGTTTTACATAAATCAGTAGTAGTATTTCACATTACCCTCTTCTCTTTTCTTGCAAACCCACGATTTTTTCCTGTAACAACTAGTTCCTGGCATTGAACCTTCGGGAACATCTAGCTGCACACAGCAATTCCAGAAGAACGTCCACGAATTATTACGTAACCTCAATTTTTAGAATCACACACAGAAAAAGTTTTGTTACTTTGAAAATAGATTTACAAACTTTAATAGTATTCAATGAGTTACTATTGCCCATTTGCATTCTATTAAGGGCTACTTCACAAAGTATCTTGTTAAGAAAACAAAATATTGCATATAAATATGTGAAAAGATAATGCACACACACATATGGAAAAGCATGAAACATACACATGGTAAATACATAATTATGTATGGCTAAAGTTAGCCATAACATCCCATTATATGATGTGTGAAACTGCCCAAACTTTTGCTTTCTTTTCCATAGCCTCCTGGTTTACACAACACAGAAAGCCAAACATTTGGCTTAGTGTGTTGTCCAAACTTGGGCTCATGGTACAGAAGGAAAAGGGCCATAGAAAAGCAAAGCAGCTGCAAGCTGCATGTTTGTGTGGTCACCGTAAGCCAGTTTCCTGTACCATGACATGTGAATGAGGGCAGTAAGTAGTGCAGCTAGTGGTCTCCTGGAATGAGTGTCAAAAATACCACATAGCAGATGGAAGCAGCAGAATTAACACATGCTCTGAACACTTCGTAAATACATTGGGGGGGGGGCACATTTCAAATTCCTCTAATGAGTCTTTGAGTTTGGCAGCTTCTAGCAGCATATTAGTGTCACACAACAAAAACAACATTCAGCAATGTGAGTCTACCAGGATTTTATGCAAATAGGTCTGGACAATGTATCCCCAGTAGAGCTACTTTAAGTTTCAGAGGGAGCATGGGGCTGATCATGAGCCTTAGAACTATTATGATATATTTATTTATATGCAACCTTTTCCCCTGAGGGGACTCAAGGATTCTTACAGATAAAAATAAGAACTGCCAATATCACCAATAATTTGAAAAATTAAACATTGATAAAATTATAAACTATACACACAAATAAAATCTATTAAAACATTACCAACTATTACAATAAAAACAGAATGGCAGCAGCCGTCTCATTAAAAGCAGTCAGTGCCCCAAAGCCCGTTGGAACAAGGAAGTCTTCACCTGCTGGCAGGACAACAAGGAGGGAGCCAATATAGCTTAACTAGGGAGGGTAGGGCCGGATTTAGGTTTGATGAGGCCCTAAGCTACTGAAGGTAATGGGGCCCATTATACGTCCAGCTGTCCTTTGTCAACAACCAATTGTCGCTTTTTTGTGTGTTGAATATATGCTATATGGCAATTTATGCACCTAATAGGTATCTAAAGCCATTTGCACATAACAAATAGGAGCTCACACAATACAAAACACTGTTGCTGTATGTAGGTTTTACTTTATTTGTTTTTTATCTTATATTTTGGAAACGTACATCCAAGTTTTTTTTCCTTTAATTTTTTTGGGGGCCCCCAAAAGAGTGGGGCCCTAAGCTATAGCTTGTTTAGTTTATACGTAAATCCGGCACTGAGGGAAGGGGTTCCAAAGTCTGGGAGCAGCCTGGGACATTCAACTTTGTTGTAAATTTCAGAGTGTGGGTGCTTATTCTTGCTGGCAGCAGCAACTGTGGGCCTCACTCAACTTACCAGTTTAAATCTGTGTATAAAACATTAGCCTTTGACCACTCCAAATGGGTACAAAATAGACCACCATGAAGACCAATCCAATAGACTCCTCTTGGCAATATAGTAAGAAGTGAATCCTAAATAATTTAAAAGGTAGAACACCTATGAAAGAGTGGTGTAGAAATGGGGGACAGATATTTTACAAAAACTTGTTTATCAGCTTAAAACCATCCTCCAAACTGGCATTTCCCACTGAAGTTGCCACATGGCATATCCAAAGTCATACAAGTAAATATATATAATGTGAAAACACAGGCTTATACCATCTCGTTTCTACTAGATATCCAGAGAAGGTCTGCGTCCCTATATCGTCTACACATATCTCTTGCATCGAACCATGTATTTTCTGTTGCTTTGGGGAAGTAATAACAGCTGCCATGCCAGTACACCCAGCCATCTTCAACAGGACATCTCCCACCAATCAAGGTCCCTGAAATGTAAACACACACATACAGGGTGAATTGTTTCCAGGTAAGCTAGCCTAAATATTATATGTAATACTATGTTTTACTACCTATGTAGACCAAACGCATAAGATACATATGAAATCTCAGAGCTATGATCAAAGAAACATGCTTCAAGCCTTATTTACCAGGCCCACCTCACAAGATCAGGTTCCACCAGTGTGCACTTTTCAGGTACCACAGAGCATACAGCTGTCTTCTTCTCTTCCATCACTGTGCTAAAGCAGAACCCTTCTTGTTAGCAGTGAAATAACATGTCAATCAAACAGCAAAATGCACTCTATTTTTATGTTGTGGACCACCCTGAGAACTACGAATGAAGGGTGTTATATAAATTTAAATAACAAGAATAATAATAACAAGAACAAGAACAACATGCAACCTCTAATCCTGGAGTGACTGCTTGGAAGATAAAACAAAAGTGGGCACTATACTCCCTGAAACCATCTGATATGAGGCACCTTCATTTGTATAAAATTATCTGAAAAACTAACCCTTCACAATTATGGGCATTCCTCAACTATTTTGGGAAATGCAAAGATTTACTAGTAAGCAAAATAAACTAGGAAAAAGTGGATCTTTTATTCTTGAGCTGTCAGAAATTACAAGACATGAGGCTTGTTTTGGACATTTTACCCAACACAATAAAAACTGCCCTTTATTGACAAATTACGGAAATCAAGCAAGCTCATTTACATCATTCACTCCCTACAATTAATTCCAAAGTATCACTACAACACATGGTATTATTTTAAAAAAATGGCACTCATTTTGATTTGATTAAGAAGTAGCTGACTTTCTTCCAGAGTACAAATATAAAGCATCTGCCTCTTGTAAGAAACAATTAAATTGTGGAATTGCCAATGATATGGTTTTTTGCCCATGATCAGTTTTATTTGTTGGAAAAACTTAATGCTGTTATTTTCCATACTGTCTTTGAAAGAAGGATACTGGATTATTGCCAAATAATTTGTTGAATTTTAAGCTTGTTATCATAAAACATAATTAATAATCTTATCCTACAATCTTTATCAAATCCTTGATACTTTGAGTGAAGTCTGAATACTATCTCTATTCTCTGATTTTTTAATATAACTCAAGTACTGAGCTAATCCATGACTTCAAAAGGCTGCTAATCTTTCCTTCCAACCTTGTGAGTAACAAATAGCAGCGTTATTACTTCACTTAGCTATATCCCCCTTGCATTTTGACATTTCAACTTCACACCTTTCAAAGAAATAGGATTGGTTCTATATACTTAAAGGAATTTAATTTCAGCTGAAACCAGAAAAGGATCATGACCACTGTTTGATATTCCTACAACTTTTGTCATAATGTGGATTCTCATATTTATGGGAGCAGAAATTTTTAAGAAGAAGCAGAGAAAGGCGTTCCCAGATCACCTTTTTTGCAAGCGAAAGTAGGGTCATTTTTGCTGCAAAACAAGCTGTCACCACACAACCCTGTATAGGGGTTGCATGGCACATCATCACCACACTTGCGGCATATTTGTTCACAGTTCTCCCCAAATCTTCCAGCGACACAATCTATGAAAGATGTAAAATGTTATATTACAGTGAAATACAGGAATTGTAGGCTACATCTGTGGATAAATCTGGCTACAGCTGCATAACAAATGGATTACGAAAAGACAATTTTATTCAAAACCCAATTTTAGAACAGGGGACGTGATGTATAATAATAATAATAATAATAATAATAATAATAATAATAATAATAATAATAATGTCATTATTTCTACCCTGCCCATCTGACTGGGTTGCCACAGCCACTCTGGGCAGCTTCCAGCATATACAGAAACATAATAAAACATTAAAAACTTCCCTATACAGGGCTGCCTTCAGATGTCTTCTAAAGGGTGTATAGTTATTTATCTCCTTTACATCTGCTGAGAGGGTGCTCCACAGGGTAGATGCCACTACCTAGAAGGCCCTCTGCATGGTTCCCTGTAACCTTGCAGTGAAGGAACTGCCAGAAGGCCCTTGGAGCTGAATCTCAGTGTCTGGGCTGAACGATGGGGGTGGAGACGCTCCTTCAGGTATCCTGGGCCAAGGCCGTTTAGGGCTTTAAAGGTAAGCATCAACACTTTGAATTGTGCTCAGAAACGTACTGGGAGCCAAAGTAGGTCTTTCAGGACTGGTATTATATGGTCCCAGCAGCCGCTCCCAGCCACCAGTCTAGCTTCTGCACTCTGGATTAGTTGTAGTTTCCGAGTCACCTTCAAAGGTAACCTCACGTAGAGTGTGTTGCACTAGTCCAAGAGGAAGATAATCATGGCATGTACCACTCTGGTGAGACAGTGAACAGGCAGGTACAGTCTCAGTTGGCACACCAGATGGAGCTGCCCTGGACACAGAATTAACCTGCGCCTCCATGGACAGCTGTGAGTCCAAAATGACTCCCAGGCTGCATACCTAGTTCTTCAGAAGCACAGTTACTCTATTCAAAACTAGGGAGTCCCCACACCTGCTTGCCCCCTGTATCCCAGAAACAGTCCTTCTGTCTTGTTAGGATTCAACCTCAATCCGTTAGCTGCCATCCAACCTCCAACTGCCTCCAGACACTCACACAGGACACTCACACACCTTCACTGGCTCCGATTTAAATGAGAGGTAGAGCTGGGTATCAACTGCAACCTGGTGAACACTCAGTCCAAACCCTCTAATGATCTCTCCCAATGGCTTCATGTAGATGTTAAAAAGCATGATTGAATCATCCAAACATGAATATGACATAGAATTTAGTATCTACCAGAAAATAGTGTAGCAATTGATGGCACATATTTGTTATGCCCACATTCCTTGTTCTTTGTCTCTTTGTTGTCTTTGCCCACTGCGAGTATTTAGATGGTCAACTCCTTAGAGCTACAAGCCTTCTTTTACTTCTATATTACATATATCTGAAGCATCCCCTCCGTATGTAGAAACCACTGCCTCATTTAGGATGGCCCAGTGTCACTTTCTAATTAATAGGCATGCACCCATCCCAAAATTGTTATTAATAAAAATAATACAGACAAACCAGTTGCATTTGAGTTAAATTATATAAATTTCAGCAAAGAGGTAAAAGTAAATAATTCTGCACATACTTGTACTGCATACCTGATTTAATCCAGGTTTTCACACTTTTGTCCCTGGTATTGTATATGCTTAGACCAGTGTGTATCATGAAATCTTTCCCTGCTTCTACCACTCCAATACACGTTGACAAGACTAAACAGGCCTGTTTAGCCTCATTTAAAGTAGAATACTTAGGAGCTTTTCCATCAGGAAGGTAAAATGCTCTTCCAATGAATTCGGTAAAGAGATCAACATCTGTTTAAAATAAAAGGAACAGTCAACTTAAATGAAATGTATAAAATATGACTGCTCCTAATTATTGTGCAGATTCGTGATGTGCAAGTGCAACCTGCCAGTTCACAAATGGACAGATATACTCTGATTTAAGGGCCCCAAACTAGAGCAACTGTTGCAACAGAAAGACTAACAGATAACAATGCATTGTTATGTCTTTTTCACCGAATTATTTTTTTCCTAAAAGATTCCCCTTTTCATTGGTACAAATGTTTGTCTTGTCAAGGACCTGAGCTTTCAGAAATAGTACACATTTACACACAAATGATTGGAGTGCCAAAATGGCCACACAAGTAATACTGATATTGAATTTAAGCATTGTACTTAGACACTTGAAGAACTACAGTGAAAGGTATGGTATCTGAAAGGTATCTAGAAAACTCTGTGCTTTTGGACTGTGTTTAATGGGACCACCTAGAAGTAAAGAAGAAGAATCAGTATATACAGTGCTACCTTGGTTCTTGAATTTAATCCATTCTGGGAGTCTGTTCGACTCCCGAAATGGTTTGAAAAACAAGGTGCGGCTTCTGATTGGCTGCAGGAACTTCCTGCACTCAATCGGAAGCCGCAGAAGCTGAGTTGGATGTTTAGCTTCTGAAAAACGTTTGCAAACTGGAACACTCACTTCTGAGTTTGTGGTGTTCAGGAGCCGATTGTTCAGGAGCCAAGCCATTCGACTACCAAGGTACTGAAAATAAATTGATATGTGAGTGTTTTAAATGTGTGGATCTGGCCTGCAGCTTTTTATTGTTTTAATGTATTTTTTTATTAAAATGGTGAGTGTGATCTGTCAAGAGTATATTTTAATGAAGAAAAGTGGGACAGAAGTCACAAATAAAATAAATAATAATATGCATACTTGTGAGTCAAATTCACTGAAATCAGGAGGGCTGCATGGCCAGAGAAAGTCAATAGGTTTTAAGAGAGCTTAAGGAGGTATGATAGAGTTGTTATAACTCATTACATATTGTCATTTCATGTCCAGTGCTGATCTGGTCAAACAGATTTCACATCTTTTTGAAGCACTGTCATCTGTTTGATGAGGTGATACTGATAGCAATTTTGACAATGGGGACAAACCACAAGAAATAACACAACTATATGACTTACAACTCTTTGGGGGGGGGAGACACATTAAGTTTATAGCCAGAGTCAAGTTGTGCATCTGTTTCTGAGAGGCAAAAACAACTTATTAATTTACCTTGTCTCTTGCAAATCCATTTTCTGTGAAGAGAACAATCAATCACAGAAAGATATCTCTTGAAAGCAACTCCACAATCAGAAACAGATTGTGTATATCTTCTGTTTTGCCTAACCACCCTGCCAGCAGTAAAGAAGGAGAAAAAATGTACAGGTTCTGATTAATTAAACCATTCCTTAAGGCTTGCTCTATTTCAACAATATTACGGGAAGTTTTCAAAACCACACAATAAATTTGGGCAACAAACTTCAATTGCATTCTAAAATTAGCAACCTGAAAAGCCATATAAAGATTTAAGGCTGGTTCAATCTGAGAAGTAGCATTCTGCTTGTATATACCTCGGCAACTAACTGTATGGAAATAAGAAAAAGTAATGGTCAGAAGAGGAAAGAAAACTGTGCAGTATAAGCTAGAATCTAAAAGAGGTTGGCAAGGCAAGACTAGCCAGTAAGCAAAGAGAATCTAGAGGAGACCCCTGTTCCTGGGCAAGGCACAGAAGGAACAAAGAAGGATTTTTTGGAAACCATATCTAGTATAAAGATTGAGGCTGTGCGATCTCTGCCTTTCTTGGGGAGGAGGAAGAGACAACCCATTCTTTCAGTGTCTCATCCTCACTTATGCCAGAGAATGGCAAACTGCCCTGAAATTGCCATAAATTATCCATTCAGTTTGGACAGTGATATTTTGACTTCATGTATGAACAAGCCTTTTGCCCATGTGCACAACTCCTTCACAATGTAAACATTCAAACCTGTAAGTCAAAACATGAAACTGCAATAACTGGTTTTGAACCAAACCAAGATACTAAACCATAGTTTGAATTTGGTTTAATATACTATCTTGTGCTAAAGGTGAAAACCATAGTTTATAGGGTCAGATGAAATAGGAAACCATGGTTAATTTGAGATTTTTTAGTTTGAAGAGAAGAATGAAGAAGCTGAATTGACAGTCATTGTGGTTTTAGAGACTTGAAAATCAGCGAGATCCTTACTGAAACAGAAAGAACCTCTGAATACTTTCTTAAAATAAAGAGCATGTACTAGAATCTGAATATATCACGTGATCATTTTTTCTGTTGAGAAACTGGACTTTACTAAGGCTCTGAAAACAGTATTTTCTGCTAATACCAGACTATATTAGAAAACATCTCACCATGCATTTTGAAAGATTGAAGTTGTGTTATCTACCCAAATATATTGATATGACCGCTTGCTGAAGATCAAACCAATCCAGCTGTCATCTCCTGTATACTGTACCCACATCTGTAAGAATAAACAAACCTGAACTGTTCTTTATGGTGTAGGAGCAGAATACATTTAATATAAACCAACATTCAGAAAAGGGAAAAGTCCTAAAACCTATTTTATAGCAAGAATCCTAAAGCCTTATATCCAAACAACATTTAATCATCCTTTGAATCAACTTTCTAACACATAAAAACCTCCTTTAATAGGTCTAGTTTAGATAACGGTGGTATATGCTTTTAAATAATAATTTAAGAGAGAAAACTGAAGTAAGCACATGGATTACAAAGCTCCAAATGTCTTCAGATAGCACTGCTAACATAGATTCAGTTTCTCTCAGCTGCAAGGAAGCTTTCTAAAGCATTCATAGTCACTGTAAGAGCACTGTATAAGGTTTCTCACCACCACTTTCTATAATATGTCTAAAATACTTCTATTATTGTTACTGTATTTTTCACCCTATAGGACACACTTTTTCCCCTCCAAAAATGAAGGGGAAATCTGGGTGCGTCCTATGGGGCGAATGCAGGCTTTCGCTGAAGCTTGGAGAGCGAGAGGGGTCGGTGCGCACCGACCCCTCTCGCTCTCCAGGCTTCAGGAAGACACCCGCAGCCTAGGCAGCCCTGCGGGAGTTCCCGGAGCATCGGGCGCCCTGAAAGCAGAGCGCCCGGCGCTTCGGGAACACATCCGCAGCCTAGGCAGCCCTGCGGGAGGTCCCGCAGGGATGTCTAGGCTGCGGATAGCAGCCTGCTTCCCGGAGCTTCGGGCGCCCTGAAAGCAGAGAGTTCCCCGCAGGGCTCCCCACGCTGCGAATAGCAGCCTGCCGCCCGGCGCGCAGGGCACCCTGAAGCAGAGCGCCCCTCACGCCGGGCATACATCCGCAGCGTGGGGAGCCCTGCAGGAGTTCCCCGCAGGGCTCCCCACGCTGCGAATAGCAGCCTGCCGCCCGGCGGGCAGGGCGCCCTGAAGCAGGGCGCCCCTCGCACCGGGCAGACATCGGCCAGCCCCACAAGCTCGGGGGACAGCAGGGAGGTGCAGCGCCGCCATCCCGCTGTTCCCCAACCTGGTTCGGTTTCCCCGACCTGCTTTTGGGGGGGAAAATAAAGGAATTTCCCCCCCTTTCTTTCCCCCCCAAAAAACTAGGTGCGTCCTATGGGATGAAAAATACAGTAGGTAACTAATGCTGCAGTTGTAACAAGAAATAACAGTGGCTGGCTGGAGACACTACTGCAACAGAGTCCTTTTGTGCTGGAAAAAGAAAGACCGACACAACTGGCCTCACTCATGATTGAAGAAGCTACACACACAAATCATAGTTACGTGATATAGTAAACTGGGGAAGTACCTCCCTTGTTGGGTAGGTATCTGAATTGCTTAAATCTGAATGGAGAAGCACCTGCAATTTGTATGGCTTCTAAAATGAACAAAAGAAAACAGTCACAGAATTAACCTAATTAAGTCTAATTCACAAACCAGCCCCTATCCAGTGTGAGAAGGATATAAAGCAATTACACACCCACCCCAGCTCACAAATAGTACCTTTTCATGACTGTTTGTAATTTTAACTAGGTCTGTTCCCTTAAATCCTTGGCATGCAATCCTGGCATCGGTCCATGTGGCTGTTTTTGTGTGTTCCACATAGTAACATGACTTGGAATAATGGTACCACTGGGGCTTCTTTGGGCACGGATTTGTGAAAGCTTAAAAACCAATACAGTAAGTTGTAATATAACTTTGAAACCACAAGATACACCTGCATATCTATGTAATTAAATGCATTTCTAGCTGTGAGCAAACCATACTGAATTAAAAAATTAAAAAAGAGTTAAGTCCAGTCAAGGCAACTATGGGGTTGTGGCACTCATCTCGCTTCAGGCCAAGGGAGCCAATGTTTGTCCACAGACAGCTTTCCGGGTCATGTGGCCAGCATGACTAAATCGCTTCTGGAGCAACGGAACACCGTGACAGAAACCAGAGCACATAGTAATTGTAGTACCTTTGTAGCACTTCAGAGAGCACTACCTAGTGAGTTTGTGGCTCAGTCGCTTAAGTTACTATTACATGCACCAGTTTCCTGTATCATTTAATTTTACCGTACTTACACAGAAAACTAATGTTGAGGTAAATGGTAAAATTTATAGGAAAGATATTAGTAAATGAAAACCAAAATTTCAATGGTTAGTAGAGTTAGAGTGACTTCTACAGAGTGGCTGACATAAATTAAAGGAGGTACTAAAAGAAAGACAGAGAAAGCCACATAAAATGAGAGAATAAAAAAGGAAAACCTATGTCTAGAAACTGTACCTTTTGCATTACACTCTGGATCTGGGGAGTCCAAGGTACACTTGGTAGGGCCAATGGCTACACATTCTCCAGTAATCGGATGGCAAGGTAAGTTATTGGCACACTTTTTGCAAGTGAATTGACAATTTGTACCAAAAAATCCAGGATTGCAAACTAGAATAAAATTTGAGGATTAAAACAGCAAAAGAATAAACTAAAAACCAGATTAACAAGAACATTTCAACATTTGACTTTTACTATGAGCTGTTTCAGGTATGCAAATAGAGCCCAACTTGCTCTGCACTTCCAAAGTATATTACCATTGGTTGGCTCCAGGTTAATATTACTAATATGTACATGCATATGCAGAAGCTAAGTCCCTCTGTATTCACTGGGGCAGACTCCCTCCCAAGTGTGCATAGGATAGTCACCTTACTGTATATTTAGTTCTTTTCCTAAATAAAAAAAGTGATTCACAAACTGAAGATAGGTTGTTGTTATCCCATATTAGATTTGGGAAGAAACATGAAGAGAGCAGAGAATGACTTGCCATCTAGTGAGCAATGAATGTGGGACTTGGGGGCTCACAAGTCAGTCTTCTAGCCACTGTGCTACACTAGGTAAAGGTACCCCTGCCCGTACGGGCCAGTCTTGACAGACTCTAGGGTTGTGCGCCCATCTCACTCAAGAGGCCGGGGGCCAGCGCTGTCTGGAGACACTTCCGGGTCACATGGCCAGCGTGACATCGCTGCTCTGGTGAGCCAGAGCCGCACACGGAAACGCCGTTTACCTTCCCGCTAGTAAGCGGTCCCTATTTATCTACTTGCACCCGAGAGTGCTTTCGAACTGCTAGGTTGGCAGGCGCTGGGACCGAACAACAGGAGCGCACCCCGCCGCGGGGATTCGAACCGCCGACCTTTCGATCGGCAAGCCCTAGGCGCTGAGGCTTTTACCCACAGCGCCACCCGCGTCCCTACTGTGCTACACTAGAGTTCATTAATTGCGGATTGAATGAAAAATAGCTTATTTGATAGAGAAGTTCAGTTTTATCTGAAAGAGGCTATGATTAATTTATGTATTTAAAGTATTTCTACCCCATCTTTTGTCCCATGAGAGCAAAATAGTAATTAATGCTTTGATGTTGACATCACCAAAGCTGTAAACTCTTGACCCAGCTGGACATATTTACTTTTGGAACCAAACAGTTCCAGAGTCATCTAGATTTAAGAAACTAAAACATTACATAAAATTTAATAAGTTCTACTATTTTTAGGATCAGAGTACTTTGGATAAGTTGGCAACAATGACAATGCCGTAACAAGAAAGAGACGTACGTAGGAGCCAACAGCATGCATCTGCCAGTTAACAACTTAAGAGGCATTTCATAAGATCAGGAAAAAGATAGTTTGGTAGCCACAGCCACATTGTTATAGATAAGTGTATAGATAAGTTCCGTTAAGTGACTCACCAGACTTCACATATAAGGTGTCATGTGCATCGACGCTTTTGAATATATTTGTTCCACTAACCATATAATACTGGCCTTGTGATAAAACTATACCAGTACAAGTAGTTTTCTCAAAAATGCAATCCTCTTCAGCATCACTCAAAGTATAGAACATTTTTGGCAATGCGTTTTGTCGTTGTGGTATAATGTGACCTTTGTATTCCTGGAATATATTCATTGCTGTCCAAAGAAAACAATCATAGACCGTGATTATTACCATCAGTTCAAAGACTAAGATGATATAAGAAGAGCCTATTGGATCAAGCCAATGGCCAATCTGGTCCAGCATCCGATTCTTACAATGGCCAACCAAATACCTGTGGGAAACTTGTAAGCAGGACATGACAGCAACAGAACTCTCCCCTTGTGTGGTTTCCAGAAATTGGTATTCAGAAGTATACTGCTTCCAACCAATATAGCCTCCATCACAGCTAAGAGTCATTGATAAGACTTTCCCTCCATGGATTAGTCTAATACCGTATTTTTCGTTCCATAGGGCGCACCGGACCATAGGGTGCACCTAATTTTGGGGGGGGGGGTAAAGGGGGGAATTCTTTCCCCCCCCCAAGCCCCAAAGAGCAAAGAAGCCAAGACAGTGAGCGAGATCCATCCCGCTGGCTGTCTTGGCTTCCTCTGTTAGCCGTGTGTAACTTCTCCAGCCGGGAAAGGCTGTGCACAGCTTTGGCAGAAGCCGCGGGGCTTGGGAAGCCCGAGCTTCCCATGACCCCAGCCCACAGAACGGGTCTGGGAGCGGCGGCGAGGTTGCGCGCAACCTTCCCTTCGCTCCCAGAGCTTGCCGGCTCCGTAGGCTTGCGGATAGCTGCCTGAAGCCCGGGGTGCGCAGCGGGAGTTGGCGCTGCGCTTCCCAGGCTTCAGGCTGCTATCCACAAGCCTTCGGAGCCCGGCGGGAACTCCCGCCGGGCTCCGAAGGCTTGCGGATAGCTGCCTGAAGCCTGGAGAGTGAGAGGGGTCGGTGCGCACCAGTCGGTGAGCTCCAGGCTTCAGTGAAAGCCTGCATTCACTCCATAGGACGCACACACATTTCCCCTTCATTTTTGGAGGGGGAAAAGTGCATCCTATAGGGCGAAAAATACGGTACTTTTTAAAGCCATCCAAACTGTGATCACAGTTCACAGTTCTGCCTAGTTCTAGTGCATAATTTTATAAACATCCATCATGCATTGCCACCTCTTACTCATCTTTTTTCTCTAACCACAACCCCAAAGTCTTGCTATCTACCACAACCCCAAAGTCTTGCTCCTGATTAGTAACTGCCAGATCAGACTCCATGAGCGTATATGTGAAATTAAGATATTATTTGTCCAACATGTACCACTTTCCTCTTGTTTACATTGAACTGCATTTTCCATTTTCGGCTTCCTCCTACTTAACAAATTTCTGATCCACAAGAGGATATTGCCTCTTACTCTGTGACTGCTGAGCTTACTCAGGTGTCCTTGGGAGGTACAGTGGACGCTCGGGTTGCGAACATGATCCGTACGGGAGGCACGTTCACAACCCACAGCGCCGCACCTGCGCACGTACAAAGAGTGATTTAGTGCTTCTGCGCATGCGTGAGCACTGAAACACAGAAGTAACCCGTTCCAGTACTTCCAGGTTCAGTGTGTTGCGCAACACAAAAATGCGCAACCTGAAGCATCTGTAACCCGAGGTATGACTGTACCTTGTTGAAAGCTTCTTGAAAGTCCAAGTACACTATGTGTATTATGGAAGATCAAGCTTTCTCAAGGACACCAAGATATCCAGCAAGTATCACACATATACCACAAAAGGGTTTGTTCTTGAAAACAGTTTGGAAGCTTCAGATGGTACAGACCTCAGTGCTCCAAATGTTGATGAGAGTGAACATGCAAAACATTTTACTATGTTCTTGACTAATCTGCTTACAGATCATTTACTATGATCTTCACTAGAAGAAGAAGAGTTTGGATTTGATATCCCACCTTTCACTCCCCTTCAGGAGTCTCAAAGCGGCTAACATTCTCCTTTCCCTTCCTCCCCCCCAACAAACACTCTGTGAGGTGAGTGGGGCTGAGAGACTTCAAAGAAGTGTGACTGGCCCAAGGTCACCCAGCAGCTGCATGTGGAGGAGCGGAGACGCAAACCCGGTTCCCCAGATTACGAGACCACTACACCACACTGGCTCTCTAACCTGTCCTGAATTCCAATTCACTTGTGAATTCAAACGGCTGGTCATTATTTCCTGAATTCCTGCAAAGCACGTTATTTCACTGTACCACCCTCTCCTGGAATTAAGATTCTAAGTTGAAGTCATGCTTTGCATTCCCTCAGCCATAGAAATGAGATGAGGAAGGTGAAGGGAAAAGGCTTATTCATTGGCGGCCCTTACACTGTGGAACACTCTTCTGAGAAAAGCAATTTTCCCCGGCTTTGTTTTACCAGCACGTTTTTCCAAAGATGTTCAGCTGTTGTTATGGCAACATCAAGTAATTTTGTTGTTGATTGCTCAGTGATGGAAATCCAATACAGTGGTACCTCGGGTTAAGAACTTAATTCGTTCTGGAGGTCCGTTCTTAACCTGAAACTGTTCTTAACCTGAGGTACCACTTTAGCTAATGGGGCCTCCTGGTGCCGCGTGATTTCTGTTCTCATCCTGAAGCAAAGTTCTTAACCCAAGTTACTATTTCTGGGTTAGCAGAGTCTGTATCCTGAAGCGTCTGTAACCTGGGGCGTCTGTAACCTGGGGAGTCTGTAACCCACTGTACTGATGTTTAAGGCGGGTTTTCTTTCAAGTTTTCAGACTATACAGGAAAAGGAAGTGTGTGCTGTATGTAATAGCCTAGCTATTATTATTCATCTTCTAGTAATATCCAAATAAAATTATTGCACCCAGGAGCCACAGAACCATCAACATCTTATTGTATTCCTTACCACCCTTCTCTACAAGGTCCCAGGACAGGCTACATCATATAAAAACACAATGCAACTGAAACAATAGAAAACCCTTTAACTCCCAAACAATAATTCCACATAACACATTGCAGAGAGGACAACATTAAGCAGTGGGATGAATCTTTAGAATATTCCTTGCTTTCCCTGGGCGAGAGACAGTACTGAATAGGAAGAATATAAAAGAAGAAAAGGAAGCAAGAAAAGAAAAAGCTAATACTTACATTCTTCTCTTTCACATATAAAATAAAACTTCTCAGAGCACTTTGCTGATTGCAATAGTCGCTTATTTTTGAGAATAGTACCGCAGCCATCAAGCTTGTTCCCTTCTATATTTAACCTAAAGGGAGAGGCAACATTTTGAACTACAGCTAGGAAGAGAAAAATATTCATACTAATTTTTATAACGTAATCTGTAATATCACACATCAGTGTGCAGAATTTTGGAGGGTCACTTTGAGAGCACTGCTGCATTAGAAATAATAATAAATAAGGCAGGTGGCCTCCGAAAAAAGAATGTTGCAGTATAGAATATGCCTGTTCAGGGTTCTACCAAGTTAGCCATGTTCATTATGCTCCATTCCTGATCCAGCAGGCTTTTCTTACATTCTTAAATTATTAACATTTAGCTTCAATGGGTACATATCTGTCAGATGCTGTTGCGGTTGCTCGAGAGTAACCAGGCAGGACTCCGACCTGTCTTTTACAAGCTTTGTTTTGGTGCAAACTATTTACAGTGAAGAGTGTCATAGGTTCATGTATGGCTCAATCACTAGCAGAATCTGGGAGTGGTCTGTTTTTGTACCTCCCCCAACATAAAAGTTTCGTCACCCCAAGCCTTTTCCGCCCCCCCCCCCCACGTCTCAAACTACTGTGCATGATTGGGGATGGCAGGGGTGTGCTTCCCTTTCTGTAGCATCCTCTGGTCCTTGCACCTCTTCTCCACTGGAGGTTGGGCTTTCCTCCTCGCCGGAAGAGGAACTGCTTCGCAATATTTTCGAAGGCTCCCTGTAACACAACTCCCCCTCTATCTCTCACCTCTGAGCTGATGGCAGTTCCCTGACATTATCCATACACTGAAAACTGTTCAGTAGGTATTTCAGGGGCATAAGTAAAAGGTACCTCCAGTCCCATTCATAAAAGGCAGAAAAATGTAAACATCTTACCAATCTATATTAGTGTTCACATTTGTTCCATCTCCCCATTGCCAACGAGACGTCTCTGAATGCCATTTCATTCCTACCCACATTTGTTGATTTATCATTGCTTTCACCCATGTCTGGAGCAGAACACAACATAGACATAATTAGCATTGTTAAGATCTGGTGGTGTGATCTCAATATACTCCATAGGTGAAACTGCATACACATCAGGGGATAAGTATAGCTCAATTCTCCCTTTGAACAAAAACAAAAGGGTTGATAGCACCTCCTCTCTATCTCTCCACCCAGGTATCAGGCACAATACTTGAAATAAGAGGACTGGGACACATCTCACATGAAGCCATTTGCCTGTTTTCTTCCTCCCCAGTATTTCACCCAACAAGTGACTTCTGACTACAGCAAGAGTATGGGAGGGAGGGAAGAGGGCTTTATATTTTTGTTAACACTCCTCCCTCACAGTACAAACAAAAACTCTCCCTTGAAATAAATATTGGAGTGCCATTTGCAAAAAGGTAGATTTTAAAAGTGCCCACTGAATTTTCTTTAAGGAAGTACTGGTAAATGTTATTTACCACCTTCAGCACTCTTGAATAGAAAGGTGACCAACATTTTATAGGGTTTTTATTTTCTTTTTAAGATTCTAACCTTTTCCTCAAGGCTTTGTATCTCAAGTAGATTTGTGTCTTTAAAACGTCTGCATAGCTCCTGTGCTTCACTCCATGCCACTTTTCTTTTTTCATCTATCAAGTAGCATTTTCCTCCCCAGTACCACCAGCCATCACCAAGGGGGCATCTTAAACTGTACAAGCCTGACACACCATCAAAAAAGAAAACAAATGCAAAAACTATTATGATTTCCCATGTTTTGTTGCTTTTCATAGTCTAACCATAGTCTAAAAGCTATGGTTTTCCCAGTAGTGATGTATGGAAGTGAGAGCTGGACCATAAAGAAGGCTGATCGCCGAAGAATTGATGCTTTTGAATTATGGTGCTGAAGGAGACTCTTGAGAGTCCCATGGACTGCAAGAACAAACCTATCCATTCTTAAGGAAATCAGCCCTGAGCGCTCACTGGAAGGACAGATCGTGAAGCTGAGGCTCCAGTACTTTGGCCACCTCATGAGAAGAGAAGACTCCCTGGAAAAGACCCTAATGTTGGGAAAGATGGAGAGTGTAAGGAGAAGGGGACGACAGAGGACGAGATGGTTGGACAGTGTTCTCGAAGCTACCAGCATGAGTCTGACCAAACTGCAGGAGGCAGTGGAAGACAGAAGTGCCTGGCGTGCTCTGGTCCATGGGGTCACGAAGAGTCGGACACGACTAAACGACTAAACAACAACATAGTCTAACATTCCTTTGTATCTTTTGCCAGGTGAGTATTTTCAGAGTGGGTAGAGAGTTGTTCATTATATAAGGCAGAATCATCCCATTAACTTCCAATAACTGTCAGTGATAAGGTTACTCTGTACAAGTGATGGTTTGCAAATCAGGGTCCATCCTCAGGGGCACATTCTCCCTTTCCCTCCCTCCATCCATCCATCCATCAGGGTCTATTGTTTTATCCTGTTGTTTTAATTACATTATTTTTCAGATGCTGCTTTTGTATGCTTTTATGTCTTCAATTATAAACTACATTTGGCAAAGCTTTGTTTTCAAAACTCTTAAATGAATAAATAGGGTTTTTTTAAAGAAAGAAAGAAAGAAAGAAAGAAAGAAAGAAAGAAAGAAAGAAAGAAAGCTCACTTACCAAAAGGGCATGTACCTACACGCTGAGGTGCAACACAAACAATGGGACCTTCACATGTTCCCGTAACAGGGTGGCATGGTTTGTCCCAATGACAGGGCCGGCATTCAGATTCACACTCTGGCCCATAGTATCCATAGTCACATGCTTAAAATAAAATAAAATAAAAGTAATATAGCAGTATAGAATGTTCAATGTTTTTCACATACATTATCTTGTTGCAACCTTTACAACAGCCCTGCTAGGTAGGTCAGTGTTATTATTTCCATACCTGAAGTTGGAAGAAAAGATTGGCTAAGGTTAGAGCCTAGTTGGGACTCAGCTATACAGCTGAAAATAAAATGTTTTAAGTGTGTTTTATAGGCAATATACAATATGACACTAGATGGCAATGGTGAGCCTTATGGAAAATTCATTGTATTTTTAAAAACTTTTTTAAAAAAGCATTTTCAGAATGTTTTTTATATGTGTGTAGATTCCACCTCGGGACGCGGGTGGCGCTGTGGGTAAAAGCCTCAGCGCCTAGGGCTTGCCGATCGAAAGGTCGGCGGTTCGAATCCCCGCGGCAGGGTGCGCTCCCGCTGTTCGGTCCCAGCGCCTGCCAACCTAGCAGTTCGAAAGCACTCTCGGGTGCAAGTAGATAAATAGGGACCGCTTACCAGCGGGAAGGTAAACGGCGTTCCGTGTGCTACGCTGGCTCGCCAGATGCAGCTTTGTCACGCTGGCCACGTGACCCGGAAGTGTCTGCGGACAGCGCTGGCCCCCGGCCTCTTGAGTGAGATGGGCGCACAACCCCAGAGTCTGTCAAGACTGGCCCGTACGGGCAGGGGTACCTTTACCTTTACCTAGATTCCACCTCAGTTGGGAATTCCTGAGTCATAAGCTTAGCTATCCCCAACAATTAAACACTCATGCTGAAAGACATGCAGCAGGTGGGATACGGGTAGGCAAAAACTGGTTAAGCTACTATAACCACACTCACCCAGTTTTTGTCAGTGTTTTTCCTAGCTTGATACTGCCAAAAAGCCAGTTCTGTTAATTTCAAGCAGAAGCAGCTGTGCATACCACTGATTGGCTAGTGGCTTATGCTAATATATTCCCATTTCTACATTCTCTGCAAATCAACTTAAAAATATTTTTTACAAACTTTAACACACATATGCAGAGTGAGGGAGAAGGTACAATAGGTAGATTTGTTAGGGCATCATGTAGTCACAGGGTTGGGTTACAGCTCCATTCTTGTTGATGAAGGCAAGAGCAAAACGCTCTTTGGGAAGTGAGTGGCTGCCATTTAGTTTTGCAGAGCCACTAAATTTGAAAAGTTATTGGAGTATCACCAAGGATAAGAAACAACAAGAACTAAAGAGCCCATTTCCAACATAACCATTAGTACTGCTGCTTAACTACTGCTAACCTATATAGTGACAGAACGGCGAAGTTACAACCATAACAGAAAAGAAAAAGCATAGAGAAAAGAATCAGTTCCAGTCCCTATTAGGAAGAGGCCACAGGGACAAAACTCTCTTTGGGTAAGTACCAATTGTATTATTTATAGTGGGCATCAAGCGGTCACTGGGTTGGGACATATCACAGCTTTCCCCATTAGGGTAGGTCTCAACAGCAACAGATTAGAGCAGGCATAGGCAAACTCCGGCCCTCCAGATGTTTGGGACTACAATTCCCATCATCCCTGACCACTGGTCCTGTTAGCTAGGGATGATGGGAATTGTAGTCCCAAACATCTGGAGGGCCGGAGTTTGCCTATGCCTGGATTAAAGCTTTAAAGCCTGTTGAAGGACCTTGAGGCCAAAGGTGATATCCATTGAGGCAAATAAGTCCATTTTATAATGTCTGCCAAATGTGCTATGCAAGGACCATGAAGCTACCCTGCAAATCTCTGACAGTGGAGCATTAGTGGAAAAGGCAGCTATTTTGCTGCAAACCTGGTAAAATGTAAGGATACGAAGAGGAAGATTTTTATTTCTGAGGGAAGCAATCTGAGTAAGGTGTGAGAAGAGAATGGGCTGAAGAGTGGGGAGAAATCAGCCAAGTTGAAAAAACTAAGGTACAAACGGAGGAGGTAAAGAGGGAAAACCCTGACCGTGAAAAGAATAGAAAGAATATAAAATGAAGATTAATGCTTTGCACAGGCAGGAACAGAAAACGAAGTAGGAGCTGCTCACTTTCCAAAGAGCTTTTCTCTTCTGCCTGCATCACCAGGAATGGATCTCAACCCAGTGATCTCATGATGTCCGCAATAAATAAGGATGTTAAACGAATGTTTGTGAGTAGTGCTTTTTTTCTTTAAAAAAAATGTTTAGGGACACTCTCATTTTCCTACTTATATTAAAATACTGCCCCTCAATGAGGCCAAACTTAGATTCACAAAATGTTTAGGGGTATGTGTCCCCCCAGAAAAAAGCACTGTTTGTGATATGCTTTAAAGTGTTTGGAAGAGGCAAAAAGAAAGAAGAAATCAGTGTTCAGTTGAGGGGGTATACTGGACGAGTAAAAGCAGGAACAAGCAACTATCACACCTGAAGGAAAAACCAAAACAAAACCATATTCTTTGTTGTACTTCTACATCTGTAGGTGAAAGAAACTGGCCATTCCAAGGTGCCAGACTCTTCAGCAAGGAAAAGCATGAATGAGATTTCAAAGGATCTACAGTGGTACCTCGGTTTACAAACAGTCCTGTTTATGAACTATTCAGTTTACGAACTCCACAAAACTGGAAGTAGTGTTCCGGTTTGTGAACGGAAGCTGAACGGTGGAAGGGCATCGGTGGCAGGAGACCTCATTAGGGAAAGCGCACCTTGGTTTAAGAATGGATTTGGTTTAAGAACAGACTTCAGAAATGGATTAAGTTCGTAAACCGAGGTACCACTGTATTTAGAATACAAAAATATCACAGAACTTTGTATTTTCGTGAGAGGGAATCTTGATACGATTCAGTATTCAATAATTCTAAACATTTAAGAAGGTACTCAAGACAATTATGACTACCTGTTTTTAAAAATGTTACACTTGGACCAAATCCGCCACCAACTAATCTTAAACCATTGAACAAGAAATATCCATTTTTCCACAATCCATAGCCAAGACATCTTGACTTCAATCTAATACATTCATCCCTTGAATAATTGTAAGTATAATTGGTTGACAAAGCTGGTTTCTCTGAGATCACTAGTGAATCCCAAAAGCCTGTGTATACATCAAGGTCTGTAGGGAAGACAGAAAAAGGTTATACTGAGGTCCATCTGTTAAATATCTATGAACAACCAAATATTAATATCATTTACGTGATGCTTACACAAGAGGCCTCTTTAAGAAGATTGACCTCTATAAGCAAGTTCTACAGCTTAATTAACAGTGATGGAGACGTATAAAGCTAGTTTATGATACGGATGACTCGCAACAAAGCCAGGCAAGGTCAGTTAGCACCTTGAAAAATCTATACTGAGTACTGTATATTTCTTTAAAATGTTAACATTTGTAGACAAAATAAACAATGTCATAACTCTGATATTTTAATCATCCCTATTATTGCTCACTTGTCTGCAATCAATATGCTTGAACATATGAGGGAATTCAGCTGCACTGCTCACAGATTGTAAAAAGCAAAACCCCCATGATTTTTTTTAATTCTAAACCGTTGCCCACCAACTCACAATACATGAGCCACAATGCATGTATAAATTCAACAGAAAAATGAAGATACTGAACATCGGGTACCACCATTAGACCCATAACAGCATTTGACAAGTTATGGCTTTGTTGCCATAAGATCAACTACTATTAAGCAATTGCTACTAGCATCCTTTAAATCAAGACAGTAAATCCCACAGAAATAATGCAAAGCAATTCTTCAAGGCAATCAGTCATTCAGTGCTGACAAAGGTAGCAAGAGATCTAGAACTTTCTGGGGATTTCTTTAATGCCAATGTAAGATATAAAAAAAAACAGAAAAAACACATGGGTCTCTTAACAAAATGATTCTGTTCAGATTTCCAACAGCTCCATTACATTCCTCTCTGTGACAACTGGGCATGCTCATTGCGATGTTTTTGGGAACTTGCCTCATGAGGAGGGTTAAAGAGGATTTGTTTGTTTTTTGACCTTCTGCATATCTTAGGGTTCCCTGGTGATGTGATTCTTTCTTCTCTGAAATATTGCTTAGTATGTGACTGATTCCTGAAGGATCAAACTAAAGCACCATCTAGTTCAGCATCCTATTCTCACAGTGGCCATCTACAAGCAGGACTTTCTTTTTTAAGCTTTTTTTTTTGGCACTTCTGCAAATCATTCATTTAACTGAGTTATGCTTGAGGGGGTAAGAAGTGTACATTTTTATAAAATGTACTACAGAGGATCTTCATTATAACAGCTGGTGAGTTTTAAAAGCTGCTGCTGAGTCTTCTAATTCCTTCTGCAAACTCTATGCAATTCTCAGAGTTCATCTAGGTTGCTACCTCGTTTAGATGCTGAAGCTATCAGAATTTTGTCAAAATGCAAATATTCACCACAGCAGATCACAAGTAAATTGAAAGGCCAATGGCCTAAAACTTCCCAAATAAATACAGAAAGTTTGCATTAAAAGCCTACAGATTGAAACATATGATCTAAAACCTTATGGTCTGTTGATCATGGATACACAGCAAAGTGTACCTAAAGATTATTTAGTGTCCCAAAACAGAGTACTACAAACTACAGTGGTACTTCAGTTTATGAATTTAATCCGTTCCAGAAGTCCGTTCTTAAACCAAAACAGTTCCTAAACTGAGGCGCGTTTCCCCTAATGAGGCCTCCCACCACCTTCCACCGTTCGGATTCCGTTGTAGACCAAGACACTATTTCCGGTTTTGCGGAGTTTGTAAACCAAATCATTCTTAAACCGGACTGTTCTTAAACCGAGGTACCACTGTACTGTGTTGCAACTGGTATATTGTAATTCAGAGCTTCTTTCTGTTCCAAACAAGTAGCATTTAATCCCTCTGTTGGGACAGCTGATCTTCAAAAAGTCAACAATGCTAACTCTCATTCAGTTGTCGTCTTCCCCAAATTATACATGAGCAACTTCTACGTAACAATAAAGATCAGCAGACTCCGAACCTCGTCCAGCTGGTCTCTTGCACACCCATTCTCTCTTTTCAGTACAGTAAACTTTACTGATAACACCTTTGTTTGACATATCAGCACATCTGTGCCATTTGTACCCCTTTGGGAAATCCAGCCTGTCAAAATATAATAAAAGAATTAATTAAGTAACTTCATCTGTACATGCCCATGTAATTTCTACATGATCATTGCTGATCACTGGTGACCACCAACTATTCTTTCTCCCAACTCGAATGGAGAGAGGATACCCCTTCTGAGCCAAGCTGGGAGCGTGCACTGAGAAGATAGTGCAGGCTGATGGATCATTCAGTGCACTTTCTTAACCTGTCTGGGGAGGGAATTGCCTACTCCTTGCTGAAATTGGGTAAGCAGGGTGCTTTAAAAGTGCAGATTGTGCTGGCTGACAACAGCAGGTGGGATGCACACTTACAAAACACTATTACTTCTGTTTTAAGAATGCTCCTGGCAGTTACACTCCATCATCACATGGTGCATTCTGGCCCAACTGCCAGGAAATATGATCTTGCTATGAAAGAACAAAGGGCTTTTGTTGTTGTTAAAGAAGCAAGGGAGGGTAAAGTTAAGCAGCTTAGACATTTTAGTGAAATTCCTACTCCTGAAAGCACTCAAACTCTCAATGGCCCTTCAGCCCATCACTAGCTTTTTTCCATTCCAAGCATACTTGTTATAAGATCTTTGTATCTGATATAACTTTTTAGAGGAAGAGTAACTTAAGGAATTGATTGGCAGTACCTTCTAGTAAGAAATGAACACTTGCACAGATGGCCTTTTCAGATATTTTAGTACCAGTGGTCTCGTCTATATTCCTATGATTCCAGCCAGGCAAGCATTTAAGCAAGGCCACTAATGCCTATGTCTTTGGGTACCATACAAAGAAATAAGAAGAGCTGACTAACAGTTCTCAAAGTCCTGATATTTTCTAATACTCAGATCATACAAGTGCATTAACACCACCAAAGCCAGTGACATTATACGATAGGTGAGAAAATCAAGCAGCCATGCCTCAACTTTCCTACTAAGTGCAACATATTGTGATATGGTAGGAAAGCAACATGTCTGGCCCAGCCTTTAGGTTTGAGCCAATAGCAAAACAACAATTTAAATTTGAGTGGAAAAGGGTTGGCCAGCTGTAGAATACAGCTTAACCCTAAATATTTATTCACTACCCTGTGCTTAGAAAAAGTAATTTTGTCATGTGTTACTTACTCATACTTCCATAACTTTCTCCAGACTCTACCTCTACGCTCTCTCAGTCCTTCCCTGACCTGTTCTCAGTATTTTGTAATAATAAGGACCACTACTTGATACCAAATGAGACCTGCATACAGAAGTTCCAGATACTGTGTTTATTATCCTTGATGAGTCTTTTCATAGCTGTTTGCAAACATGCAATACACAGCTGAGATCTGCTTAAACTGCCAACAGTTATGGATTGGGCCCGCTCATTATACATACCATTGCAATGTAGTTTCTGCATTGTCCTCATGTGACCAAGCCCAGACTTCATCAGAGTTTATATCTTGCAGTCCTAGCCATATTTTTTCTCTAACAAACTTTTGTATCCACTCCTACAATTGAAATCAGGATGAGGAATAAAAACAGAAATAGCTAGGCAGTACTGATTTTTAAAAGCAGTGCAAGTGTTTTCACAATTAATGAAAAGATGATCACTTTGTTCCCATTCCAGCTGCAAATGTTGCTTCTGATATTAAACTGGTGTTGGGTTATCTTGCGCAGGTATCATTAAAGCAGTTAGAAATTATATGATTTTAGTACTAGGATAAACAGTGAGCAGAGTTGAGATCTGGATCTCCAGTACATATTGTATTTATTATGAGGACTACCTATTCAACTGTGATATACAAGCTCTTTAAAACCTCTTCATAGCTTGGGTCAAAGATATCTCAAGGACCACTTTTCCCCACCTGAATCTCCCCAAATGTTAAGATTTTTTTACAGAGGTTGTCCTTTGTGTCCTACCAGCACCTAAAAGAGGACAACTGATGGAAGAGTAGTTCCAGCTCTCTCAGTTGTCATTGATGGGCAGCCATTTCATCTGGCTGGGATAGAGGGAGAGATGGGAAGAACAACACCCTCTGTGGATTGTGCAGAGGGACCAGCTTCAGTTGGCTCCTCCTCGCCCTCAAACAGGTCATTAAAATAACTTTGTAAGTTTAAGACTAAGTGACAGATTTTGCTTTTCCTAGTCCCTCATCTCATGCTGCGTCTTTGAGACAGGAAGCCTGCAGGGAGGGACTGTGCTGTCTATTGTTGAACTTATCTAAGCCACCTTGGAAGCCTTTTTGGTTGAACAGCAGGGTTAAGACATAAGGAGGATCTTTGTGCAAAATTAGATATTAACATATGTATCACTTACTGAGCCAGGAAGGACAAACATAAATCAGATGCTCATTCAACTAATCATTCAGATATGTATACCTTGGTGTTCTGCATGCCACTGCTCATCCCCAGCCATATTAGGCTTACAAAGACACACAGTGGAATGGAAAGGTACTTTAAGGCATGAATAAAATAGTAATATAGAAGTGGGCACTTGTATCCAGTAGGGCCAAGTTGATCTATTCTTGCTGGTGTTATTGTTTGAAATGCATGTGGTAGCCCCTGTTCCTTTGTCTGATGGGCGTAGCCTATCTCCTTGCTCCTACAATCCCAGGGAAACTAGCAACTGGAGCACTGTTCTTTCCAGAAAGGATGGGAGGAAATAAGCTCCCTTCAGCTGCTCCTTCTCTGGCCAATGGATGGGGTTGATTGGTCTTACCCTTGTCCCAATTATCTTTCTGAGAGGCAGGGGGAGCAGCCTCCTAGTGGCCTTTGGTCCCCTGGCCAACAGCAGAAACCAGAATGTGCTGCCCTTCAGCTGTGCAGTCCCTGAGCAATAGTGCTATGGATTAAAACCCTCTGCTAGCAATTCAACCGTGGGAACAAAATTCTTTGGACCAGCAAAGCACCATGAATGGCTGGGAAGGAGCAAGCAAAGCTAAACAATGTGTTGCAGAGCAGAAGAAGAAGTTACATGACAGAGTGTCTGTACCTGGCTATGGTATGTACTGGCAATAGCAAGGGCCAGTAAAACAGCTTGCAGAAGTAAGGTAGTATGAAGTTTTGCAGGCCAGTAACTTGTAGGTTTGTTCATCAGGCTGAGGTAACATGTGATCTGGGCATTCTGCATCTATGTCCACACATGAAATGTTTCCCTCTAAAAAGGTGGGGGTGAGGGTAGAACTGAATGCGTACAACAAGCTTTCAGGCAGAGAATCCAGATGAATATTGCCTTCTATGTGTGACACGTAGAGGAGCATGTACTAATTCACCATGTGGACAGGTATGAACCAGCCTTCTCAGGTCTTACCATTTTAAAAATGATAATTGAGATTCTGGGGATTCTTACAGCAATTCTTTGCAACAGCATCACTAAAGGAACTTGCATCAGCTTGGAAAGAACAACATAAAAGTGTAGAAACATTTTTTTACTGTACAGTGCCTGCAATATTAATAAAAAAGTACAGCATTCTTCTGAGTTGTCATACTTCTACATAGGTGCTAAAGTTCTGGAAGTACAGGCCAATTAAGACAAGAGTCACTAATGGTAAAATAGCCATACCAGATCATCTTGGTCTTCAATCCATAGAAGTTCAGCAGCCCTAAAACGACTGCACGAAGAATTGGCTTCTTCCCAGCGTTTTTCAGCATCAATATGGACAGAGAAATAGTAACAGTATCTGTTCCAGTAGCGCCATTTACCCATATCTGGACATCTCTGGCTGACTGTGCCTTTAAAAACAAATGCACAAAAAGCCACTTCATACTCATGCCAAAACAAATATGCAAAACATTTACCCTGTGCAAACAGAAACTTTCCAGTCTCAAGAAATTCACTCTCATGATATCAACAAAAAAATATAGGGATGGCCTGTAGAAAAAGACAGAAAAACTACATTTTCCAGAGTACTGTGGATTTGGTAAAGATTAGCTCAAATTCAGATTGGGGTGGGGGGAATAGCTCCCCTTATTCCAATCCAAAGAGAATCCACGGGGTGCCAATCACTAGTTTCCACAACCATCATGATTCATTGGGGCAGAAATGTGTATCTGATCTGTGAACAACACACTGCATAATATTTATTCTGCTTGGAGGCTTTTCCCAATTCATTGCAATGTAGAAGTCATATTCAGAGAATGGTTCTTGTTACACAACTGGCTAAACTAGGCATTACATTTGCGTGTAATCACCTCTGAAAGGATGAGCAGGCGCTCAAACAGTGCTAGTGCAGCCATTCTTAAGGCATGGTCCTAGTCTCCATCATTCAAAGGGTGTTACTAAGAGCATGAACATCTGCTCTGTACTGAGCTAAGCAACTTACAAGACAAAATATGCCCCAGGGCACATGGGGAAACAGCAGTGTTCTGTTTCATTTCCATTAAAATGATCCTGAAAACAGAGAAGCATTTAGGGATATTTTGAAGACCCACTTCAGCCACAGAACAAAGACAGCAATATTTCATATAAACTAAATTTATTTCTTTATTTTTGTTTGTTTTTTAAGCTTACTTTCTGAACACCTCTCTATAGAGGATGTGTCTCTGCAGAAGGCTTTCTCATCACAGAAACCAGTCAACATGTTACAAAGGGCATTCTCTCTGCATGGTGGACATTCTTCCCCACATCCATACCCGTAACGTCCTGGTGAACAAGCTAGAGTGCAGAGAATTTCAATATTTTTAAAGTAACAAAGCAGGCTTAGACATCTATGTATGAGAAAAATATTCCAAGCTACAAATACACAGGCAAACATACAGGGAGGAATTCAACATAGTATTAAGGAGATCATTTTGTCAGCACAAGAATTTCTGCTTGCCTGATGGAATGAGTTCTCCTCTCCTCCTCCCATGTACTGTTCTAGGGATTATCCTGACCTCCCCATGAGCAAATTTTGGGGCCATGGTGGGGAGGATGGAGAAGCCACAGCATGCTATCGGAAGTCACTGCATGGGCTTTCACTAAGTGGACTGGTCAGCTGAATCCAGCCCTAATACTTTTTTACAGTAAGATTCAGTGTTTTACCACAGCAACATGCTATACCATGGACAAACTACTGATTACCATCATATCTTGGATCTCAAACACCTTGGCTCCTGAACAAATTGGCTCCTGAACGATTGAAACCCAGAAGTGTTCTGGTTGTCGAACAATTTTTGGAAGCCAAATGTCCAGTGCCGCTTCCGATTGGATGCAGGATGCTCCTGCAGCCAATCAGAAGCTGTGCCTTGGTTTTTGAGTGGTTCCAGGAGTCAAAACGGTTTTCGAATGGTTCCGGGAGTTCTGTTCAAGAACCAAGGTACAACTGTACTGCACAATCCTCTTGTCAACAGTAAAGGGAGTCAATAACCAGTGAGTGGGCATCACACCAAGCAGCCCAACTGAGACCTGTAAAGAGACCATGACCTATAGAAGGCTGTTCAGAAGATACTGCAGCCCTCAAGATGAAAAATTCTGTCTCAGGAAGAAGTAAATAAGCACTACTAAAACTGTAAATAATTACAGCAGTGTTAAATTCTGAATCATCACTTCAGCTTATGGAATTATACCCATTCTGGATGCTTTGTCTCAGCCTGTGTGAAATAAAATCACAGAGTGATGTACTAACAGGGTTGAGCAGAGAATGTATGAGTTGGACTACTCTAAAACATCATGGGATCTCCTCCTTTCTTATCTGTGCTGATTATTAAAACCTGGATGTGTTCCCAACATTTCCAGGTGCTTCAAACTCAAAAGCTAAGCAGCATTTTCTCATTCTCAGCTGAACATAGAACAGTAAGCAGAAAATCATATCATTACAGTGAGAGCAACTGGAGATGGCTCAGCATTGTTTTAAAGTAGCAATCAAATAGAAAACATAAAAAACCCTGAGTATTACTGTGACAGTTGCAAAGCAGGTAAATTGTATAAAAGTTCCAATAAACCCCTAGAATACAATAGGATGTATGACTGCCCTGAGAAAGCCACAGAATAGCAACAAAATATATGGGTCATTTGTGAGGAAAGTACTGTAGTCCCCCGCAACAACATGGAAACACTGTGGGCAACACAACCCTAAAAGAGTAATATAAGCATATGGATATTTAGCACCTTTGATACAGAAGAAATACAAAGTGCAATAACTTACTTTATCATCCAAGTGCTAAGCAACAAGATAAATAGAAATTTACAAGAAGGAAAAATACAGAATTAAACATGTTAGGCAACGTAACAGTTAATGCTGTCAAATATCAAGATGTTGGCAAGGCTATGCTACGTCTGCCAGCTCCAGTTTCCACAGCTTACTATATCTCTTGGGCCTTTATTTAACCTCCCTTTCCAATTACATTCTACTACATTTGTCTTTTATTTTCTACTATGCTCCCTCTTCTTCAGTTTGTCTATCCTGGTCAATTCACTTTTCTCCATTTCTCTCTTTGTCTCCTATGCTGTGCATGCTCTCTCACTAGCGCTCTCTCTCTCTCTCTCTCTCTCTCTCACACACACACACACACACACACACACAATTTATGTCAGTATTGTATCACCAAGTTCTCATATTTCCCCCTCCCCCAATTTGGTTTGCTTCCTATGCTTCCTAGCTCAATATCTCTTAGACCAGTAGTTCTCAAACTGTGTGCCAAGTCCCATGGTATAATATGAGGGTACCCCTCAAAAGCATGTTAGCACTTTTTGAATGGCTCCTGGAATGCATTGGGATGGGTTGGAACCTGCAAGCTTCAAGATAAAAAACATACTCTCAAGTTTATTATTTAGCAGGATACTGAGCCATCTCAATGTAACATGGGGTACAACTAGCATGGCTCCTCCAGATGATCTCAGTGTTTGGGCTGGGATATTAGGGTTCAGACACTCCTTATGGTAACCTGGACTCAACCTGTTCAGGGCTTTGGCTATTGACATAATATATGAACCTGGCCCAGTAGCATATAGGCAGCCAGTTCAGATGTTTTAGCAGAGGTGCCACATGCTGTTGGCTTTCTGACCCCATCTGCAGTCAAACTGACGCTTTCTTCACCTGCTGGAGGTTCCAAAGTAGGGCAGTACTACATACCGTGCATTACAGTAATCCAGACTTGAAGTTACCAATTCATGGACTACAGTGGTCAAGTTATCCCAATCCAAATATGGGCGTAGCTGGTATACTAGGTGAAACTGCTAGAGATATTTGGGCCTCTTGTATCTAGGTGTATCTAGGAGTACTACCAAGTTACAGACCTGCTCCTTTAGGAGTGCAACCCCATCCACAAATTTTGTTGGCTCCCACCCCCACAAGGAATCACTTTATAGGAAAAAATCCCTAAATTTGGTCAATTTTTAAGTTCTACTGGTTCTGATCCTTCACAATATTTCCAGGACATTTCAAACTCCTATTTGGAGCTATTATAGCTCAGAATTTTGAATCTTTACTCAGCATTCCAGTGCACCAAACAACTATAAAAACAGAACTGATCCTTACCGGTCTTCAAGTGAAATACATGATGCCTCACACCTGATACCATTTCCATTCCTGTGACAAGAAAATGTTTGTCTGGCCAGCTACTTATTCCAGTACAGTTCTCTCTTAATATACAATAGAATCTTGCTTCCTCAAAGTTTTTGTACACAGCCAGGGGGTGAACAGCCAGCATTATTTTCCCAGGGTAATCAATGAAAATGTCAGGACCAACTTTTTAAAAAAAGAAGAGACAATTGAGTAACGTGATTATAATTTAGTAACAAGATTACTGACAGCAAATACAGCATGAATTGCTATATGAAAGAAAGCAAATTTAGGAATCTTAGTCACTACAATTAATCATACTTACTCTGGGCAAATTCAGATTCATAATCATAAAACAGAGCAAAAGGTTACTTGATCCTATGATGAGCATTTATATTGTATAACAATCAAATATTCCAATCAGTACCTATTTCTTTTTCACAAACATAGAAATGTTGCTCAGTGCATGGTAATGCCATAAGTCTGCCTCCTCTAACCATCATAACACATCCATTTGCTGTGGCAGGAAAGTCCCATAACCTGATTAAAAATATAAAAAATAAGCTGGTAGAATTAACAATGCAGTTTATTTATACTCTCTGCCTTACAAAATTTTTAAAAACCCAACAACTGAATATCCCATACATTTCTGTACTCTTTACAGCAGTATTCCTGAGAATGCAGAACCAATTTGTTTACTTCAGAGGGCGCCTTTATAATGTTGTATGTTGTCTAATTAAAAGCAAACCGGAAACTTTTCTAGAATATGTAGAAAAAACTGAAATCTAAAAGCAGAATGCAAACAAAAAGCAGATGGCATAGAAATTAGGGACATCTCTGAGAGTCCAGTTCCCAAATTAAAACAGAATGGATGGAACAATAGCTCAACACTAAACATAGTAGTGTGGTGTCACAGGAAAGTGGGACCAACTGCCTTTATATTACTGAACAGAACAAAAATCCAGTTATATTGATAAACAGGCAGCCCCCAGTTTACGCATGTTCAATATGTGCACGATCAAGCCTATACAAATCATGCCAAATGTGGAAGTGACCTGGAAATGCCATAAAGACGTCACTGAAAGGGTGGAATAGAGGCAAGGGCAGAACGAGGTGTTTGCAGGCTTTTTCAATGGTTTTCTTTGGTATGCAAAATGTTAACAGGAGGCGACCTGTAAATTGGGAGGGGAGATTTCCCTAAACCTACGAAATTAATAAATGTCAGAATCTAGCTAATATTTGGATAAGGACTGGAAAATGCAACCTGCTGAACTGTGCCAGATGTGGAATCCCTGGGTTGGTGCCTGGTAACTAGGTGCAGAGCCATTAAAAACCAATACCAGGGCCATTAAGGATTTTGGCAATACAAATGAACTGTCCTCTCCACCACCCATCCTGGTTCTGAGGAGTGGACAGAGGCAGGACAATTAACAGGAGATGGGGAGGGGTGACTAGAAAAAGAGTAATTTCATAGGAGGCTTGGGTTTTGGGTGAGAGGTGTGCTGGGAAAGAGAACAAAGGTCAGACCCCAAGAACTGCTGGGCAGGCAGAACCAACTTGGCTGCTGCCTGGAAGAGGCTGCCTTAAGAGACAAGGGGCCGTGACTGACTGCTGCATTGGAACTAAGCTTGCTGAAGCTATGGGGGGTGGGGGTGGGATGAGAGACACTCTTAGGGTAAAATGTTCTGCACCCCCTCCATTGTAGATTTCCAGGGGTAAATGTGTTAATAAACCAAATTTCTTAAAGACACTAGCCTCCACTGTCTTTCCAATGGAAACGCAATCCTGGGTAAGCTCCTGGAATCTCACACTGCACATGGAGATTATGGTGACATGTAACAATATTATTCCATTCAAACAAAACTGAAGGAAGGCAGTCACAAAAGAATGGGGGGGGGGAATGTATATCTTCCTGAGAATAACTCTCTCCGTCAGTCTGTAGGCCTTACCTTCCAAAATGCTTCTCATCACCAAAGCCTTCTTTAGCATCCTCTTCTGATGACAATTTGAGAGTTATAACTGAGCAAGTGTTATTAAAAACAATGCTCAATAGGTACTATGGAAGTAACTATGGAACTATGCTCTTTTCCTGCAACTGCTGAAATTGAATGCTTACCAGGAGTAGTGTAATGGATCAACAGCTTCTCGGCCGTCACTCCATTTCCATACACTTCCTTCCTGTAGCAAACCAATCCAACTCTGACTTTCCATCATAGTATTAAGCCACTTCTAGAAAAAGAAATCTCTTTTAAAAACAGCTTATCAAATTTAAGACCTGAACAAATATCTGGAATCTGTATTGGGATGGATGGAATTCAACAGGTACTGTTGGTTGATGACAGATGCAAGCTACAGAACCCTGCTAGACAAAGGATCCTTGGGATGGCTTATGCAAAGTCTTTAAAAGACAAAGATGTTGATTGCCACCATTAGCACATCAAAGGAAGGGTCTCAGGACTGTGAAAGACAGGGTAGTCAAGGTGATAGGGAGGGAGCAGGTGGTGCTCACATGAAAAAAATATGCCTCTGAAAATGTTCTTGGGATAGGTAGGAGTTGCTTGGAGTAGGGATGTGCTGGGAAGAAGGGGAACAAAAGCCAGAAATAATCTTGGCAGGGTGACTGAAGTAAGGGTGGGCTCCAGTGCTACACTGCTATGGGGAACACGCCCCTCTTGCAATGACTCCTTCCATCTAAATTCAGGTGTAAGTATGTGAATAAGAAGGACGCGGGTGGCGCTGTGGGTTAAAGCACAGAGCCTAGGACTTGCCCATCAGAAGGTCGGTGGTTCGAATCCCCACGACGGGGTGAGCTCCCGTTGCTCGGTCCCTGCTCCTGCCCACCTAGCAGTTCAAAAGCACGTCAAAGTGCAAATAAATAGGTACCGCTCCAGCGGGAAGGTAAATGGCGTTTCCGTGCGCTGCTCTGGTTCGCCAGAAGCGGCTTAGTCATGCCGGCCACATGACCCGGAAGCTGTACGCCGGCTCCCTCAGCCAATAAAGCGAGATGAGCACCGCAACCCCAGAGTCGGTCATGACTGGACCTAATGGTCAGAGGTCCCTTTACCTTTTATGTGAATAAGACATATTTCTTAAAGCTACAACAGCTTCCACTGCGTCTTGATTCTTAAAGGAGCACAGATTCTGGTTGGGCACCTAGAACTGTCCTGGAATCTTGCTACTGCTCGGCAGTCAGCAGAGTAGTGCTCAGCCTTTGTAACAATACTTAAAACACTGGTACAGGCGTTACAGCTCTTCAGCCATGTACTTCAGGCCTTGATGGTAAATAGATTGATACAAGCAATTTTCCTCCCACTATTCCCTAGATTGCTTTTTAGCACCAGCTAGTTTACTCAAGCTGGTCATCACAAACACTCTTTTCCAATAACACAAGAGACGACTCTACACATGGACATCACCAGATGGGCAGCATCGAAATCAGATTGATTATATTCTCTGCAGCCAAAGATGGAGCTCTATACAGTCAGCAAAAACAAGACCTGGAGCTGACTGTGGCACAGATCATCACCTTCTTATCATCACAGCACCTATACACTGGGCTAGATATAGCAGGACTTTCAAGGTACAAATCTACGGTACTTTGTTTTTTTCTTGAGAGGGAGTACTATTAGTTTTCTTTAGTTCTTGGCCATCCAGCTAGCCTTTTCCCTCCCTCTGTTGTACCTTAGTGCATGTACCTAGCTTGGCCAGAGAACGGTCTAGGCTCTGCTCGCCAGTCTCCCAAACGACCTGCCAGCCAGTCCCATTTCTGAGGCTTACATGCCTTCCACACCCTTTTGCCTTTTTGGCTTGAGCAATAGGGAGAGAAAACCATCTTCAATGGGTCAGATTTGGCTTATGAATCTCCAGCAGCCTATTACCTCTTCAGTCTAAATGATTACATATCTGATCAAATGTAAAAAGTTGCAGTGCATTAAACCTAAATTAGTCAGTTTTAAATGTACTTATGCCTGTTCTTTTCAATGATCTGATGTGTATGATTGGGTTTTTGCCTTTTTGAAATATTTCCAGCTGCTTTTCCTGAAAACAGGAAGAAAGGTAGCCTAAACTGAAACTAGCAATGTTTAAACCTTTTACAGTACAGTGGTACCTCGGGTTACATATGCTTCAGGTTACACACGCTTCAGGTTACAGACTCCGCTAACCCAGAAATATTACCTCAGTTTAAGAACTTTGCTTCAGGATGAGAATAGAAATCGTGCTCCAGCGGCACGGCAGCAGCGGGAGGCCCCATTAGCTAAAGTGGTACTTCAGGTTAAGAACAGTTTCAGGTTAAGAACGGACCTCCGGAACGAATTAAGTACTTAACCGAGGTACCATTATATGTCTTTTTGTTGTCTCAAATTTATCCTTGCACTAAAGTACAATACCTTTTCCTTTTCATTGTCAATTTTGACAAGGTTGACATCCTTGTAGTATGAACACTGCACGCTTGCCTGTGCGTACTGCTGTTTCCTTTTCTTTTCAAAATAATAGCAGTGTCCGTCATAAAACCACCATGGGGCATTCTGTGGACATTTTGGATTCCTGATGCCTGAAATGAAGAAAATTATAAGGAAACTAATGCTGATCTCCTATGTCAAGTGAGAACTGAACCTTCTCTATATTTGAGGATAATATCCATGATTGGATTTCTCCTCCAACTTGCTCCAAAAGACAGGTATGTCATCTGTAGTGGGCAGCCTGGCATCTTGCCTGCTCCAAAAAAGCAGCTTCAGGCACAGCTCTGCTTCTCTCCGTTATTATTCTTATTCTTATTATTAAGTGGTGAGTGTGTGATCTTTCCACGGGAGCATTTGATTGGCTGGAAGTGCATGGTATTTCACACATAACTGGTGCAATTACTCCATCTTCCAGTGAGGGGAGATTTTTGGTTATGTTCCATCTTCCCAGGATTTTTCCATTGTTTGTTTGTCCTCTTACTTGTAGATATAAATGCACCCCTTCCTTGTGACAATGGTTCTGTTTGTTTTCTTCTTAGAACACAACCACTACCCAAGTTCTGCAAATGTCTAAACGTTGGTCTTCAGATTTGGTTTCACTAGCGGCTATTTTAGCTATTTCTAATATCATCAGAGAAAGAAGACAGGCTGACTCAACTGCCCTCCAGTAAGATTATTTATTCTTTTCCATACAGCCTTAGCTATATCACATGCTAAACTAAAGCATTATGGCCAACCCAGCAGTGCAGCAGCTTTTAGTACTCCAAGTGACAGGAACACATTCTGACAGATATTCAGTCAGTTAGACTACAGTCCTTTATGTATTTACCTGAAAGTAAACCTCACTCAACTCAGTATGCCTAAATTTTTATTAAACATGAATAGTTTACTAGGACAGGTCACAATCTTGCAGAAACTAGAGGTGTGTCAAACCATTCATTTTATTTTCATTAATATTTTCATCATGAAGCAAAAGCTCATGTATAATGCAGATATTCTGAAGCAAAAGTTGGTTGCAATGTTTGCCATTATACTATTTTCTGAGGTTTCACAACTGTACACCCTTTTCTTCATTCAAAAGCACTACCAGTTACACATATCAAATTTGCACTGAACGGAATCATGCTATTTTAACATGTTTTTTGCTTCACATTACCAACTGTATTTGCATCTGTTTGCATTTACTTTCTAATGCTTTTCTACTGAAGTTCATACTGTGTCTAGCCTTTTGTTTTATAGGGCCAAATGAGCTGCCTCCAGAGATATGTAGTGTTAGTCATCATGCCTTGTCTCTAAGCCTGTCTCAAAAACGTTTCCTTAAAAACAGCACCAACAAATCTCATAAGCATTTTGTAGCAACATCGCCACATTGTATCTGCTTTTAAATAAGTATCTTTTTGTATTTTCCATTGTTTTCTTTCATGGAGACTAATGAGCGCATCTAGCAAATACTGTATACAGATTGCTTGTTTTTAGTTTTGAGAAATGGCACAAACAAGAAAACTTCTATTTTGGAAATAAGAAGGGTAGAGGGTGTTGTGGGTAAAAAAAGTTCATGCAGATTGCACATGCTGGCGAACATATTCAAAACATCATGTTACAAGGAAAAATCTAAGGATGGAATTTTAAAAAAAACCCAACTACTTAGTTATTTGAGCAAGTGGTCTCATATGCATTTCATCCTGCTGTGGTTTTACACTTGGTTGAATTCAGTGGAAATACCCTTAACCTCCCCTGTAAATTAATCTGTTATTTGCAAGGGTTCTACCAAGGCAACCAAAATTTTCCATAGCAAGACAGCTCCACCCTTGCAAAATAAACATTCTAGATTTTCATTTGTGCTTATACAGTGGTACGTCTAGATGCGAACGGGATTCGTTCCAGAGCCCCGTTCGCATCTAGAAGCAAACGTAAATAGCGACGGCACGTCTGCGCACGCGCGGGTCGCTTTTCGCCGCTTCTGTGCATGTGCGTGACGTATTTTGAGCGTCTGCGCATGCACAAGCGGCGAAACCCGGAAGTAATGCGCTCCGTTACTTCCGGGTTGCCGCGGAGCGCAACTCGAACGCACTCATCCCGAAGCACATTCAACCCGAGGTATGACTGTATATAGACAAAAAAACCCCACACAAATCTGTTCAAAGTAATACTGTACCTAATTCACACAGTTCACCTTTGAACTGGCCAATACACTGCATCCTTTCTGGGCACTTGCCATTTACTGAATTACACCTGAATCCTCCATAGCATTTTTTACAATCGGATGCACAGTTATAACCATAGAAACGAAAGTTACATTCTGTGTAGAGAATCAGATAAACATTATTACACACTTAAAACAAAATCATACAAAACCTCAGAAGCAACCAAATGACGTCACCATCTAGCCAGCTTCTGCACAGAACCAGCTGATCTAAATGTTAATATGCAGAAGGGGTCGTGGGAAATAGGGGAGTTGAGGACTTTGAGGCATCTGACATTAATAAAGATGAAGGCTGATGTAACTGCTTATTTCATTTTTTAAAAAACCAAAGATCACTTAAGTTGAATTCCACCATTTCCAGTGAGAAAAGCATATCAAACCATTGTAGAGAGGGAAGGGGCAGTATGGAGAAAGCAGATAATCCTGGTTGACTCATAACACAGACACATAGATCTTAACCTAAAGGCTGTGCCTAAAGTTACTATGATTTGCCTGCCTGCACCATATACTTAATTCTCAGAGTTGTTTAAAAATCAACCCCTCTTTCCAGGAACTCTGGAGAATTGTAGCTCTGTGAGGGAACTAGGGGTCTCCTAACAGGTCTCAGCACCCTTAACAAATTACGGTTCTCAGGATGCCATTGGGGAAGATATGGCTGTTTTAAGTCATATGATACCACTTTAAATGCATCATGCAGACAGGATCTCAGACTGCTGTGAAGCTAAACTAGGGAGGAGGGTGGAAGAGAGAAACAGAAGGTAGGAACAAGTTATGAGCATTCAAAATTCCTTTTTCGGTACCTAAAACAATGTAAATGAGTAAGTAAAGACTCCCAGCTAAGACCAAGAAATACAGTACATGAGTGAAAGGAAGTAAAGACTAAGTGAGCAGAGTCTAGAGGACCAGTCCCTAAAACAAAGAAAAACAGGATAATCATATATGGGAAAATTATTGCTTCTGTAAGTCTCCTCCGTTTAGATTGCAGGACTTAAAATCTCTTGCTTGAAGCTTGGGGAGGGGGGAGTATTTTTTTAAAAAGGGGGGCAATCCCTGTTGCAGGTAATGATACTGCACCCCACATAATACAGTTCTTTGAATTTTCATGTCATGTCTTTTGGAGAAATCTCTGCATAAGGTCACTGCAACTGTGATGAACTGGGTTCCAAAAGTTTTAAATTTCTAAACTCTCTCAAATGTGTGTATTTCTTGATTTTATTTAAGAAATGTGTTTTCTGGTCTTCTGTCAAGAAAGACACACTTATCGTCAGGCTTTAAAAGTCCATGTATGACAGTCCACATGTGCACTGGAGGCTTTTTCTACATCACCACTATCCATTTTAGTCAGAAAACCCCTAAAATGGGTAGTTAATATCGTAGAGAGATGCAGCAAGAAAGGAGAACCTGAGAACTTTTCCCGGGCTTCCATATATGTGCATGAAAGCACTTTCTGCATGGGGTTTTCTAGATCCTGACCTATGAGTTTTGAATGTAAGCAAGATATGGCTTTGGCTAAGACATGAAATCTAAATCTGGGGAATGAAATAGAATTACATTTTACAGCTCAGATTTAAAATGGGAGCTATTTAGATTACAGTAAGAACAAATACACAAGCTTTTCAAACTAAATCAAAACTTGTATAGTGAAGAAAAATGAAAGATCCCTATAAGACCCACAATACTTTGCAAATATTTTTAGAGTACTAGTGCATTTTAAAAACTGTTTACTAGTTTTTATTTCAGGCGCACAAACATACCACGTCTTATGTATGCAGTTGCAGTTTCATCATAAGTAACAATTATATCAACACCTCTTGTTCTTCTGTAGTATCGGTAATCTTTCACTATTCCTGTGCAGCTGGCATCATTTAAGCAGTCTAATGCAGCGGTGGAAAAGGAGGTATAAAAGTGAGGTTCTAATGGTCCTGACAGAAAGTGATCAGTATAGACATCAAAAAGATTTTCCACTGAGGTAAAAAGAAAAAAGAGGGAGGGAGCAGGAATTGTTTTTACTATCCATTCTAATAGAAATATGCTTAGAATAATTATCAAATAAAGTTTACAAGACATTCTTTTTATCCAGTTATGTTGTTTCACCTCAGAGTTCTTCTGTGGATTACCGTACTTTTCTTTTACAGACCTTGATAGTCAAATGTTTGGCAGTGCAACACCCTCAGCGCCCCCCCCCCCCGGCGTTCAGAACATATACACGCCAGAGATACTCTAAACAGAACTCCATGTCCTAGCAGAAGGGGCAAGGGTAAAATGTAAATCTCTAGCTTAGGTGTTTTCATAGCAATATGTTGGACTCACTGACTGTTCCACAATATAGATTAAGACTTCTTACTCATTTAGCTTAAGAGTGTGAATGTGCTAGATATAATTGCTGTACCTACACGACATAAAGATTGATAGACAGATATTACTTCACATTAGTTACTCCTTTAGTTAATGTATATTTTCTTTCACTGAATGAACCATTCTTTCAGTAGTCTGGTGAGAGAGTATGTTCTTGGTTAACAGATTAATTGCCAAGTACATCAGGGTCCAGAAAGGTCTTTTTCCATGAGTGGATGTGCCACTGCCTCTTTCTTTTAAAATATTTTCACTGTAGAATTTTGAACCTTTGACAATTCAATATTACATTTCTTATGCAATAAGATAATAGTGCAATCATAAAGAGGGGAAAGAAAAGTGGAGAGAAACAGATCAATATACTGTACATAAAAATCTAACAAAAAAAATTCCTTCCAGTAGCACCTTAAAGACCAACTAAGTTAGTTCTTGGTATGAGCTTTCGTGTGCATGCACACTTCTTCAGATACACATTCTTTCTTTGTGTATCTGAAGAAGTGTGCATGCACACGAAAGCTCATACCAAGAACTAACTTAGTTGGTCTTTAAGGTGCTACTGGAAGGAATTTTTTTTGTTTTGACTATGGCAGACCAACACGGCTACCTATCTGTAATAAAAATCTAAATTATTGTGAATTGATTATAAGGTGAAAAATCATCATTTACATTGTCATTCCACAATTATATAAATATAAGCAATTTCTCAATACATTTATTTTCCTGATTATTCTATATTGTGTTCCTCTTATACATTAACCTTATCATTAGACTAATTTGTCAAATTTTCCTCAACCATTCCTCTATAGTAGGGGGATCCTTCAGTCTTCCATTTTTGAGTCATAAAAGGTAAAGGTAAAGGTACCCCTGCCCTTACGGGCCAGTCTTGACAGACTCTAGGGTTGTGCGCCCATCTCACTTAAGAGGCCAAGGGCCAGCGCTGTCCGGAGACACTTCCGAGCCAGCGCAGCACACGGAAACGCCGTTTACCTTCCCGCCAGTAAGCGGTCCCTATTTATCTACTTGCACCCGGGGGTGCTTTCAAACTGCTAGGTTGGCAGGCGCTGGGACTGAGCAACGGGAGCGCACCCCACCGCGGGGATTCGAACCGCCGACCTTTCGATCGGCAAGCCCTAGGCGCTGAGGCTTTTACCCACAGCGCCACCCACGTCCCAAGTTTTGAGTCATACTATATATTAAACACACTTTAATTCTTTTGCACCTCCAGCACTGCTTATTTTGGCTATAAATTTTGCCAGTGTTATGTAGTTAGATACTATTGGAATAGTAGTTTGAAATTGTTTTCTTTCATATTCACACCTAATAATATTTTGGGGATTATTTTTAAATTCTAAACGTAACAGAGATATTCTTGAAGATAATATTTGTTGGTAATAATCAATTTTTTTATCTCTTTTGTCTTTGATGTCAACTGTAGGGTAATTAAAAATAATATATTCAATAATTTGAGTTATGAGGCTGAGATTAAAAAGTCTTTATTAGCAGGGTGGTAAAAGCTCCACATCTATTAAGTGATTTTCCTCCATCATTAAAAAAAAAAATTGGTAATACTCTTCAGATATTACTTAGGACCTGCCAATTACAGATGATACAGCTCCATTATAGTCTCTGCCAACAGTCACTCCCCTTTCTGCATGGTTTTTCATTAAGTTGTTTAGGGATTTAAAGAAATTTGATTATTTATCAGTGCATAGACATAGATCAGAGACTATGTATATTGAAATATGACCCCTTCTGAGTATTAATACCACCATCCCTTTCAAGTCAGTGATTCCACATGGTCAGCACCCCCCAGCCCTGACCTGAACAACAAGCCATGATGGGCAAATACTGGGACAGACAGCTAAAAGCACACTGTCCACATCCTCTGGCCTCAACTAATGGAACTGATCGCATAGGCTTGAATACAGAGTACTTTAAACGAGAACAGGCAAGTCCTTTGATCAAGTGGCACTGCCACTAATTATTTAGTCAACAATCCACTACATTGGGGTGAGAACTTGTTCGGCTCAAGAGTCACATTACTTGGTGGTTAACCTTCCACAGGTCATGTGCAAGAAGCGAGCAGTGCCACTTCACAAATCTCTTTGATACACATAACATCCTTATCGCACATACATAAAAAAAATCACCCAACTGATTCATTCATTCATTTACTCTCTCCAATACACTTTTACCCCAAACCCCAGCAATTGAGGATGGGAAAATTACATCTTTTTTCAAGTCTAATTGCCATAGAGAGGTGATCTTCATGGAACTGGATTAAGTCCCAGCTGCAACTTCCAACCAGAGACTGTTTTCAAGTTTAATTACCCCCACCCAGGCAAATATCCAAGACAGCATCCCCTCCTGCAACCACAATACAAAGCTAGACCTACTGGAAGAGCCTTTTTGATTTCCCTGTATCAATATTGTGTGCCAAAATTTGAGGTTTTGCAAAAGAGGGCATACTGCCCATGGTCAAGGATCCAAACACTGCAGTGATTTGTCAAAGATGACTTTGTAGAAAGCATAGTCCATTCAAAATCACTCTGAAAAAGAACAGCCTGTTTCATTCCTTTTTATTCTGTACTATAGTCCTGTACAAGTTTTGGCAAAGGAGTGTACATTCTGCACTTCCTAGGGCCAGCATGTGTACCCAATACTGTATGGCTCATCAATCTCATCTATACTAATTCTGCAAATACAGCAGATCTTGTCCAGTAATGTTTCTGTTAGAAATTGTAGAAATACATTTTTTCACTAACTTGAGTTCTCCATTAACTCATGTGTTTCCAAATTGCAATATGTGGAATGTGTAAAGAGTGAGACACTGGTAATTCTCCTAAACATTCCATAACAATGTATTTGAAAGAGGAGGGTATCATTGAGCAGAATGTCCAGCAGCAATGTTCATCCCAGGATGGGCCACCTCAGTGCCCTCTGGCAAGTGTAGATCATCTGTTGGAGCATATGCCTTCCAAAGGATGTTTCCTCAGTGATACAAGTGTCAGAGCTGTATAAGTCTTTCCAAAATACTTTTTGGAAGTCCTCCAAATGTCTAATGTGTGCCACTCCTTTTCTTTGTGGGACATAAGGCAAGGAAAGGAAGGAAGGAAAACATCAGATTTTGTGCCTGGCGGAAGGCACAGTTGACCTTAGGAATAAACGTTTGCAGAACTTTCATGTTTAAGAACCAAGAGAACCAGAGTTCTGAGACCCTTCTTGCTGAACTCCAAGAACAGCACCTTCCAGAATGGCATTTTAAAGTGTATCTGTCAGAGACTGCCTCCAGGTCCCAGCTCACAGAAGACCAACGCTAGCCAGCAGAACTGTACAAAAGTCTTTATTGAAGTTTAGTTCCCATTTTCGAGCCCTAGCGTGCGTCTCTACGTCTAGACCCTAGACCAGCGAAGCCTCGTCTGAGTCTCCGCCCCCTGTACACCAGTTTAAGACTCTAGCCTTACTCCACCTTCTTCGTTTCTCCTTCCGCCTCTGGGTCCTACTACCCCCCGGGGTGCCTTCCTTCCTGGACGCCTCGGATGCGGACCCCTCGGACTCCTCCCCCTCTCTTCGGCGGGCTTTGGGACCCGGCTCCCTCTCCGGGCTGCTCATTGCGCCACCCTCTTGTACATTTGAACTTGGCGCGCGCGCGCTGCCCCTGACCTTCCTTTTGACCGTTTCCTCGCTCTCTGATGCAGGCGTGGCTAACCCTGACTCATGTCCTTCCGCTGACGGAAAGCTGCCTGCTGCCGATGCCTGGGGCTCCTCCCCCCTACTGCTCTCCGGTGGGGAAGCTGGTCCCGATTTCCAGCTGCTGCTCTCTGAGTCCCCTCTGGCCCCTCCTTCCTGAGGTGTTCCCTCTGGCAACCCCCTAGCTCTGACCACGGGAGCCCCTTTCTGTGAATCCTCTGATTCGCTGGAGAGACTTAGAGACCTCGGACGGCTATCATCGCTGACCTCTCCCTCGGATTCCTCTCCCTCGGTCTCTAATTCCTCCCTTTCCTGTCCCTCTGCTCCTGAACCCCTGACAGTATCATATATATGGAGCCTCAAAGCTGATCAGCGCTTGCAAATCTTGTGAAGGTGCCACACCAGAAATCTGTGCACTTGATATTAGAGAAGTGAGTCTCCCTTTAATATGCACTTCAAACTGGAAAGGCAGGACTGCTCCATCCTTCCTCAAAACTGTGGACATTGCTTCTGCCTGTCTCAAAACTATGTAGCCTGAGCTAGGACTACCAAGGTCAGCCAAGGTTGCAGATGCACCCATCTATCTTCACAATCTTCTGTCTCCCAGATGAGGTGTGGGGAGCCTTTGGCCCTCCAAATGTTGCTGAACTACAACTCTCATCAGTCCTAGCAAGCATGGCTAATGGCAGCTATGGTTCAGCAACATCTGGAGAGCCAAAGGTTCCCCAGGCCTGCCCCAGATGGTCGTGTACAAGTTCCACTACACCTCACTCTTCACTCATTGAAGATTAGATCTTTTAAAACAGTACACACTCTGGCTGAGAGTTGTCCAGCAGTACTCTGGCATTCTGAATTCCCTTGGGAGGCCTTTTGGCATCTCAGGCATGGAAGCTATCTGGGGCAAATGATAAGGGAAGCTCCTTAGGACCATCTAGATGGCCTGTGCAGTTGGCTTGTAGACCCCTATCAAACCTGATATTCATTTGTGTATCACATGATTCACAGCTTGCTTCATCCTGCATGATAAAGGATACCTATGCAACCTTGTGCCTCACCATGAACGGAGAAAAGAAATCTGATTAACCTAGAGAGCTCACCTTGATATAATTAAAATCAAAATTCTAAGCAAGTATTTAGGGAAGTTTTTAATGTCTGATGTTTTATTGTGCTTTTAATATTCTGTTGGGAGTCGCCCAGAGTGGTTGGGGAAACCCAGCCAGATGGGCAGGGTATAAATAATAAATTTATTAATTTATTATTATTAATTATTACAGATGTTTTCTTCTTCATCACCTTCAGAACTCTACTGTGCAGTTTACCTTCAATTCTCTTGCAAATAAATTTGTGTTTTTCCTCACAATTTAGTCTCAGAGCAGTTTGGTCTACTGAATTAAGACCCATACATCTTCCAGCTGGGCTCCCTTTTAGTACCAACCTGTAAGAAAAAGACATGACTGATTAACTGGTATAGGCACAGATATGCACATTTCTGTTACATCTTATAAAAAACTTTTCAGCCACATTACAGATCACAACAACAATAAACCAGGAGCAGCCAGTGAGGAAGGGTGGCACCATGCTCCTGGCCTCCAACAACAGAGTTGCTGCAGCTTACTGGGAAGGAGAGGGGCATTCTGCAGGGCACATTTACTCTTCAGCCACAGCACCAACCTTCTTGTCACCTTGCCCATCTCCCTCCTTGTAAGCGGCAGTGACTTCACAACCAGGTGCATGATGTCACTCCTCCTCACCGGCTGCTCCTAGAAGGAAACATTAAAAATAAACCCAGTCCGACATGCCATCTGGACCGGACTACTGTAACACACTCTTTATGGGGCAGCAGTTAAAAACCATCCAAGAACTTCTACCAGTGTAAAACACCACCACTAAAACGTTGATCGGGGCAAGTATTGTACAAGATGTGCAGTTTCCAAGTGAAATTCAAGGTGTCAGCTATTACTTCTAAAGCCTTAAACAGCTTGGGACAAAGCTTCTTGCAGTTTGTCTCCAACCAAGTGGAGCTGTCCATCCTTTAAGATGTGTGACACAGCCCTCCCACATGGCCTGGCTTTCTCTATGGCAGGCACATTTCATATGTGCAATTTCTTGTTCCAAGAGATTACCTTCCTATTTGCGTTTCACCAGCATTTCAAGACATTTCTTTTTAAACAAGACTTTGATTCTGTTGTTGCTTAATTTATATGCCATTTTCATTTTGAGAATTTAATGTATTTATTATTAGCTCTGGATTTCTGTGCTCTTTCTGCCTTTGCTTCTTTTGTTCTTTGAGGTAATTATTTTAGTAATTATTTTTGCTTTCATTGTTCTGTTACAGTGCGTTGGAGTTGTTTATAGTTTGCCTCTGCAGACAATTAGGAATACAGACTTCCACAATGGTAAATTGATGCCTGTTTTTAACATTTTAATGGTTTTATGCTTCTATTGTTGTAAGCTACTTTGATTTTTTTAATATGATATAGCGGTACACAAATACCTTTATAAATAAATAAATATATAACAAAACTGAGAAAAATAGTTTTACTCAAGATGAAAATAGTAATATTGAAATGCAAATTAGAAACGATGAAACTAAAATTGACAGAAACACTTATGTGTACCAGTATACACTTATGTACCAGTGTAATGCTTTAGCAGCTGATTTCATGTTTGACCAAATCCATATGGATTTTTGCTTCCTGCTATTCAGCCCAGTCCACAAAATGTCACGAGGGTTTACAGAGGACAACCAGTCCTGCCAAAATACAAGAGACAGTAAAACAATTTGGGATGCAACAATATTTGATGGCTATATTAGCCTTCTGCTAAATTTTACAAGGTCAGAGTAGAGCTAACAGTACTTTAAACCACATAAAAGGAATGCCCCCAAGCCCTGGGGTACAGGCCTTGGCAAAGGCTCCTGTAAGCTCCAGCTGGAAGAGATGGCTTCCTACCTCTTCTGAGATAACACAGATAGGATCCTTAGCCCCAAGCTGGCAGAATTTTAACAAGCTGGCAGCAACTGAATGACAAGACAGGCTCCAATGCCTGGAGTTTGTGTTTGGCTTTGGCTCATAGCAAAAATGGGATTTCCATTTTCCCAACTTCCCAAACTAGGACATTTTGTTTTTGAATTCTCTCAGTTTTAATATTTGCATTACTATCAATTTCTAGCACAAGAGGGCAGCATCCACAAGTCAAATGCTGGGTACAAACACATTCTTCCCAGTAACTCAACATACTTTAAACTTTATACAGTTCTTCTTAAATAGAAAGCTCAGTTCAAATCACACAGTTTTTTATCCTAATTTTTTTCTGTTTTTGATAGACAACTCCAATCCAGGTTCAATTTGTAACTAACTGGGTTTAGCAAACTAAGCTGTTTCCACACACACCAAGCTACAAATAGCGGCTACAAAAAATTAAGCCCAGTCATGTTCATAACTCACAAAGCACTTTCTAGAGATATACAATACTTGTGAAATAAATACCTCACCTCTTGTATGAACATGCTTTCATGTAATAAACTAGCAATCAGAGCCAGATATTGCAAGAATTTGTCTAATAAATTTCTTAATAAAATACCTTATGATTTAAAATGAGACCTCTTGAAGACCTACCTGTTTAAGACTCAAAAACATAGTGGGACTCAGAAGCAAGTCCTACTGAACTGAATGGGGCTTACTCCCAGGGAAATTTGCAGCCTTACTCTCTCTTGGAGAAGAGAGACACATTGTAGGGAACTCTCTGGCCTGTGTTGTTGGCGCTGATAAGCAGACACCCCTGACATTATAAAAGCAAAGAGAAATGCGGACCAGAGTGGAGAAAAATAGTGTCAAAGACAGCCACAGCACCTCTGAAAAGAGAACTAGTTGGAAGAATGAGCCAGAAGGAACACTGGCGTAAATCAGACCTGGCCTACAAAGTTAGGGATATTTGATTTAGTCAGGGAAACCTAATTAGCAAAGACCTTCACTTTAAAGTGAATGTGGTATAGGGAAAGAGACTCACAGCACCATGGGACGCGAGCCAGACTGGGGCTGTGTCTTTTGATGCTGCTGCCACAGCACAACCATCACACTCATAACTGTTTTTAAAACACAGTAGGTTGTGGTAATGACAGGTGCAAATATCAGAAAGCCAAACCAATGCCAAAACAATGCTGATATTCTGTTTAAAATTTACAAACCCTGCTTTTAACTGAAGATATTTCAAAATAGTAACACACACACATATATTATATATGCATACACACACACACATACACACACACATATATATACATATACATACAGCCATATAAAATCTACCACTAGATCTCCATTATTTGTGTTTTGCCATAGGGATGTGTAAATACCATTTCACTTCTGCTTCCAATCCATACAAGGTCTGTACTTCTGAATCTTCTGCACTGTTTCCGAGAATCTGCCCAGCTGATGCTGACATTGCTGAAGTAATAGCAGCCATTTCCCCAATATTTCCAACCAGAAAATCGTGGACACCATGCACTGCTCATAGCTAATCAAAACACAAATAAACAACAGATAACATTCCAGTCTGCATGCTGTAATAAGATTTGTCACATGCAAGGACCACAATGCAGGGGCTTTATTTCACTCGGGTCAAAGACCCAGTTTGGCAGCCCCCCACGTGCATTTGCCTACACACACACACAGAGGCCGAGAGCCTCAATGGCAAGGCAAAAAAAGGCCAGCCTCCTCCATAGCTACGGCTCTGTACAATGCATGCCTATAATATGGGTTTCACTGTTATGCAAAAGCAAATAGTTCACCCAGGATCCATTCAAATTTCTCCCCAGATTTCTGTTTCAAATTGCCTGATTGTATTTGCAGAAGAGGACAATTGCATTCCTAACTCACTAATCTTTGTGTGTGTGTGTGTGTGTGTGTGTGTGTTGTTTTTTGCAGACTTTAGGCTTATCCACACTTCTGCTTGTCCTGTGTCTAGAAAGCATAGGTCCAAAAGGTTTTCAACTTGTTCCATGCTTTCTAGGCACAGGTCTAAGTGGTCAGCGGTTTTTTTTTGGTCCCACCACTTTCCCAAGGAAAACCCGCTGTTTACCATTGAATCAGAATAAACATGAATCCACACCAAAACAAATGACTGATGTTTCTTCCGATTCAGCGGTAAACAGGAGGTTTTCCCAGAGGAAAACAGTGGGACAAATGGAAGTGTGGATGAGCCACAGTTCATACTACTGTATATAGATGCACTGTCACAATTTTCAGTTTAATTTCTTCTCTTACTGGTTCCAGTGCTCAACAGGACATGTATGCTTTCATTAAAAAGCCATGCAAAAAGGAATCTGAAGTGGTGGCAGAAATCAATCACAAGTATATTGCAAAGTAGTTTAAGCAAAGGATCTATGACAAGTGGTCACAGATCCAATTGATGGTTTATCAGGCACAAGAAAGACTCTGGAATTGCTTTCATTATTTGTTTTGTTATTTTGCATTTTTCCTGCAGCACCGATATCCAAAAGGATTGAATTTGGGGGCATTCCCACCACATGTGGAGGTATGTGCCTGTGGAGGTGCAGCCTCTGTGTACGCTAGGAGGCACTGATAGGGCAGAGATGTCTTTAACTTATGCAAAGGTGTTTACACTTTGGCTAGAGACAAATTGGGAATGGTTTAAGTCTTTCAATCTGTGTGAAGCTATCTTAGGAAATAATGCATCAAAGTAGAGGATACATATACATTTTCAATGATGTCACATGAATACAGATTAAAAACCCAGCACTAGAAATGCAGCGAGTGCACAGTAAACAGGAGTATGAACACAGCTGCTAACTCTCCTTCAAATTCTGACAAGCGGAGGGCTTGGAAGATGGACGATGATTTTTCTCAGTTTCATAGAACTTTGTATTAGAAAAATTGCAATAATCTTTCCTGATTTTTCTCATTTTATCCAAGCATCCATGTGAGTCATGACTGTCTCTCTTTCAAGACCTCTGCTGAAGGGCTTGAGGAACAGTTTTCTCTAACTTGAGGTGAAGTTTGAATATGGGAGGAAACAGTAGGTGAAACTTCCAGTTTTGGCCTTCTTTGAGTGACAGTGCACATAAGAGAAATCCCAGCCTCTCTATGAAGCATTCTGTACATGCTAAAGAATTTAGGCAGGGTAAGAAGCGATTATTAGAAAAAACAACACCAAGTGGATGCTTAATGAGCCAAGTCAACAGTTGTGGCCCTCTGTCCTGTGTAATCACACACTGCAGTAACCCGTAAAATGGAAGACACAAGGTGAAAACTGCAGCAAACTGCACATGCACCAATTCCAAAATTAATTTTAGAAATTCTACAAATTAAGTCATAAGGAAGAAGAACATGGCCACCAAAAACAACTCACAACCCACAGATGGAACTGGAGGCATCCATTCCCACCACACTCAATTCTGAACATGGGGCTTAAACAAGGCAGCTTAGTAAGAGCATACGGGTCACATAAACTGACAGAATGCGTCTACACATAGCACAAGAGGCACGTCATTGTGGATAAACTTGTCAGAATCTACATGGTCATAAACCACCAGAATGCCTATATTACGCAAATCCAATTGAAAACACACATAAGTGTAATAGGCCGTATAGTGGTGGCTCAAAGATAAAGGTATGTCACCCACAATTTATGTGCTTGCTGCAGAAAACATTTGTGTACCCATGGCAACCGTGTGTGCATATAAGTATGCAGCCACTCTCAAACACTGAAGAATAGGTGATGGAATAAACTTATTGGGAATTAATCATGTGCAACACTGTAGATATCAAAATGTGAAAACACCAGCTCAGTCACATAGCTAAAATGTTACAGAGACAGAAAAGCTGGTATGCCTGGGCTGTTGCTACAAGGTTTCCCAAGCTAAGGTATGTCATGTGCAATGAAGAGTTAGGAATAACACTATTATATTTATTGGTGCTTCTTGAAAGTTTTTTTTTCGTTTACATTTAGTTTTGCACGGTAGAAAGAGTTCTTCTCTGCTCCCAATTCATCCCCTACTAGCTTTGTTCAAGTACCTCGATCACAAATAGTAGGCGAGTCCTGAGCTCTACAAGAATGAAAATTATCACAAACTCCAGTGTATGGATTGCATAATTCATCACCATAACATCCGCTGCAAACAGAGGAACAGTTCTTTCCAAAGTAACCCAAGGAGCAATCTATGAAAAATAATAAAAAGGACATAACAATAACATATTTGCCTTCCACAGTTCTCTGTTTCTTCTCCTGGTCATCTAATACTTAGGTTTTATTTATTTCATTTCAGAAATTATAAACCATTATACAGAGAATACCCAAGTAGTGTACAGAATATCCATTCCTCTTTCCCTTTTATGCCAAGCTCTCTCAAACTCTTTCTTCACACTATCAAAATACTTTCCACAAAGATTCTGCTCTTGAAATGAGAATAAAACATGCAAGCTATCAAAATGAATGTTTGCTCAAAATGCAGCATTTTAATTTTATATTTCTTTCAGCTGAAACTTAAAGCCTTTTTCATTTAAGGCAAAGAACTCACATTCTGATTACATCTCAGAATGCTCAGTCCCTAGTTCTATAAATTGTATCAGTCAGTTTTTCTGTTATCACATAATGCATAAAACAATACTGTGAGCTGCAATCTACAGAATGTTTGGCCAACCTGATTTGACATATGCTGCAGACCAGCGCTCTTCACTTTTTAGCAATACAGTTCCTCTAGCAATCGCATAGGCATTATTCCAGATAGTGATCCCTGTACATTGTTCTCTAAGCTCCAAGCATGCTGCCTTTGCAGAAATCAAATCTGCATGTACTTGAGATACAGAGCCTGGTGGTGATAGAAGCACCTTTCCTTTGTGTTCCTGGTACCGGTCAACAGCTGCAATAGGAAATAGAAGCCACACAGTAATGCAACCAGTTTAAATTAGTTGCACAAAATTGCCAGACTCACACTGGAATCAATTCCCAATATATATTAAAAGTGTGCAAATGCCAGTTAGGATTTGGCACACATCTTTACTTCAAGCATCATGTAACACTGTAGGCTTTTAACATTACTACGAAGTAAAAGCAGCAAGAATGGGTGGAACAGTTATTCAACTTTACATATCACAAGAATTATCAACTCCCACAGGGTCAACAATGGCAAGGTGTTCGGCTAAATGGTCTATAGCTGAGCCCTGTTGAGATTTTGACATGTTGTCCTATATGGAAGATTTATCTTATTTTTAGTCAATTGATTGCAATGCTCCCTGTGAGGTATGCTGGGTTAACTGCCCACAGGGTGAGAGTTTGTTGGTGGAGAAGGGCTTAAATGAAAGATGGGGTGTTTGCATTGCTCGAGGTGAGAGAAGGGATGGAAATTATTGGGGTTGAGCTTTTCACCTGCTGTTGTGTACATTTAACACTGGTTGTTAAATGGAATTGAGTGGATGGAGTGAAGTTGTGCATGCATGAAGAGTATGATTCTTGAGTGACTCAATATAACAGTTGGTTCCTCAATTCCAGATTTGTATTTTTATATATGAAGACACCTAGTTTTGTAATATTTATGATACTTCTTCTTGACATATTTTTTATATGATTTGTTTTTGTTTTTTACTTATGTATACTGTGTGGATATATTTACTCCTTAATTCTCTTATTTAAAATGTATCATATATTAATAGCAGTTGGATTGAATGTGGAATCTGTATGTAATATATTTTGAGCCAGATTGAACTAACTGGTCTGGTCATGCTAGTGGAATCCCATGTGAAGACTTCTGGTAGCACACCACACTCTCTTCCCCACACATGCCTCAGTTGGCTCTAGGAGGGTCAGGGAAACACGCAGAACAATTAGTAGAGCAGGGATGGGAGAGATTGTTCCATCAGGCATACAGGAAATGCTTGAACTGACAGAATGTTTGGAAAGCAACAATGTTGAATTCCTCCCTTTGATTTCTGTTAAGATGTAAACCGCTTAGAGATTTTCTGAAATATTAGGTGATATACCAGTTCAATAAATGAAAAAGCAACCAAACAATAGATTTCTCTGAATATACAGGCAATAAAATCTGCATTTGGATTATTTCATCATATACCATGCCAGTGGGATAGGAAAAAGCTAACCACTTGAATATCTGTCTGGAAATCACAGATATATTGGAAAAATTTAAGGAATTAAAAACCTGTAAAAACCAAACTCACCTGCATTTCGCTTGCAGATCCAATGGGCCTTTTCATTGCAATGCAAAGCAACCAAGCGACGTTTGGAAACTTTCACACAATGCACAGTATTTGGCTGGGCTGGGGACGATAGCTGAAGCCTTTCCAATTAGATTTTAGTACAGCAAAAGAGAAAAATTACATGATGTAACAGTGAAAACATGACTGCAAAAATATGCTCTTTCAAAATACTGATGTCAGAGATCACACTGATATTGTAATGTCTTCTGTCTCCAGTGTATCGCCCTTCCTCCTGGTAATTAAGGGCTTTTCCAGATGTATGCCCTCTGAGCTCCTGGTTAAGTGGCATGCCCCAAGAGAACCACTGGGCCCTCCAAGACAGAAAGAATTACAAAAGGGTTCTCTCTGGGAACTTAAGACTGTGCATGAAAACAGTTGTATTCATGGCTCTAACTATGGCATGCCTGCTGGTTTCTTGGTCCCCTCTAACAATGGCCTACACCACGGTCCTATTAATATTCTATGGAAATGTAAACATAAGAAAAGTTTTGTGAATGCCAATGCTAATAGGCCTTGTTGCCACATTAAAAGGGGGGGAGAGACTGTTGATGAAACATTCTGTCTTACCATAGTCCTATGTTCCTCAGCATCTTTTTACTGTTTTTTCATTATTATTCTCTATTTGTTTATCTATATTTGTTTACCCCATGATATCAATAACACAAAATCCCAATACACAGGATGAATGGAATACATAAGTGGTGAAAGAAAGAAAAAATACACTTGCATAGTTACAAACACCCCTGATACAATCATATCAGAGGAAAACAAATCATACTTCAATTGTGTTTTTTAATGTTCACATCTTACCAAGGAAGCCTCATATTTGCTGGTGTACCTTCTGACCATGAAAAAGTGTTAATATTTTCCAAGTTATTCAATCCAGTCCAAAAATCATCCAAAGGTAAAGCTAAGATCCAGTTCTGTGGAAAAACAATGGCAAAGTTTAAGATATTTTGACATACAAACCATATCGGCAAAAATATATTCACCTGGACCTCACATCTCTTTTATTTATTTTATAATTTATGTTTTCTAATACTTTTTATGATCCTACCTTCCAAGCCTTCCTAGATATTACATCCCTTAAATAATGTTGTTTCTACTTGTACAGTACACTAAGCATTAGTTCAAAGATACGAACGTTCCCGACATTCATAAGAAAACATTTGTTGGCTCAAAGAAGTTAAATGATTTGTGATGTCACATGGGAGTACAGAGAAAAAGATCAAGAAGTTCTTATTGCTCATCTGTTTGTAAGTGAGAACAAATCTGGTGTGAACAACTAGTAATTATCGGCTACTCTTGAGTTACAGTAAAATCATTTCCGATTTTATCAGGTTTCAAAACTCAAAAACAGCATCATCTGCTCATCTGTTGCATAATTCATAACTAAGACTGTAATATAAACTGCAATACTGTCAAATGTCTTGTTACCTAGGATTTGCTGGTTTCTCTGTAACCTAATAATCTGGTTGGCCACTTAGAGAACAAGATGCTGGACTAGGTCAGCCTGTTCACCTGGTACCTATCTTAATGTCATTGTGGTGCCAGGTAAACACACTTTTGCAGGCCTTTTATTCTGTTCCTGTTTTAAATTTGCTTCATCTGATCCATCATTGTAATGCTGCTTATATGTATTTTATTGGTTGTATCCAATGGTGCTATTCTGTTTCAAGAAGACTGACATACTCTACTGAGGTGTCTATAAACAGAAGGTGGGTAGGAAAGTTTTGCTAACTGGATTTTTATGTACTTATTGTTGTAACCCTGCCCTGATTGTTGGTCTCGCAAGATACAATTTTTAATTAATTAATGTGATTTTGTGGACTATACTATGTAAATGCAGTATCTGTTTGGGCAGAAAGTGTCCTCAATGTATAGATACAAAAAGTAAATATACATGCAACTTACCATTTCCTGACTACTAGTAAATGATACTAATTCTGTAAAGCTGTATCTCTTGCAAAATTTTAGCGCTTCTGTCCAAGTCCCCGTAATATTTGCCTCTAGGCAATAACAATTTCCATTCCAGTAGCGCCAGCAGGGTGCTTGAGGACAATTCAGTCTGAATCTAGCTTTAGACGGGAAAAAGTAATTTAATTATTATATTCTAACTTAAATTGAAGATGGTTTGTAATTTATTGCTGTCCTTATTCCTCTTGAAACTTCTAACTTCTACCTCCATCTAGATTCTTCAGTCACCAAGCCAGAATAGAGAACACTGTACATTCTGCAACTATTGCATCCTGACTCTGACTTCACACCCACCTTGATAAAACAGATTCGATAGGATGAGTGGGTTGCTTGTTTCAACAGAAAATTGAAAAATAGAAACATGCAAAAAGCAGTTACGCAAGAAAAAGAAATGTTATTTTATTACACTTATATTACTTCTAGCTAAAGCAAGTCAACATCCACTTCTAATCCTGCCTGTATATTTAGAAGCAAGTTTCTTATAAGAGATAAGGCAGGAAAGAAAAGCAACAAAATTGTTTTTTTGGTGAGCCCAGAAACAACCCAAGTAAATGCTTAATCCTCACTTTTTCCCTGTATGTGTCTCTACACAATCATATGTGCAAAAATAGAAGTACTAAATTGTATAATCTTCTCCAGGAATGTGTTGGGTTTAGTTCAAAAGTATGTAAGCACAGGCACACATTTTATTCTTTTCCTTTTTTGTCTCCTATAGCTGCTCAGTTGATTACCTTGAAGTTGTAGCCTCTCTACCAGTCTATATAAATATTATTTGTATTAGGTATCCAGCATTAACCTCTTTTATATCACCTTAATTTCAAATGGAAAAATTAAGGACAAACTTAATCTTCTGTTAACAGAAAAATCTAAGTGCAGAAATCCACTATCTAAATCTAAAAACACACATTTTGGGATGTTCAGAAGCTTCTGTGCATATGCAGAGGGCCCCAGTTCTAACAGTCAATACAGGTGCCTTTAGGGGAGTCTTCTAATGCATGCCTTGTCCCATGATCCCAGGGAGCTCAAAGCTACCACTGGCCACTCAGCTTTACATCAATACAGTGGTACTTCGGGTTAAGAATTTAATTCATTCTGGAGGTCTGTTCTTAACCTGAAACTGTTCTTAACCTGAGGTACCACTTCAGCTAATGGGGCCTCCTGCTGCCGCTGCACGATTTCTGTTCTCATCCTGAAGCAAAGTTCTTAACCCGAGGTACTATTTCTGGGTTAGCGGAGTCTGTAACCTGAAGTGTCTGTAACCTGAGGCGTCTGTAACCCGAGGTACCACTGTAATAGCCTTTCCATGCCAGAGAGAACAAAGAAAATGAATGGGCTATTTCCCCACTTTTTTCTGGTGGTTGCTCTTGCCAAGAGCTGGAACAGGAAAAAACACTGCTGCCAAAGAGAGAGAAATTAAGAACTGCCTCTGCAGCTCCTTCTTTGTTCTCTCTGGCAAAGAGAAGCTGGAGCAGCTTTAAGGTGAGTGGGCAAGAGTAACAGGGGGTATCATCTTGCCCAAAATATAAAAAGGTGCAGGTTGGAAAGAGAATTTCTAGCCATGGGAAATAGTACTGGTGTTGGAAGTTGAGCCAGTTCACAGAAGCTCATACATGTATGGTTCACTAATGTGTGAACCAACCTTAAGATATTTCATTTACAGCTTTCATTTATTTACTTCAGAACCTATAAACACACTCAAAATATAAGGGACTCATATAATCTACTTTTGATGCATCTTAACAACACAAACTGTGTGGAGCATTAAAAACTGTGTTGATGTGAATAAACATGTTCTTATTGAATCATGTGCTCTGCAGTTTGGAATCCTTGTCTATTATTTCTACAACACCTTTAAGGTAAAGGTAAAGGTACCCCTGCCCGTACGGGCCAGTCTTGACAGACTCTGGGGTTGTGCGCCCATCTCACTCAAGAGGCCGGGGGCCAGCGCTGTCCGGAGACACTTCCGGGTCACATGGCCAGCGTGACAAAGCTGCATCTGGCGAGCCAGCGCAGCACACGGAACGCCATTTATCTTCCCGCTGGTAAGCGGTCCCTATTTATCTACTTGCACCCGGGGGTGCTTTCAAACTGCTAGGTTGGCAGGCGCTGGGACCGAGCAGCGGGAGCGCACCCCGCCGCGGGGATTCGAACCGCCGACCTTTCGATCGGCAAGCCCTAGGCGCTGAGGCTTTTACCCACAGCGCCACCCGCGTCCCACAACACCTTTACCTGCCTAGAAAAACTATATCCACTGATTAAGAGGCAGAGGTGTGAGTTTTCCGAAAAATTTAGAACTGAGTTTTCTCCCAATGCATATTAGGGTAATTTGCACTAAGAAACTGTTTGCAACAGACAAATTTCTGATGACTTAAATCTAATTTTGCATGTTTATTCACCTGAATTTAGTAAACAAAGCTAAAAGCATCTTTCATTATGTCATCTTAGACAACAAAGGCCTATTCCTTCTCCATATGAGCCCACTCACCACCTGAAATTTAATCAACAGGTTTTATTGTCTACCCTCTTTACAGAAGTATAGGATGGTAAAGGCTAAGGGTTATATCCAACAAAGTTGTCCAGTTAGCACAAGGACTTCTACTTGTGCAACAGAACTTCTCTGTCCTCTCTTCTCCCCATATGCCCCCACAATCTGTTCCAGAGAGTTGGGGAAACCCAAAGCAAACTGTGATGTATGCATGCGTGTAGCCAAGGGAGGGCAGGGGGGGCAGCTGCCCCTCTAGATCAATAAAAATAAAAATACTTAACTGAGGGTCTCCCCCCCCCTAAAAACAAACCACCTGGCTATTCGTGTGTGTGTGTGTGTGTGTGTGTGAGAGAGAGAGAGAGAGAGAGAGAGAGAGAGAGAGAGAGAACAGCTGGAAAAGTTCTGTTGTGCAAGTGTAAAGTCCTTGCACTAACATAATTACTTCATTGGACACGATCCTAAGAAAGATCTAAGTATTCTACATCCTGGCCCAAACTAAACACACAAAACTGAGCACAGAAAGAATTCCCTTAAGAACTCACCTTACCTTTATTTTGGTTTGGTTTTTTTTTAAAGAAATGAGTGTGGCAAGTGGAAAACCGCTTGGACTCATGCTTTCTAGGCACAAGCAGAAGTGTAGACGGAGCCTAGCCTTTACCTCTCCCACAGAGAGCCAGCATCCTGCGGCTATAACACCGCAGAAGCTACTTAATCACGAATGTGGTCTGCCCTGACTAGCAGAGGCTCTCCAGGATTTCGCATCTCCCCCAGCCCTACCTAGAGACGCCAGGGGTGAAATCTGGGACCTTCTGATGCAACGCAGGTGTTCAACCTCCGTCTTCCTTGAGTGCTTCTGCCCCCCCACCTCCCCTTATAGTGACAAAAACTGCAAAGGACAGGTGTGTGTGTGCTCTGGATCGGCTAACCCAGCCTTGGGCAGCTGCTGGAAAGGAAAGGGCAGAGGTAAAATCACCTCAGGTACAGGCACCAAATACAGTTCAAGCCTTTCCCCAATGGACGGGATGGGGCTGGATCTCTGCTGTGGGTGTTTTTATTTGCAATGCTTGTGACGGCAACACCTGTTCGTAGCGCAACCTTCGTTTACCTGCATCCCACGTGTCGCCATGGACCAAGCGCACGTGCAGCGCCAACAGGAGCACCGAAACGAGCAGCAGCCCGAGCGCCATGAGAGCAACTTTACTGCGGCTGCTTGCTGCTACTAGTACACGAGGCTCCTGTGGCTCCTCCCCACCGTGGGCGGAGTCGGCGCCAGAGTTCAACCGTCGTCCTCTCGCGCCTCCAGAACAGTTCTGCGCACGCTCGGTCCCGCTCGCAGAAGCCGACTTCCCACCCCCGAATCCCCTCCGCCAATCCCCGCTCCCTCCCCCCTCCCTTCCTTATAACGTTGGTGTCAGACAATTTTCCTGGTTAAAAAAGCCGGCTCTTGCTTTCAGGTCCCTCCACCGCCAATCCCTGTTATCTTCTTATACACGCACAGCGGTTTCCTGCCATTGTATCCCCATTCTCCTCAGGGATTTCCCTCTCCCAAACCATTCCCCTGCCAACCCTCCATGCCCCATAATGCCCAAGAGCATTCACTGGCGTGAAAATAACGGCAGTGTAAGAGAACCAGAGACACAGCTAAAGCTATATGGGTACTATTCATAGAATAATAACATTGTAGAGTTGCAAGGGACTCCGAAGGTCATTTCGTCCAACCCCCTGCAATGGAGGAATCTCAACTAAAGCAGTGCATGACAGATCCATTCCAACATCTGCTTAAAAATCTCCACTGAAGGAGAGACCATCACCTTTGGACAGAGTCCATTCCTGATGTTTAGTTGGAATTTTTGTGTGTGTGTAACTTGAAGCCATTGGTTTATGTCCTACACAGTGGTGTAGCAAGGTCAGGTGGTACCAGGTGCAGAAAATTTGTTGTCACCCCCCCCCCTTATTAAAAGAAGGAAAAATAAGGTACAGTTGCAAGTATTATTTTCTGGTTTATTTACTTAACATTGTGAGCATAAGCACTTAAAACCTGTTTTTCACAATGGGAATTTTTATGAATGAATTTTTTTACTTAATTTCGCTGTTTTGCAGCCTACTGTTGATATGGACTGCCTCCAAGTTCTGAAAGAGGAGCATCACCTCTCAGGAGGAGCCAGGTCCAGGTGGGGGGTTGCCACGGTGACAAAGACTTGCCCTCCTTTGTGACATCTCTCGCTTTCCCCTTAAAAGCCACTGACTTGCAAGCAGCCATTGTGGGTTAGTAGTGAGGCGAGTGGAGGAGAGAGGAGTTGGTGGTGGTTAGAGAAGATAAGGAGAGGTGTTCATTTGCTTGTTATTGTTATTTTTATTTGATTTATTACTTTTATTTGATTCATTTGATTTTATTTATTTTTATTTTACTTTTTATTTTACTTTTTATTTTAACACTTTTATTTTACTTTTTTTATTTCATTTTTTGTTCTTTATTTTCATATTTTTTATTTTACATCTTTATTTTGGGCACATTTGGGCACATTTTGTATATATTTATTTTGTGCATAAGGAGTAGTTAGGCGTAAGTGTAGGGTTAGGGTAGGGGTTAGAGTTAGGCTTAGGGCTGGGGTTGGGATTGGGGTCAGAGTTAGGCTTGGCTGGTCTCCTGGGGGTGGGGTGTGAGTCCTGGGGTCCCCTGCACAGCCTTAGCTCCCTGGAAATCGACCCAGCCAGTCTTCTCCAGAGAGCTCAGCTCCTCCACACTCTTTCCCTGTCTTCCCCTTTTCTCTCCCCTCTCATCATTTACATTTACTAGGTCTAGGACATTCCTAGCCCACTTTCCTCCCTGGAGCTCAAGGTGGCCTTCATGGTTCTCCCTGCCACCAAATGTCATCTTCACAGCAGTCCTGCAAAGTAGGCTAGGCTGGCTCAAGGTCCACCACGGAGCTTCATGGCTGCGTGGGGATTCGAACTCTGCTCTCCCAGGTCCTCTTAGTCCAGCCCTCCAACCACTACACCTCTGCCTGGCTCCACTTTGCATCTCTCCAGCTCCCCTACGACATCAGCCATCTCCCCCTTCCTGGGGGTCTCTCTGGCTCCAAGGTAGACTCCAGCACCTTCCTCATGTTCTTTTCCTTTCTGGGACACCTTGATGCTTGGAGGACCCTCCTAGGGGTCTCCTCCCTCTTCAGGAAGGGCAGGGCTGTCCTAAGAAGACGAGGCAGAGCAGCCCTTTAACAGCTGGCAATTCTTCTCTTTCCTTTGGGCTCTTCCCAGCTCTGGTGATGCCCTTTCAGGTCACTGAACTGCAGAGAGATGAAAGGAATTGGGCCAGATGCCCCTCCTCACACACAAACACCCCCCAAGAATTGGGGCTGCTGGCTTCTGAGATGCTCTCTCTGCTTGTCTCTTTGAGGTTCAGGTGCTTAAGATGTGTGATGGCCTGGGATTCCGATTCGGAGGATGAAACAGAGGAATCCCAACCTGCACAGGAGTCCCCGCCTCCAGGGCCGGCTGAACTGGGGCAAGGCCTAGATGCTGAAGAGCCTGCACCTGTGGCAGTGCATCAGGAGCTGGCCCCAGGTGAAGCCCTTCTGGCCCCAGAGAGGCTTGACGACTCAGTGGCCACAGGTGAGCCTCCTCCAGGGCCCAGTAACCCTTCGGCCTCTCCTGATCTGCAGAGGCTTAGAGCAGAGAGGCGAAGGGAACTGGTTGCCCCCAGGAGGAGTGCTCGCCTTAAGGCCAGAGGAGGCGGGGCTCCTGGGGGCTGGGACCGCCCCTGGCCTTAGAAGAGGATAAAAGCCCAGTCAGCCCGGCCCCAGGTTGCGGGAGCAACGTCGTTGTTGGCTTCGGACCTTCCTGTGTTCCTGATCCCTGCTCGGTCTCCTGTTCCTGACTATCCGGTGTTCCTGTTCCCTGCACAGCCTCCTGTTCCAGCGTTCCTGTTCCCCGCCCGGCTCTCTGCCTCGGACCTCGCCCCTCTTCGTGTGGACTCTGCTACACCCAAGGTACCTTACCCCCGGGACCAGCACAGTTTGCTCCCGCCACACCCGCACTCCCCCTTCGTAGGGGTGCGTTCGGGAAGAGCCAGAGGCCATGGCTGAACAGGCGGCTGCACTGGTGGCTTTGGCCCAGGAGAACCAGGCCTTGACTCACACCGTGCAGCAGCTCAGTGACGCGGTTGTGGCACTTCAGCAACGCTTGGAAGCCCTACCGGCTCCTGGGGCCGACGCCCCGGCTCCGGGCAAGTACCCAGTGGCTTTGCCTGAGAAATTTGATGGAGCCCCGGCCAGCTTTCCCATGTTCCTGGCCCAGGCCAAGCTGTATATTCAGGGGCGAGCCCGGAACTTTCCTGATGACCGCACCAAGGTGCACTTTTTGATTAGTTTGTTAAAGGACCAGGCGGCCAAGTGGGCGTTGCCGCTACTCAGGCAAGACTCCCCCTTGCTGGCAGACTATACGGGGTTTTGCAATCGTTTGGAGGCCGCGTTCGGCAACCCCCAGAAAGGGAGTCAAGCCAACCGGGCGATTCGGCGTTTGAAACAAGGCAAGTCCACGGTGGCCGCATATACCACGGAGTTTCGGCTGTTGGCACAGGACTTGACCTGGAATGACTCGGCACTGCGGGACCAGTATCTCGAAGGGCTTTCGGACGAGGTACTGGACCAGTTGGCCACAATGGAACGTCCCACCACGCTGGACACTCTCATTCAACGGAGTCTACAAATAGACGACCGGTTGGAGGATCGTCGTCAGGCCCGGGGTCGCCGACACTTCCAGTTCACGGCACCAGCTTTTTCCGGCAGCCCCACGGTCACGACTGATTTAACGGAGGAGCCTATGCAGCTGGGGGCAGTGCGGCCACGCCTTTCCCCCGCAGAGAAGGCGCGGCGTCGGGAGGGAAATCTCTGTCTTTACTGTGGCGGAAGTGGACACTTCGCTCGGTCCTGCCCTGAGAAACCGCCAACCCCAGTAGCTGATGGCCCTAGCTACCGGGGGTCCCAAACCGTACAGAATGGGCCCGCACCAATGGACTTGCAACATCTTATGGTTTCGGTACGTTTATACCCTCCAGGTGGGCCCTGGATCCTCACCCATGCTTTGGTAGATTCAGGGGCAACCCGCTCCTATATGGACGCTGCTTTTGCCGCCCATCATCAGGTGCCACTTCGGAACAAGCCAGTACCGGTCCAGGTGGAAGCAATTGACGGTCGACTTCTGCGTTCAGGTGCCGTTACTCAGGAGACCCAGCCCCTGCTCCTGTGTCTCCAGCAGCACCGGGAGTTGCGAACTTTGGACATTGCCTCTATGCCCCGCTTCCCCCTGGTGCTCGGGATGGACTGGCTGGAAGCCCACAACGTTCAGATTGACTGGGTCAAACGGACCGTGCACTTCCCAGACCCATGTTCCCATGCTCAATCCGGAACGCTGGCGGCCGCACCCTCAGAGGAGGCAGCACCCACGCTCCCAGCCGTGTACCAGGACTACCAGGACGTGTTCGAGGAACGGGGGGCAGACCAGCTGCCGCCGCATCGGCCTTTTGACTGCGGCATAGACCTCCAACCCGGAGCGCCTTTACCAGTGAGTCGCTTATATTCCCTAACAGAGCCAGAGCGCGAGGCTTTGCAGGACTTCTTGCGCAAGAACCTGGAGCGTGGGTTCATTAGGCCTTCCACCTCGCCTACAGCGGCACCAGTGCTTTTTGTTAAGAAGAAATGTGGGGAACTCCGCCCTTGCCATGATTACCGAGCCCTGAACAAAATTACCGTCCCAGACCGGTACCCCTTGCCCCTTATCTCGGAGCTGCTGGAGCGGGTGCAAGGGGCACAGGTGTTCACCAAGCTGGACCTCCGGGGGGCCTACAACTTGATTCGGATCCGAGCCGGGGATGAGTGGAAGACAGCATTTGGTACCCGGTACGGGCAGTTCGAATATTTGGTTATGCCTTTCGGTTTGTGCAACGCGCCTGCTGTGTTTCAACGCTACATCAACCACGTGTTTCAGGACTTGTTAGACAAGTACGTGGTGGTGTATTTGGATGACATACTGATTTACTCCCGTGACCCGGCTCGCCATGAGGGACATGTCCGGACCGTGCTGCAGCGCTTGCGTGAGCACCGTTTGTACGCAAAGCTCAGCAAGTGCGAGTTCCATCAGCGGACTGTGGACTTCCTTGGTCACCGGCTCTCTCCAGATGGGGTGCAAATGGACCCGGGGAAGGTGACAGCGGTTCAAGAATGGGCGGCACCCCGGAACCGCAAGGACCTACAGCGTTTCCTGGGGTTCGCCAATTACTACCGGACCTTCATCGCTGATTATGCTCATCGCACCACCCCGTTGACCCGGCTACTGCGCCCAAAGACGCCGTTTTCCTGGGACAAGGAGGCAGAGGAGGCGTTTCAGGGGTTGAAGGCCTGTTTCCAGAGGGCACCAATCTTACAACATCCGGACCCCTCTCGACCCTTTGTGGTGGAGACCGACGCTTCCAGTACGGCTCTCGGTGCCATCTTGTCTCAACAGATTGGTCCTGAAGCGCCACTCTTACCCTGTGCCTTCTATTCCCGCCAGCTCCTACCAGCGGAGCGTAACTATACTGTGTGGGAGCGGGAACTACTGGCCATCAAGGTAGCCTTTGAGGTCTGGCGCCACCATCTTGAGGGGGCACGACATCCGGTGGAGGTGAGAACCGACCACCGGAACCTGGAGTACCTCCAGACCACCCGCAAGCTGAACCAAAGACAGATCCGGTGGGCGTTGTTCTTTTCCCGGTTCCAGTTCCGGATCCGCTACATCCCTAGCTCTCAGAATCAGAAGGCGGATGCCCTGTCCCGGAAACCTGAAGACAACGCAGACACGGTACAGCAAGCAGAACCCACCACGATCCTACCTCCGGCTGCATTCCTGGCCACCCAGGAGGCGCAGCCACTGCAGGTTCGGGTGCAGGAACAGCAGCGGGTCGACGCTTGGGCCCAGGAACGACTCCGGGAGCTGGCTGAAGGGTCCAGCCCACAGTATCCGGGGCTGGTCCTGCATCAGGGCCTTCTGCTGCACCACGGTCGTCTGTACATCCCGCCAGGGCCACTACGGCTGGAGGTTCTTCGGATGGCCCATGATGCCCCAGCAGCGGGGCACTTTGGACGGTATCGGACCACCCATCTGGTCAGTCGAGAGTTTTGGTGGCCCCGCCTGAAGGCTGACGTGGCTCGCTACGTTGCTGGTTGTGATGTCTGCCGGCGCGCCAAGGGACCTACCGGGCGACCCCCCGGCCTACTTCAGCCATTGCCAGTTCCACCGCGCCCTTGGCACACGGTTTCGTTGGACTTTGTAGTGGACTTACCCTCGTCTCGTGGCTGTACCTGCCTTCTGGTTTTCTCCGACCATTTCACCAAGATGGTGCACTGCGCTCCCTGTCCATCGGTACCCACAGCCAAGGAAACTGCTCAGCTGTACCTTCAGCATGTCTTCCGCCTGCATGGCCTACCTGAGCGCGTGGTGTCCGACCGGGGTGTTCAGTTCACATCCCGGTTCTGGCGAGCATTGCACCAGACCCTCGGGACGGAGGTCTGTCTCTCATCAGCCTACCACCCACAGACTGATGGCCAGACGGAACGGGCGAACGCGGTGCTGGAGCAGTACCTCCGGTGTTACTGCAGCTACCAGCAGGATGACTGGGTCGACCACCTGGCATTGGCGGAGTTCGCCTACAATAACGCGGTGAATGCGTCCACCCAGCAGACCCCGTTCCAGGCCAGTTATGGTTATCATCCACGGCTGTTTCCAGAGGTGCTGCCGACATCCGCGGTCCCGGCGGTGACGGAGTGGCTTCAAGAGCTCCAGTCCCAGCAACAGCTTTTGGTGGAGCAACTGCACCAGGCCAAGGAAGCGTACAAAGCCCAGGCCGACCGCCACCGCCAGGTGGGGCCGGAACTTCGCGTCGGTGACCTGGTTTGGCTCTCCACTCGCCACCTCCACCCCTCTCGACCTTCGCGGAAGTTGGACGCCCGCTTCACCGGCCCGTTCCCTATCGTAGACCAAGTCTCTCCTGTGGCATTTCGTCTCCGGTTACCCGCAACCCTGAAGGTTCACCCGGTCTTCCACAGGTCCCTTTTGAGTCCGGTGGCCCCACCCGACGAGTTCCACCCGAACCGTCCCCGACCGCAGCCAGTGTTGGTTCGGGGAGAGCCTGAGTACGAGGTGGAACGCATCCTGGACTCCCGATACCGCAGGGGAATGCTGCAGTATCTCATTGACTGGAAGGGGTACGGACCGGAGGACCGTTCCTGGGAACCAGCGGCCAACGTCCACGCACCTGCCTGCCTCCGAGAGTTCCATGCGACGTACCCCAGCAAGCCGGGTCCGGACCCTCGGTTGAGGGGGGGGCCTGGGAGGGGGGATGGTGTGATGGCCTGGGATTCCGATTCGGAGGATGAAACAGAGGAATCCCAACCTGCACAGGAGTCCCCGCCTCCAGGGCCGGCTGAACTGGGGCAAGGCCTAGATGCTGAAGAGCCTGCACCTGTGGCAGTGCATCAGGAGCTGGCCCCAGGTGAAGCCCTTCTGGCCCCAGAGAGGCTTGACGACTCAGTGGCCACAGGTGAGCCTCCTCCAGGGCCCAGTAACCCTTCGGCCTCTCCTGATCTGCAGAGGCTTAGAGCAGAGAGGCGAAGGGAACTGGTTGCCCCCAGGAGGAGTGCTCGCCTTAAGGCCAGAGGAGGCGGGGCTCCTGGGGGCTGGGACCGCCCCTGGCCTTAGAAGAGGATAAAAGCCCAGTCAGCCCGGCCCCAGGTTGCGGGAGCAACGTCGTTGTTGGCTTCGGACCTTCCTGTGTTCCTGATCCCTGCTCGGTCTCCTGTTCCTGACTATCCGGTGTTCCTGTTCCCTGCACAGCCTCCTGTTCCAGCGTTCCTGTTCCCCGCCCGGCTCTCTGCCTCGGACCTCGCCCCTCTTCGTGTGGACTCTGCTACACCCAAGGTACCTTACCCCCGGGACCAGCACAAGATGCCTGATCAGCCGCAGCAACAGGGTGGCCCCCCTGCAAGGCCCAGAGAAGCCCATGGTGTCAGGTGAGCAAATGGCCTTCCGTTTTGGGACAGAGGAGGGCAGGAATGGGCTAGGGGGGCAGCTAGTCAAAAGATGCACAGAGCCAGATGGCTGGATCCAACCCAAGGTCCATCTGGGCCAGCGTCTGGAAACCCAACCCCCCCCCTGCAACCACGCCATTTTGTGGGGTCTGATGGAGGAAGCGGGGGGGGGGGGGGGCTGGGGTGTCCCTCCCCTGTAGTAGGACTTGGAATCCAGGAGAAAACTATTGGAATAGCCTTGCCAGGGGCTTAGGGATGTGCTGGGGTTCCACATCCCTTCCCTAGGGGTGAGTATTTGGATATAACGAGCAGGGAGTGGTTCCCTCAGACCTGCCCCCTGCTGCCCGGGCTCTTTGCCCTCCACTCTGCGCTCTGCACTCTCAGATGCGGAGGAGCCCTCCCCCCATAAGGAACCGACAGCCTGACTTCTGCATTTCAGCTGCTGGAGGAAGATCAGCTGTACCTCCTGGAGGTCATCCAGAACTGCCAGGTAGCTCGTCTCAGGGGGCTCCACACCCTGAAGTGCTCCAAGCAGGAGATGGCCCAAGCCATCATGGTGAGTAAGCAGGAGATGGCCCAAGCCATCATGGTGAGTAAGCAGGAGATGGCCCAAGCCATCATGGTGGGTAATGGGTGGTGTGAGGGACCCCCATGGGGAGGGAGGGGCTTTGTGAAAGGGCTTGTGCATCTGCCAGAGAGGAGGACCCTTCTGGCTTAGGGCAGGGTTGCCAATCCCCTGGCGTTTGGGGTCGAAGCCGTCCTCCGTAGACCCCTGGAAGGAGCTGACTTTCCTCCTCTGCTCTCTTACAGGACATCTTTGGCCACTTGGAGCGCTTCAGGGATCGCCCCCTGAGCCTGGCCCTGGCCTTGGAGGCCCTCCTCCAGCTGAGGTGAGTGGGGTCTTTGGAGTGGGTGGGGTTGCAGGGTAGGGGGCAGAACTCCAGGTGGAGCTCTGGGTGGGCAAAAGCAGGCAGGAGGAAGAAAGGGGCAAGGGAGACTTGGAGGAGGCAGCGCCTTACTGCTTCCCTTTCTCTCTCCAGCTTCATGAGACCCCATTTCAGCTGCGATATGATCAGTGCTATCCTGCATACGACAATGGAGGCTGTTCTTGGGGGTTCAGAAAAGGAGGAGGTCAAAGATGTTATGTCCTCTGCTTTGACATCCCTTTGCCCAGCTCTTTCTTCTTCTCACACCCTTGCAAGATTTAACCCAGCACTCAACCTCTCTTCTCTCTTTTCCCACAGGAACTGAAGCAGCATTTCCAAAGACTGCTGGAGAGTCTCCTTCTGGAAGCCCCCAATGCTGGCACCCTCCTCCAGCTGCTCACTGTAAGTGTCCTGATAGCATCAGGAGTGGTTTTAGGGTTGCCCCCTGTCCCTTACCCAATGGACTGTCCCATTTCTGGGGCATGGAGTCCCCTGTCCCAATTTGGCCCAAGACCAAAACCGGCAACCCTCATGATTTGGGAGTGCCAGGGACTCTGTGATGGGGGCAGTGGAGGGCCACTTTGGCCCAGACTGGTCCCTGACTCTGAGACACTCTTTCCTCCCGCAGGACCTCCCATATTATGCCCTTTGGGGAAGTGAGGAGGAAAGGAAGCTAGCAGCTAGCAGCATTTCTCTACTGTTGGCCGTTTCACGAAGATTCCCCCTCCTCAGAGTAAGTATCTTGCCTTCTTGTATCCCATATTATGCCCTTTGGGGAAGTGAGGAGGAAAGGAAACTAGCAGCTAGCAGCATTTCTCTACTGTTGGCTGTTTCACGAAGATTCCCCCCAAGTAAGTATCTTGCCTTCTTGTATCCATTTCTTTGGTTACTTCCATCCCCCCAAGAGCACACTCCCCAGTGACTTTTAACGCAGAAGATGCAGTGTGCGTCCCTGGGTGCCAGGATGAGGCCAGAGGCTTTTTTTGCCCCCTTTCCTGGTGTTGTCCTTCTACCTCTTCCCAGGAGGCTGCAGGGCCCAGGGAGGTCCTCTGGGGCAAGGGATTGGGGCCCAAGCCATATGGAGACCTGTCCTGCCTGGCATGGGGCTGCTTCTGTGCTCTCTTGCACCCATCCAGGGTGGGGTTCGTAGTGTCATCTGACCCAGATTTTTTTTCCTTTGCAGAAGACAGTAATTCAGCCAGAGCTGGCCTGCTTCCGGCAAAATCTGAAAGAAGGTAAGCCCCACACCTTGGGGACAGCGAACTCCCTTGTCTCATGTTTGCCCAAGATACACCTCCCAGGTCTCCTTGCTGGGAGTCCTGCAGGACCTGCTCCCTGCCTGGCAGGCCTTTCCCACTTGGTTTGGGAGGGCAGAGCCTAGACTGACTCCAGCTACAAAAAGCGGAGAGGGCTGAACAGATTTTGGGCTGGGGTCTTTTTGAGGGGTGGTTCCTGTTTCCTTTGCCCTCCATGGCCTCTCTGCCCAGCGGTCTCCCTGCCTGAGCTGACAGAGCTGGTCTTGCAGGCAGAATTGAGGACTCCCCGACTGCTGGTGCTGGCAGACTTTGAAATCTGTGCCAAGGCAGCTGGCTCTGGGGTGGCTCAGGACTTGCTGGCTGCCATGATGACCATGGGGCTATCCCAACAGGATACCACCCCAAGGCAGGTGACCTGAGAAATAGGTGAAGTATCTGGAAATATGGTTAACTGCGAAAAACTCCAATATATTTCAAGATAGTTATGTAAAGACATGGAAAGAAATAAGAAAAAATCTTGAGTTATGGGAAAGAATGAAATGCTCTCTAATGGGAATAATTTTGAATATTTTGCCTAATTTTATTTCAAACCGCTCCAACAATAGGCAGAACAAGATGCTTCAAAGAATACCAAAAATATATTTCTAGGTTTGTCTGGCAAGGGAAGAAACCGAGAATTAAATATAAAATTTTAATAGATATAAAATACAGAGGTGGAATTTAATTGCCAGATGTACGGTTGTATGATGAGGCGGCTTGTCTCCCCTTCTTCCCCAAATTGCGCTGTATTGAATCAGGCCAGAGTCCAGCTTGGCACCCTCCCTCTGGAGCAGGAGAAAACAAACTTGCTCCATCTTCCACGTGACAGCCCTTGAGATATTTGAACTTGGTTATCTTATCTCCTCTCAGTCTCTTCTTATCCAGGCTAGACATACCCAGTTTCCTCAACTGTTCCTCATAAGGCTTGGTTTCCAGACCCTTGATCATCTTGGTTGCCCTCCTCTGCAACTATACACAGAAACATTTACCTTATTTTTGAGTGATCAAATAGTGCTTCTAAACTGATAGTCTGGGAACACTCAAGCTCGGTTCAAGGGGGAATCATATTGACAATAAAGGGAGAAAACAGGGTTCAGAATAGCATAATGAAAATAATTAATGTTTATCCATTATTTTAGGGGAAAGAACTTCACATACACTTATCATGCCAAGGATCAATGCACATTTTGTTTTTCTAAAATGACATTTTCTACAGTGAAGATAATAATGGCAGATTACAAATTTTAAGTGTGGTATTGCAATCTGTTATTTTGAATAACATTGCCAAGAAGATCTGCCCATGCCTTTTCTAATTATTGGTGATTTGATGAATTACTAATAGGGCAATCCTATCATTTTACTAGAAAGGGGTAACCAGGACATTTATTTATTTGCTACATTTAAGTACCACCTTTCTGTAAAACAAGTCAAGGTGGTTTACATTTTATAATAAAAAGGGTAAAATCAAAGCCCCCTGATTCAAAAGTAAAAGAAGTAAATTTAGGTACTGACACTTTCATATGGTCACATCATGACCCAGTATGGAGTAGTCACCAGGAGAGATGTGGAGCCAATAGAAGGGACATACTGTCTCCCTCTGATTTTTTAAAACCTTTAAATATTATAAAATGTGTAATAAAGAGAAAAAAGAACTTGCAAAGTTAATCAAATGCAATATTTGTAAGCAGTGCTTTGTTTTTGTTTTTTGGCAAAAATAATAATAATGAGGTGCTGATACTCATATATTGATAAAAAAATATGCTGCGTTTAGAGTAATAATTCCACCAGAGTTCATTCTCACAACTATTTTCAGCCAGACAAAGTTGAGGAGTCCTCACAAACACTGTGATTTACAAGTATCTTTTCAAAAAGTATCCTAAAACATCTGGCCATTATGTTCCTGAAGCAGTTTAAAGATGTTTTGAATTAGTATTGTATTTATGCCAGTTTTGGCTTATTCCTGGCAATTGTAAATTGCTGAGTTTAAGTATGCCAGTTTGAAGGGCCTATGGTTAGCAGCCAGTCTTTATAATTTATGTAATATTCCCTTCAAAACAACAGGAGGGTGACCTCATCCATTGTGAATCAGCCAAATGTGAGTTGTAAGGCAGGGGCTATTCACTACATAAACAGTTAAATCATTTAGAAAGGATAAGAAAATACTGTAGTTCACTTCTGACAGAAACATGTCCAGTTGTCATAATTAAACAGGGGGGTGGCATTTGAGTAATTTTAATCAATAACTGAAAAATTGCAGCAGCTTCAACTTTTAATCAACTTAATCCAAAGATTAATCCATAGATCAATCAACTAAAGCATTATAAACATTGATTTATGAAAAGCTATATGAACACTTGTTTATGTGTAATGAATTGGTTACTTGAACTGATATTTTCCTTGCATTTAAGAATCACATTCATTGCACTTAAGAATCAGCTTTCTGGATCAGACCAAAAATCGTCCTTTTTCCAGTAGTGGCCAACTATCTCCTGCCATGTGCCACCAGCATCTAATAGTAATGTGAATTACCTTTGAACATAGAGGTTTAATTATTAGCTATTGTACATGATAGCCTCTAATAGACCAGTGGTGGTATGTGTATATGTGTCACAACAGAGGGAGGGGAAAGGAAGAGTCGCATACAGCAGAGAGAGGGGATAGCTAGCCCCTTTAAATCTAAGACTAAACATTGATTTTATTCTAAAAACAACAATTCAGCTGTTATTTTGCTGCACTTTTTTATATAAGATAGAACAGAAATTATTGTGTCTGCATTAGTATTCCAATGAAGAGAGGCTGTGATAAAGAATGTGACTGCTGGCCTCCTGACTCCACAATGATGCTGCCAATGATGTATTGGGAGCTGACTCCGATTGCACCATTTTCGAAATAGCCTCAGATGGCACGAAGAAAGCAGACAGAAAGGCAATTCACAATGTGGGCATAATGTTGCTACTTTCCCAGGGAGCTAGGTTATATCTTTGCAGTGCAGAATGATTCCAGGTGAGTACACATTTTTCCTTCATTTTATTCAGAACAAGGCAGTGACTACACATAGATCTGCATTTGTTAATTAAAAAAAAGAAAATCTTGAACCTCTTTCTCATTTTATCTCTCTCATTTTTTTGATGGGGCGACGTGTCTATCTGCAGGATTTGAGAACCTCATGCAAGATGTGCTGTGGTGCTTCAGTCAAGTGAAAGGAACTATTGACACAGGGGTCACAGAAGGTGGGTTTACTTTTCCTTTTGTTCTTGAAATGAAAAGGAACTTGTTTTCTTGCACTAACTGCTTAGTCAATGATGACTTTGTTTCAGCTCTTCTTGTGGTGATAACTTATGGGGCAAACAGGTAGCAATGATGTGTCTTTTTTTAAAGGTATGTTTTAAGGAGGCCTTAATTAGCTGTCACTAAAATGGGAGCATGAACCTTTCTGCAATTGCAGAAATCCTTCTCCTCACATTCTTTTTTTTTTTTTGAGGGGGGGTAATTTACTTCTTTTTCTTCATGTTGACTATATTAGCATATTAAATACTGCACTGTATACAATTTATTGCATTTCTTATAATAAGATATGGAAAAGAGAGAGTACTAAAAAGTGATTTGGAGTGATGGGCATTGCAGCACTCAATGATCTCTTTGTTCCTAGTAGTTCTGGGACCTTTCACAGTCAAATCATGTCCCTCTCTCTTTCTGTGCTACTCACATTAAAAGCGGAATATGCTGCCTGCTGTTTTGGGAAGAAACTTGAAGGGATAACTGTGCTGGTCTTTGCACCCCCCCCCCCTTTAAACAACTGATGAAATATATGCTCCTGAAATGGAGAAAGTTTCTATCACCCAGATCCCACAAGGGTATACATTCCAGATGATTTGCAGGGCAAGGGAGGCTTTCCTTCACAATACACTCAGAGTGGAAGTTGTTTTTCCCCAGAACCAACTCTTTCTTGCATTAACTCTTTCTACCTCAACCTGTCTCCTAACCTGTCTCCCTACCTATCTCCCAACCTCTATTCCAACCCACTTCAACCAACCCTCTCTCAATTCCTCTCCTTTAAAATCCTTTTAAACTCTCCTTCCTGGAACCATTACCAATCAGAGGCTGCCATTTATTAACCATTTGCTGGCAGCGAAAGAAGGGCACTTGTTAATCCAACCAGTCCAGCAAAAACAACTTTTCCGTCACATGTCCCACCCCTGAAAATCATTGCGTAAGCGAGGCTGCATACACCAGCCTCCACGCATCAATGAGCAGGAACTGAAAAACACTTTGGGGGGTTGTTTCAATTTTCAAATACACTTTAAACCACATTACAAACTTTTGCATCTCAAATAAACATATATACCGCCTGTTTGTCCCTTTATCTATCTAAAGGTTTTGTGACAGGGCATCCACAATTGCCTTATCCTTCCCTCTGCCCCGTTCATAATAAGGTTTAAGCATATTTCCTTGGAAAACTTCACAATGTCCACTTTCCAAGTTTAAACCAACCACATAGTCTACATTGGAGAGTCTACCAACAACACGGAAGGCTTTGACGTTGTTCTGCGGTCAGACCAAAGCGCACTTTCACTCTCTCTTTAAATGTGAGGTAATCAGAGGTTTCATCCTCTCTGAGATCTGAGTATATTTCACTCAAAATTCCACATATCTGAGGGCACAAGTACAGCATCCAGTTTCCCTCAGGAATGTTTAAGTCTTTACAAGTCCATTCAAAACTAAATAGGAATGCCTGCACACCATCACCTTTTACATACTTTGGAAACCTCTTTATATTAGCTGAGGAAAAATCCCCACCCCCCAACATGGGTTGCGGCAGTTCTGCTCTCAGCTTAATTTCCTCCATTTTTAAAAGAAACATATCTTTTTCAAGGGCCATCTTGGCCTCTCTTTCTCTGTATCCCTGGGCTAATCTGGCATCTCTTTCTTTCTCTTTTTCCTCATGAGCTAGTCTGCTCTCTCTCTCTGCCATATCTCTCTCAGTCTGTTTCTGTGCTAGCTGAATGTCAGCTGTCTTTTGTTTTTCTTTCTCTGCTTCAACTTTAGCCATTTCTAATCTTAGTCTCATCATCTCTAATTCAGTACTGTATTAGGATTTTCCTCAGATGCAGCAGCTCCCAGCACTGGGTCATCCCGAGTCTCTTTGGCTTGGCGCTTGCTGGTCATTTTCTGACAGAATTTTTTTCTCCTTTTAATAAAATAACTTCACTACTTTATTGTTATGTATTGGGTTTAATACATTTTAGGTTACAAGGCGTGTTCTAACCAATTGTATAAGTGTTGGTAGATGAACATTCTAATGGCAAGCAAGTGCATGCACTTTCAACTGTCAACGGTCAGTTCATGCTCAACATTATTATTGTGTCGTCCAGTCAGTTCGATTCTTGTTTTCCTATGAGTGAGCTGTTGTCACTCCCAAATGTTGAATAAACGTAGTTGAGGAACTTACACTGCCTTGGGCTTCTGACTTTCCCAAATATTTAACATTTATTAAACTGGTTGTTCTATATCTCTGGGTATGTTTCTGTGTGGGTTTTAACTTCGGATCATGGCGCTGCCACCAATTAATATGCGACGACACTTTTCTCTCTCACGCTGTTGGGCCCGCTCTCACTTAGATAAATTGCCCCCACCTCACTGAACAGCACTTAACCCGAAGGTTTCTTTTCCTTTCCTCTTAATATTCTAGCCCAGAGTATCCTGCAGGGGACCTTTGTGAGGGAATAGTCAGTTGGAGTCTCAGACAGGTTTTCTTTAAATTAACAAAAAAGATTTATTTAAGGCAAGATCGTATATAACACAAATGGCTTGAACTTAGGTTATTTCAGGCATACAATACGATTATACTTTAATTCGTCGTCAATTGTTTTTGTGTTATAGGATTGGTTCCTTTATACGGTGATACTTTCTTGCAGTTATACACCCCCTTTAACAATCTTGCTCCTGAGGTACCTTAAGCAATAGACCAAAGGGCTCTCCACACCCCCTCCCTTCACTGGGTTTGGGAGATTCTTCTTTTCCTTAGAAGAATCTCTCCCATCCAGACTAGATTTGAATCCCAATTAGGTTGTTCCTTTCCAGCTCCTACTTCTTCTGGCTCAACCTCTGCCTCCCAGTAAAATTCTCATCTATTCCTCCTACAGGACACCACACTCTGTCCTTCACAATACACTCAGAGTGGAAGTTGTTTTTTTCAAAGCCAACTCTTTCTCGCATTAACTCTTTCTACCTCAACCTGTCTCCCTACCTATCTCCCATCCTCAATTCCAACCCACTTCAACCAACCACCTCTCAAATCCTCTCCTTTTAAACTCTCCCTCCTGGAGCCACAGCCAATCAGAGACTGCCGTTCATTAACCATTTGTTGGCAGGGAAAGAACGAACGAACACTTGTTAATCCAACCGGTCCAGCAAAACCGACTTTTTCGTCACAATGGCCCTTCTCATCTCCTCTGTTGCAGGCCTAAAGTGGTGAGAGCTAGAAGTTGAAATGAGGTTTCTCTTACTGCTGGCTTGCTGGAGTTTGAGGAAGGCCACCTTTTTTGGCACACAGTTTCTACTTGCATTACGGAGGACAAGAATGTTAATCAATGTATATCATTTACCACAGGCTATACATCTCTATTAATTTTGGGTGGAATTCAACATTGCTGTAAGGCCATTTTTCCATCAGCACAGGCATTTCTGCTTGCCCGACTTAATAATCCCCCTCTGTGTGCTGTTCTGGGGGGTTCTTTCAATCCCCAAGAGCTGATTTGAAGGGTGCAGGAGGGAGGAGACAGGGGGAGCTCTATTGCACTATGGGAACTCATTGTACTTGTTACTGCTAGCACACCTATTCAGCCCTCCATGAAATGTTTGGACAACTGGGGCACAAATAAAACTATTATAAGTAAGACTAGGTATGCACCTTCTAGAGTACTAGGGATCCAAGCCAGAGGTATTTGATCCTACTGTATTCCCCTGCTGCTGTTTTGTGTTTTCCACTGGATGTCTTTGATTTCCTACTTTCAGTTTCCAGGGTGGAGGGGAGGCCTCACTGTGCACTCTGCACATTTGCTATGGGTTTAGGGGATGAGTCCTTCCCCCAATTTCACCCACAGCTCAGAGAATCCTGGGATGATTTCATGTTGTTTGAGCCATTGCATTTCTATTGTCCTAATATTGGGCACATGAGACAAGTCAGCACCATGGAAAGTTCCAAAGGCTCTCTGAAGATACACCTGCAATAAGCTTCCACTATTCCAACAGTTGCATGGGGTCCTTTGTTCCACAACTTTTAAACTCTGCCATCTGCTAGTGTAAGGGCTCTTGTGTTAGCAGACAACCCTTCATTTTTTAGTGATTTCTGGATGCTATTGTATACTGTATATGCATACAACTTTGTAACATATTACTGACAGCTGGGAATCAAGCCTTTAAAATCTTGGATACCTTGGATATCTGACTCTACAATATCATTGGATTTGGCTGCGAGCCCAACTTCATTGGCTTCTTTTTATGCTGCTTGCTAATTGCTTTCACAGTTTGCACTGCCGTTTGCATAGAAAGTAAAGTGCTATTAGTTAATGCAACCTAAAATTTCAGCCTAAATAATTAAGTAAGAGCCAGCTACCATGAGACTATGGCTATTTTTGTGAATATGATTTTAAAGTAGAGTGAATTTACTCCAAGGGAAAACTAAACCACCAATTATATATACTGTAGCTTGGGGTGGAGGGAGAGGACAGGCAATGTTTAGGGGAGCAGATTTAAATCAATAAATGTGTTCTAGGGTAGACCAAACACCATGGGTGTAGCCAAGGGGGGCAGGGGGCAGCTGCACCCCTAAATCAAGTAAATCAATAAAAATACTTGACTGAGGTTCTCCCCCCAACAAAAAAAACCCATAACTCCTGGCTACGCCCATGCCCAAACCCCCCCCATATATTTCAGGTTAAAGCTACAGTAAAACCAAACCATTTCAGTATTGATCTGGAACAATTATTGAGATCCTGTGTCTTGGAAACCATCCCTTTATTTATTTATTTTTATTTATTCATATTACTCTTGAAGACAAATGTACATATTTTTTGTTATGCTTTCTTTCAATACTACTTCCTCTTCTAATCCAGTTTCCAAAGTGATATTTCAAGCAATTTCCCCCAACAATGGCATAAACAATGTCTTAGGGAAGTCCTTCTTAGCACTTTCCATTTATCAAATAGTAGGTAATTTCAAAGCTGACAGTGCTAAGCAAATGAGATTCAAGCAGTGATAATTTCCTTAAATTGATATTACACATTTATTTGTCAGGAAAGCTGGAGGCAATGCTCTGAGTAGTACTAAAAAAGGGAAAAGAGATTGAATGAATATAATTTCATATCCAGGTGTATATAAAATATTTAAGATAATCTGTGTGAAGTACTAAGTGCCAATTCAAGAAGCATTAATACTTGGTTTATTGCATACTTGTTCTTTCAATCACATTTCTACTTATGCACGCGGCTACTAAGCACATTCCTGTTTGTGTCAAGAAAACCCAGAAGATGTTCATCCAGCATGTCCTGGATCTGAACTGTAGTATTCAAGAGGGTGATAAGTTCCTTCGGGTCAAACTAGATGCAATATTAACTGTATGTAAGCAATTAGCATGCATGGTTTTGAAATTTTAAATTTCTGCAATGAGAAAGGAGAAGCAGGTTTGCAACTATGGCACATTGTGATGGGAGTAGCCTCCCCTCACCCCAACATCACCCCCAAAGCCATTAGAACCAGGAGGAGAAGTCCCATAGGCATATTGATCTTTCTGAGCAAA